>NC_048231.1:91657957-91961796 GCF_002007445.2 Ailuropoda melanoleuca | reverse complement strand
AATTAAAAAAAAAAAAAAAAAAAAAAAAAAAGAATAATTATCTACCCTCTGTGAGTCTCTCAAGTTCCTGATCTGTAGAAAAAAGATAGTAACACTTCTAATAATTGTGAAGATATAATGAGAATGTATATAAAGTTGTCTGTAATATCGTGAGAGTGCTTTGTTGTTGTTTTTATATTATTATTTTAACTTTTAGTCCTGTCCTCAGACCCTATCTCAATAAAGGGGTAAACATAGGACCTCGGTTGTGTTTTCTCTCTCAGTCCTTATTGTGGACACCTAAGAGAAAGTATTAGTGAAAGAACTGTGGAATTTAATAAACACTGGGGTAAATTCAGTAACTGTTTTCTTTATTGGTCAAAATGTCCTCATATGATTTTCATTCATGTTGTATTAATCCCTCTCATCAGTCTTAGCTCAGTAATTAGTGAAACTGCATGACACCCGAAGACTGAGAAGGAAAGGTCTGACCCTGGTGCTTGGGCTGCCCAGTGATTGTCCACAGACAGTGCCAGGCCAATTTCTGCAGCAGACACAAGTGGCTGAGGGTGGGCCTTTCATGCCAGTCTGCCACCTGCTAGCTGTGTGGGCCCTCCATTGGTGATGTAACTTCTCCAGGCCTCAGTTTCCCTGTGTGAGAGACTCAGGTTGTCATAATAGCTCCCTCACAGCTGTCTGGGAGATGAAGTGAGGACAGCATGTGAAACACTTCAAATAGTGTCTGGTGCTTAGTAAGCCCTTCATAGATGTGCTTCATGCTGAGGGATCCTTTGAAGACCCTTTCTCCACATAACTTGTAACCAAATATAGAGTTTCATACCACATTTTATAGCAATTTACCTTCAAATCAGTTCAACAGGTCTTTATTGCCTAGAATGCCAGGGACTGTGCTTGCTGTCCCTGTCAGGGACTTCTTCTAACCAATGAAATGGATCAGTTAACTGACAGGAAGATTTATATCATCAAGGCTCCTTTAAGTTGATTCATACACATTTTTTTTAATATACAGAATGCGATATGAAAATATATTCAGAAATGTACAGACTACTTATGAAATGTATGTCATAGTGCAAAGGGCTATTACTATTATGTTGGAACCCTGACAGAGTACACATACATATCTGTGTCCCCAAATAATTAGCCTGCCCAGACCTTTCTCTAAGGAAAATCTATCAAATACTGAGGAACTCAATGCCTTCTCTTTGTGTTGTATTGATTCCACTCCTGAATTTGTTTCCAAGATTCCATTTTCTAAGAGTAAACAGAAATTATATTTCTCGGGGCGCCTGGGTGGCACAGCGGTTAAGCGTCTGCCTTCGGCTCAGGGCGTGATCCTGGCATTGTGGGATCGAGCCCCACATCAGGCTCTTCTGCTATGAGCCTGCTTCTTCCTCTCCCATTCCCCCTGCTTGTGTTCCCTCTCTCGCTGGCTGTCTCTATCTCTGTCAAATAAATAAATAAAATCTTTAAAAAAAAAAGAAATTATATTTCTCTACTGTTTTCTGGTTTCTTATTTCTCAGTTATGAAGGCCAACACAGGCCGAACCCCCGCTCTTGGACAACACAAACAACAATAGCAAGGGCAACAAAAAACCAGACTCCCCCAGATAGAGCGGCAAAAGCAGAAGAGACAATTGCTCCAATCAAATTACAAAAAGACCACCTTGAATTCTTACTTTGGTGATCAATACTAGCTGAGGCTGTTCTTTGGAGCTCATTTGGCCTTTAGCTCAGTCCTGGCCCTGAAGGTGCATCTGGTTTGAGGGGCTGCTGCTCACGAGAGCAGGGGGCTACCAAGGACACCACTGGCCGCGCCTCTCCATCATGTGAAGTGGCCCTGTTTTCCTGTGAGACTGAAGTAAAAGAACAGCAGTAATTCATGGGGAAATGATAATCCTCAGGGAGTTTCTAAAGGAGTGGTAATGTATCATGTCCAAGAATTATTTTTCAACAATTTTCCACATTATATTTCATTTATTTATTTGTTTTAGAGAGAGAGCACATAGGTGAGCCTGGGGGTGGGGGTGCCGAGGGAGAGGGAGAATCTCAAGCAGGCTCCCTGCTGAGCTGAGCACAGAGCCCAGTGCGGGACTTAATCTCTTGACCCTGAGATCATCGCTTGAGCCGAAACCGAAGTCGGGCACTCAACCAACTGAGCCACTTAGTAATGTTAGTAATTGTTGTCTATGGATGTGGAATTTTTTTCCTTTTTGCATATTTGTATTTTCTCATTTTCTTTACTGAGCTTATTTGCATAATAAATAAAGGGGGGAAGAAGTTAAACCACAAGCAGCTTCCTCTTTGTCAAAACAAAAGAAGGAGATAGAGGGAGAAAGGAAAAAAGGGAAAGTAAGAAAGCAAGGTAAGAAAAGAAAGGAAGAAAAGTGGAAGGGAGAGGAAGGCAAGAGGGGGAATAAAGGAAGGAAGGAAGGGTGAGAAGGAAGGATGTCCTCCTAGGGTGGCTGGAAGAGGGTGTGTGTCCACAGCCCTGTACCATCATGCCTCGCTTTGGGCGTGGCATTGAAAGTAGTCCAGCACAGAGGGCAGGAGCAGAGGAAGCTGTCCTTCAAAACACGAGAGTGTAGGAAAGGGACCTGCACGCGTTTAGAACACTCTTCTTGCCAATGTGGACAGTTGGGTATTACAGTATGAAATGAGGTGTAATTTATATTGAGAGCATATCTCCTATAAGGCGTAGTTGAGGCAGAAGGCTATCAGCTCCCAAAAAACTTGCCCCGTTTAATTGTCACTCCAGCAGCAGAAGGGGGCAGAGTAAGGATTAGCAGCTGGAGTGGTAGCAGTTAAGTGGCAGAACACAAACAACGTGAGGGCAGCAATGGGACATAGGAGGGTGACCACACAATTTATCTTTTGAAATTAAAAGCTTCCTATAAATCATTAGCTGGGACAGCAGACATAAATTAGACCTGTCCCTGATCACCCTAGAAAGGCCAGATAAATCAGAAGAATCAAGAAGCTACAAAAACCAGATAAAGGGCATGAATATGAAAAGCAAAGACAAACGTTTTTGCAAGGCCAGCCTCATTAGTAATCAAAGAAATTAAAATTACAACAACATAATATAATAAAAAAATAAAATAAAATTACAACGAAAATGTTTCCTTTCAGTTTTCAAAATGGCAAAAGTCATTTTAAAAAATAACAGAGCTACTATTTATTGGACTCCATGTACTTTCTACACCTTTTTGAAAAATTTAAAAAAGTTTTTTATTTTATTTTATTTTATTTTTTTAAAGATTTTATTTATTTATTTGACAGAGATAGAGACAGCCACCGAGAGAGGGAACACAAGCAGGGGGAGTGGGAGAGGAAGAAGCAGGCTCATAGCAGAGGAGCCTGATGTGGGGCTTGATCCCGTAATGCTGGGATCACGCCCTGAGCCGAAGGCAGACGCTTAACTGCTGTGCCACCCAGGCGCCCCAAAAGTTTTTTATTTTAAAATAGGTTTATAGGGGCACCTGGGTGGCTCAGTCTTTAAGCGTCTGCCTTCAGCTCAGGTCATGATCCCAGGGTCCTGGGATTGAGCCCCGCATTCAGTTTCCTTCTCAGCGGGGAAACCTGCTTCTCCCTCTCCCACTCCCCATGCTTGTGTTTCCTCTCTCACTCTCTCTCTCTGTCAAATAAATAAATAAAATCTTTAAAAAAATAGGTTTACATTTATAGAAAAGTTTAATGAATATTACAAAGAGTTCTCATATACCCTATATTCAGCTTCCTTTTACATGACTGTGGAACATTTGTCACAGCTAATGAACCAATATTGATACATTATTTTTAACTGAAGTCCATACTTTATTTGGGTTTCCTTCATTTTTGCCTAATGTCCTTTTCCCATTCATGCTGTCATATTACATTTAGTCAGCACGTCTCCTTAGTTTCTCACACTTATTGTTCTTGATGACCCTGACAATTTTAAGTATTGGTCAGGTATTTTGTAGAGTGTTCTTCAGTTTGGGTTTGTCTGATGTTCTCCTTATGGTTAGACAAGAGTTATGGGTTTTTGGGAAGAAAACCACAGAGGTAAAGTACCATTCTCATCACTTCATACCCCGGATGCGTACGATCAACATGGCTCATCACTGTTGATGTCAACCTTGATCGGCTGGTAGTATTGTCAGGTTTCTCCACTGTAGATAACTCTTTTCCTCCCCTTTCCATACTCTACTATTTGGAAGGAAGTTACTGTGCAGCCCACATTGAAGGGGTGGGGAGTTACGTTCCACCTCCTTGAGGGTGGTGTATCTACATAATTATTTGGAATTCTTCTGCACAGAGAGCTGTCTCTTCTCACTCATTTAATTATTTATTTAATCATTGATTTATATTAGTATGGACTTATGGATAATTATGTTTTACTTTGGGTTATAATCCAATATTATTTATTTTGTCAGTCAAATTGTCCCAGCTTTCTTTTGGGTTGGCACCTATGACTCTCTGGCAGTCCCCCATCATTTGTTTTTTTAGCACGCACTTACTTTCTGGCACTGTTAAGATCATGCTCATCTTGTATATTTAATGCCCCAGTCCCAGAATCAGCCATTTTTTTCGTGAAGCCCTGGTTCCTTTTCCTGGAGAATGGTATTAGAAACCAAGTTCTGGGCCCTAGGTATGCTTGTTGTTACCAGGTATTGTTACTTTAGACCCTCTTAGGGGACCGTGTTATGAAATACTATGTGTGCATACTACCACACATGTACCTATATATCGATATTATTTTTCTGTCTATATCCGAGTCTGTGGTAAGCTAAACGTGAGCTCATACTTAGGACTGATTCTCATCCAGTACTGCATGGTTCATTCTAGCTTCTCACTTGGATTATCTGAAACCTGTCAGTCCAACAGTGAGAGACCTCTACCACCCACCATGCATTTCCTTTTGCTCAGTTTTGGTGAGAGTGCTGGAAAATTGACATTGTTGGTGCTATTGGTGGGGGAATGGGTACATCCTTTATGGAAGGCACTTAGGTAGAATATGTCAAAAACCTTAAAAGTATCAGCTGGTCAAAGGTCAGAGTATTAGTTGAGTCTCCAATCAAGAGGGACAAAGGCAAGGAAAGTAGGGAGCAAATTTCCCAGGTGGGAGGAGGGTGGCAGCACTGGGAGGCAGAACACAGTCTCAAATCAACAGCCTTCATTCCCCCTGCACACAGGTGAGAGCATTTCTGATCAGCCCTTGCCTGCAGACCTGTAGCTGACGGTAATGGGGAAGGAAAGCATTTGATGGGTGAATGCAGCAGATTCGATTCTTCCTCAGACATGTTTTCTTGACATTTTTGAAAGGGATTTTTTTTCTGGTTTACCTCTGAAAGGAGTCGACTGGTAGTTGCTGAGAACCCTTTTTACAAACCCATCATTATTCAAAATTAAAAAAAAAAAGATATACTACTATTCACAGAATTTACAATCTAGGTACTATGAGTTTTTTTGTTTTTTATTTTTGAGAGGGAGAGAGAGGGAAGGGGGGGCAGAGGGAGAAGGAGAGAGAGAATCTTAAGCAGACTCCTTGACCAGTGTGGACCCCAACTCAGGGCTTGATCTCACCACCCTGAGGTCAGGACCAGAGCCAAAATCAAGAGTCTGATGCTTAACCGACTGAGCCACCCAGGTGCCCTGATACTGTGAGATTTATGCGTATAAATGTGATCAACCTGAAAAACAGCTCAGGCATTTTTGTTAAAAGACGAAGAAAAAAAAGATATCTGGAGTAAACTGAGAGTCAAATATTCTACTATCGTTACTGAGCCCTTCCTGGTGCCCTGTGTCATCACAATGTCTGTGCTGGTCACCTCTGAAGTGGCAGCTTCCTTACAGTTACACATGTGGCCCGTGACCCAAACATAGGTGCCAAAGCAGAGGATTCTATAGGCTGTTTTTCAAGGTATCAACTACAAAGGGACAGAAGTGTGTTGAAGTAAGAGAGAGGAAGGTAACTAATTCCAAACAGGAAATAATAATTGTAAACTATCATTGTTTATCTGAGAAGGGATTAGTGAGGGGTTACTCCTCACAATGAACTCCCCCAAGCCTCTCACTGCTCTTAATTTGATAGGCATGTTGCTAAGACTCTGAAAGAATTGCTGTGATGGTTCAACTCTTTGGTGCTAGGGAGAACCAGGCGAGGAGAGGCTGTCCAGGTGAGTTGGAGAGAAGAGGCGGGAAGAGTACTTTGCACTTCTTCCAGGTGGTTTGGGGAAGATAAGTCAAATTTGGAGAAAACTATAAAAAATTTTAATTCAGTTGTGGCTGTATCTGAAGAACAGGATTTCCCTCCAAAGCAGAAGTCGCGGGAGATGTTAAGTTGGCTGGCTCTTTATTTGGACAGTAAACATACTAACTGTAATTATTTGGAGGTTATAAACAACTGAGAGGGCATCTGCAAACCAAGTTTTAGGTAAAGTAGAACCTCTCAGAGAGGAAATGCAGCCCTAAGGTGTAGACGGTATGCTGCAAAGCCCCGGATGTAGTCACAGTGTCACCATCTGGGCTTGTGTTTGGAAGAACAGTAGAGCAACAAAAGTCAGAAGACATGTGAATTAACATTTAAAAGCTTCAGTGCATTGTTTTCAGAAAGTTCCCTTGTTTGCCTGTGTGTTGTAAAGCAGTCACTCACTCTTGATTCTCTGCCCACCTCCATACCACAGATAGATTTGGATAAAACCCCCATCACCACCTGGATTTCCATATAACACTCTCCACTGATGCCTGCTCTAAGATATATTACTAGGTGCGGTGTTGTGCAGGCTTACTGAAGTTGAGAATCCCGTGGCACAGACAAGTGGTGATCATTTAAAGAAAAGAAGAGGGGGCTTATTGTTGAGCCACAGGCGTATTCTTGAACAGGTATTCTAGCTTAAACCTGTATCAACCGTGTCTGGAGAACAGGTAGGTCGTGCCTTTATGGGTCCACATTACTGGAAGGAACTAAGGGAACTGTGATGGTTTCATCCTGCAGGGAGAGCTGAAACAGACCTCTCAGCCTTGGGCTAGTGTCCGAGAGGTGTGGTGATTCTGTGTAGAGTTCCTCAGTGTCCTTCCAACAGTGCTTTGAACTAAGGCCTGCATTCTGGACAAGGAAAATGAGACAAGCACAATGGAAGAACAGTAGACGTTAGGAGATTTGAGAAATTGAGATGGAAAGCATCAGCCTTGATGGTGTTCCTCTTTGGTGATGGGAAATGGAACTCTAGTCCCTATAGCAGGACCTCAGTATTGAGTACAGGAGACTCTAGTGGCCATCATTTGCTGAGCTATCACTTACTTACATTCAATGCACAAGACATCATCACAGTGAACCAGATCAAAATAGGAGGAAAAAGGCCCATGATGTACCATGGTGTCAAGAGGATTAGTTATAGGGTACACATAGATATCTGGGGCCTCGTAGACCTCGTTGGTGGTAATGTTTAGGAGAGAGAGCCAGAGTTGCTGTAGCATGGAGAACGCTAGAGCCCAACTGATGCTCTTACTTGATTGGAAATTCCATTTTTATACCACTGTGACACCTCCCATCCTATACTCAGCTGGTAAAAAGGATGACTTGAGAAGGAAAGCTCGTACAACTTTAAATGTCTTCAGCACTTGGGGCAGTCTTGTATCATCTGGGATGTATTTTTTTGTCCTCCCTTCTAGAGTCTTCAGTTCATGGAGGGGGCTATATCTTTATCCTTATATCCTCCACATGTGATAGAATCAAGAAACAAAGCCCATACTCCGTCATTGCTTGTAAATGAATGGAAGGTATCTAACCCAAAGCAGGCACTGTGTTAGGTGCTTTATTCAGGTTGAATTTTAACCTCTAGTGAAACCAAGTTTTTGTAAAGAAGGGGGATACCTGGACAGCTTTGCAAAATCTGCCCTTCACAACCACAGAGCTGGAGTTTAGAGGCCATCAGTCTAGGACTACACACAGTGTGGTCGATGGACCGATCTGTGTCATGGACTGTTCATCGGTTTGCAATAAGTACGGAGATGGAAAGCATTTAGAAACTTTTATGGTATTTGACATTGTAGAAACATCTAGTGCTGTGATCATTTTTCTAGTACTTCCCATTTGTAACAGTATTACAATAGTATCAGTTCATGAAGGGTTGGAAATGAAAGAAACAGAAAGGTCTGTCTTTCTTCCCATCTCAAATTACACATTTATAGTTTTCAGAGAGACAAGGTGGCATAAACATGGGCCCCGGCGGTAGGCTACCCAGCTGGGATTCTGGTTCTTTTGCTTTCTGGATGGTGACCTTGGGCAAATTACTTAATCTCTGTTCCTCAGTTTCCTCTTCTGTAAAAATGGGCTATGATGATGACAGAATTTTTTTATCTATGTCCTGAGGTGGTTGTGATGATAGAGTCCACACACACACAAAGCAGATAGAACAGGGCCTGCCACGTTGTAAATTTTGCACAATTACTGGCCACTGTTATTTTTATATGATGAAAAGCAGACCCAGAGAAGTGGTGAGAGTTGCTCGTGGTGACAAGGCTACTCAAAGAGAGACCTGGATCCCCAGACATCTCAACAGATTCTGTGTTCTCACTCTTTCCTCTCTTTATCCTGAGTCTCTCCCTACCGACAATGATCATGCTCTCCGAATTCTTGCACGCTCGTCTCCCACTCTGCTCTGACCCCTCATTTGCTCTGTGCCCTCTTCACGCTGTTTACTGTAAAACACGTCTCTGTCACTGTGGTCTCTGTGGGGTCCCTGCCTCCCTGACCACCACAGAATCACTGCTCTCCTGTGTTCTGGAGCTTTCGTTTCTCTGCTGGAGTCATCACAGAGATTACCTGGGCTGGCTGATGTCCCGACGGAGCACCAACTCTGCTGCTTAACAAAACATTGAGGACGTGTCACAGGGACACTGCAGCAGAGATGAGCGGTGATTGCAAATGTTTATGAAAATGATGACTGATTTTCCTGCAAAGAAAATGAATCACACGATATGCTGCTGATGCAGGCCATTAAGTCAGTCCTTGCGGGACAAGCAATATTGACCTGTCATGAAAGGAACAGTGGGTGACAATGGACAAGATGTTTTAATTCTCATCAGACTCTGCCCATATGAAGGATCTTATTTACTGTAAGACTGGAGTTAGTGTTCCTTATGTTTTGTCAAAAACCAAAACAAGCAAATAAAAAAAACATGCTCCCTTGCCCCTCTGCTAGGCCTACTAAAAATTCTGTATTTTGAGAAGGTAAAGAACACCTTTCTCCTCGTATAATGCCTCTCCTCCCTCAAGGGTTTAAAAAACTATTTTCGAACCGTTTCTAAATTTTATGTCCTTGGACCTCTCGTATGCCATATTGTATTTCTTAAAAAATGATTTAGTGAGGATTTATTAGGTGCTGGGCCCTTTTCTAAGAGCTTTATGTTAACTCATTTGATCCTCACAACCACTCTGGGAAATACATTCTCTTTATCCCCGTTTTTTTAAAAAAGATTTTATTTATTTATTTGACAGAGAGAGAGACAGCAGCGAGAGAGGGAACACAAGCAGGGGGAGTGGGAGAGGAAGAAGCAGGCTCATAGCAGAGGAGCCTGATGTGGGGCTCGATCCCGTAACGCCGGGATCACGCTCTGAGCCAGAGGCAGACGCTTAATGCCTGCGCCACCCAGGCGCCCCTCTTTATCCCCATTTTAAGTTGGGGCACAGAGAGATACAGGGACTGGCAGGGCGAGTGTGCTCCTGAGGTGTCTGCTGGAGTCACCCGGCCCACACTGCGTGAGGAGTAGTGAGGGGGGTGCCTCTCATACCTCTGCCCTCAACCTCCCCTCACACCCGTTCTCCCTCATTCTCTGTCTCCTTCTGACCTTTCCCCTTACCTCAGACCATGGCATTCTACTTTCTGTTCTGTGGGGCAGTGACGGCCATCACTAGAATTTCCCACCACTTCCTGTCCATGTTCCTCTGCTTGAGAACAAATCCGAATAATGAAGTTGGGGAAATTGTGAATACAGACCTACAGTCTGATGTAAGCTTCCCTAGGACTTTGGCTTTCTCCTCAGAAATACAGTCCTCAGATTTGTCTTGAGTTTTCAGTAAGATGTTTTTAGGAGGGAGAGAGAGAGAGAGAAAGAGAAAGGGGCTGTGGAGTAATGGGAGATATTTTAGAAGCTCTGGAATATAATTGTTAACCCTATCATTAGCTTTTCATTGCTTGAACGGAAATTGGGATGAGAACATTGAGGAATTCTCCAAAATGGTTTGTGGCCAAGCTCCAGATTCTTTCTTTTTGTTTTTTAAGATTTATTTATTTACTTGAGAGAGAGAGAGAGAGTGAGCATGAGCGGAGGCGGGGGGAGCTGGTGGTGGTGCAGTGGGAGGCAGAGAGAGAATCCGAAACAGACTCCATGCTGAGTGTGGAGCCAGATGCAGGGCTTGATCTCACGACCCTGATATTGTGACCTGAGCTGAAACCAAGAGTCGGATGCTTAATTGACTGTGCCACCCAGACACCCTCAAGGGTCAGAGTGTTATAGCATTTCTTTCACTGTTAAAAAGCAAAAATACTGAAGGAAGAAGAAGAAATATGTGATTTAAAATTACACAAGGAGCAAGTAGGTTCTTATATCCGGTTGGATTCCAGTATTATTCCAGTGATCTTAAGAAGGCTACCTCAAAGCAAATGTCAAAAAAAAAAAAAAAAAAAAAAAGAAAAANAACTGAGGGCTTCAGGGGGAGAGAGGTGGGGGAATGGGATAGGCTGGTGATGGGTAGTAAGGAGGGCACGTATTGCATGGTGCACTGGGTGTTATACGCAACTAATGAATCATCAAACTTTACATCAAAAACCAGGGATGTACTGTATGGTGACTAACATAATATAATAAAAAAAATTATTATAATTAAAAAAAAGTTCAAAGACTAGATTGACTAATTTTAAACCATTGCTATTTGACATTAAATAAACTTAGTATATGCAAAGGTTTAGACGGGTGAGATCTCAGGAATCTCTCTATATTTTACGAGATTCCATAGTGTGATACATACAGTGTACTGAAGGGCATCTTCTCTTCCTAGAGCAAATTAAGTCTAATCTGGACACAAGTAATAATCAGTGCTAATACTGCCATGTTGCCCAATGCACAGAGAAATAAGATTTGTATGGTTTCAATTGACCTCCCACTTAGTAAATGTTGTACAGGTAATACTTCTGTGTCTCTAGCACATTGCTTGTAAACATGACTTGAAAGACCCTGGCATATACTTGAGTTTGCTTTAGAGATAGTTCTGGAGCTTGTCTTGCCTGCCATTTTTTTTGATGAGTATGCGAAGACTAAGCTAAAAAGGGTATACTTGCCAGAAAATAAGAAACAGATAAATTGGGGGGCGCCTGGGTGGCACAGTGGTTAAGCGTCTGCCTTTGGCTCAGGGCGTGATCCTGGCGTTCTGGGATCGAGCCCCGCATCAGGCTCCTCTGCTGAGAGCCTGCTTCTTCCTCTCCCACTCCCCCTGCTTGTGTTCCCTCTCTCGCTGGCTGTGTCTATCTCTGTCAAATAAATAAATAAAATCTTAAAAAAAAAAGAAACAGATAAATTGGAAAAAATTACAAACTTTTAAAATGATTAGAATCTTTGTAAGTGAGATCATTGTCTTGTACATATGTTCTTTAATTAATTTTGGTACTTTAGGAAACAATAAAGCACTGTCAGCTTGAAAGAATTTAATGTAGCATCTAGAAATGAAACACAGACAACCCATTTTCTAGCTTTGGAAGTGAAATATAGACAATGTATGTTAAGTAGAAGAATTTTACAGAACTTCAGATTTCTAGAACCAGATCGCAGAGCCTTGAATTTAAGGATTTTTATGGGGAGAAAGGTAGGAAAGAGCAGGGACTGGGGAGTCAAAAACACACCGTGATTAAACAGTGGCTCTTACTGGCTAGATGTTATAGTACAGCACAGAACTGTTATGTTCAAAAGAAAAAGAAGTTTCCAGAGAGAATCAGTGTGGACTTAGTAGATCCTCAGACTTGGGATACATCACATTCAGGGGGGTCCGTGTATAGAGAAGACAGGCCCTTGGCCCTGGTATGTAAGACAAACATCCTATAGATGCATACATATAGATTATCTCTGATGGGATTGTCCTACCCAGACATCCACAGAATAGTGAATTCTCCACGCCCAGGAGTGAGTCCTCAAACATACTCCGAGAAGCTCAAGATGGAAAGTGTGGGTTGTGTCACACAGCACCGAGTGCTCCAATGAAGACTGTCTTGGCAGGGCTTGACAAGAGGGACATTGAGGAGGCAGGGGATCTCCCAAAGCCGTTCTCCCTTTGCTCCAGATACCTCCCCTCTCTTGCTCTGATGCTGATCCAAGTCTGTCCACCGCATCTTTCGTGGTCCACTCTTCATGTGATGCTTGGCCTGCGCAGGATTTGCCCCGGTACCTACTTCTCTGACTGTACACAGACAATGCTTATCCTCTGTGCTTGCCGATTCCGTTTGAACAGCTGCCTGACTCACCAAACCTTGGCTTACACATTTTCCAAAGTAAAAACATGATTGTCAGTTTCATAATTTTGCTTAAGAAGGAGGCTGTGGGTAACCATTGTGTGCAGAAGCTAATGCTGATTGTGATGTTAGAGAAAAGGAAATAGCAGGAAGCAATAAAACCAAATGATAATTACACAGTTGTGTTTTTAGTAAGTAAGCCAGTTATCTACCCATTAAGATTTATACTAAGTTACAAAATTAACTATTGTATTTTTCCTCTCTTTTTCTCCTGCTACTTCAAGAAAGTTAACTTGCTTAGAAGAAGGTAAAGAAGCATAGTGAAAGTTTGAAATTCACAGAAAATATTTCTTCCTTTGCTAATTGTTAATGTTTAAAGACTCAGGGCAGTAAGTAAGCAAAAGTAATAGAAAAAGACATTGCTCTCTGTGCAAAAGAATTCACATCTGAATAGTCAAAGGCAAAATTTTGTAATTGTTGGAACATATTTTCCCTACTGTTTCATAGAGTTATGTTTATGTTTAATAGATGATTCATGGGCAGTTTTATTTATGAGTTATATGCTCTTTCACATTTACTAGTTATATCTATAAAATATGGACATTTATATAAATTTTAGAAATATATTCATATATTTGATATGTATTTATAAATATATAAGTATTTACATATTTACTATATATTTATATAAATATTTAAGAAATAATGTATTTTTGTTCTCATTTATGATGTATGCTGCAAATAATTTCTGTTAAATCTCATGTAATCAAAAACAGTGTGATCATCTTTTTTCAGAATCTTGGCTCCCATGCTGGGTAATATTATTTCTCTGAGATGTACAAATAGTTTCAGTTTCTTAAAAATGTAATTTGCAGCTATGTAGTTTTCTTCTAATAACAGCTTCTCTCAAAAACACAGAACAGGGGTCAACAAAAATTCCTGGCTAACTAGAAAGCAATTAGAGAAATCTTCATTAATTTGACTATTTAATTTTTGTTTTTATTTGTAACAACATTATTTTCCCCAGTAAAACACTAATTTCTAATTCAAGAAATAATATCAAGACAGAGGACAATGAGGTGGAGAGGCAAAAAGAGTTTGAAAAGCCATAAAGTAGCTTTTATTTATTTATTTATTTTTATTTTATTTTTTTTTTAAAGATTTTATTTCTTTATTTGACAGAGATAGAGACAGCCAGTGAGAGAGGGAACACAAGCAGGGGGAGTGGGAGAGGAAGAAGCAGGCTCATAGTGGAGGAGCCTGATGTGGGGCTCGATCCCATAACGCCGGGATCACGCCCTGAGCCGAAGGCAGACGCTTTAACCGCTATGCCACCCAGGCGCCCCACATAAAGTAGCTTTTAAAAAAACCAATAGTTTTTGTTTTGACTGGCAGCTGCCAACTGCTTTCCCTGCAGCTGTATCAGACATGGTCAAAGAATATACTTGAAAGAGAAATGAAATATATGTTTAATTATGTCTTTAAGCTTATGTAGGAAATCACTTTTCTGTCCCACAGAACTAAAGAACTACTCGTGTTAATTTAACATTGTACGTCATGAATTATTTTTATATTACCATGCTGGTTAAGGTCATGAATGCATGGGCCTAAAGCCATGTTAATCCCGAATCAATATACCTCTTTTGTTATTTTAGATATGAGGCATAGTAAGCATGGTAGTGTATAGATTTTCGAAAAGTGGCTTGGAAAATGAGCTTATTTTATGATAAGGACTATTGAAAATGGAATTTGTGACTATTCAGATGAAAACCACTTTAAAAAAAAAACACAAAACTCATTGACACTAAACAAACCAAGCTCAGTTTTTCCAGTGGAATTGTCAGTTCTACGATACCATGTGCCCTTTTGATGGACTACGTGATTAAACAGTGGCAGACATTTCAGCCTGATTGCCAGAGATTCGTATTTAGATCCTGGGCTTCCCTTTTGGAATATGCAAATGGGATTTATGCCTCTGGTGATAATAGTGAATTTGCAAAGATAATAAGAGAGAATAATATGAATTTCATTAAGTGAAATTTATCTTCATGTTCAATAGATTAGATTACACTACTTTTTAATGTTCTGAGTTTGCTGCAGTCTTCTTGAGGGCCTCTGTTTTTCTGCTCCGCTTCCTTTTACTAACCAAAAAAATTCTTGAATGTTTTCTTAGAGACCATTTTGGTAGTCTCACCACTGTTACTGTTGATCAAATAATGCTAAACTTAATCACTAGATAGCTGTTTAAGTTTGGAAAGAGCAGTAATACCCCTAACCCTATGTTTTTTATAGTCGGCACAGTATTAGAATGGGGTATCCAGTAAAGTTTCTGAACAGTCGCCAGGGGTGTAATGATGCCGCGGAGCCAGCCTGAGCATTGCAGTCCCTCCCCAGACTGCAGGCTCTGTGAGGGAGGCATCATTTTGTTGTGTGCACCGTTGTAGTTCCAGCCCTAGGACAGCACTTCTCACCTAGAATACGTTCAATAAATCTTTTGAAAGAATGAATAAAACAAATCAGGGCAATGCAAACTAATGTCAATCCCTGTTTTGATGTTTGTGTTACTAATTTGGTAGACTGCGGGATACTGCCCGTAAAGTATACGTGGATTTCAGCAAGATATTGATCAATTTGTACGTGATCTCTTTCAGGGGAAGATAAGTATGTGTTCAGTCACAGTTTAGTTACTTCACAGCCTGGCCAGTGGTCACTCAAAAAATACCTGTTGAAAAAAAAAGAAGCCTCTGGAGAGTAGCTGTGCATGTTGGAATGCTTCTACTTAAATTTTTTTCATGAAGATGAATGAAGACATTCATAAATTAGGTGACAGCAGGCTTACAGTTCACAAAGAATACAATGGGCTGAGAGAGTAGGTAGAAAGTAAAAAGATGAAACATCAAAAAAATAATGCAAATGCTTATTAGCACCTAGGTTCAAAAGTATAAAAAATATTGGCTGACAAAGATGTAACTTCCCAGTAGTTAGATATATAATGTAGATTACACTTGGTATGTAGTTTGATTGCAAACTCTGCGAACCAACAATAATCTGATATGGTCACTAAAATGTAAATGTGATTTGGGGCTGCGTTAATACATATTTAACCTTGGGTCTGTGGTTCATGAAACCTCTGATACTGTATGCATCTTATACCTGTGTGTGTGTTTTTTTTTTCTTTTCTTTTTTTTTTCTTTTCTTTTTTTTTTAAGGAGAAAGGGTTCATACTTCTTACTAAGTTCTTAATGAGAACAGTAACTCAGAAAGTATTAAGATCTACCCAGTTCAGAAGATTTGTAACGGTCAGGTCAAAGTATAGTTGCACCATTGTAATCAGTTGTTGGAAATACGTTTTAAGAGTAACAATGATAAATTGAAGCATCTCCAGGAGGCAAGCTGGCGTAGTGAAAGTTCTGAAAATCATGGCCTATGAGAGTAGGATTGAAGAAACTGGAAGGCTAGGCTTGGAAAGAAAAGATCGTAAAGATATTGCATGACTTCAAAAAAAAGAAATGGTTATTTCTGACTGTGAAAAGATAAATACTGTATCTAGTACTGCTGAGAATGTGAGGAAATGGAGAGTCTCATAATGTTAGTGGGTGTGATATACTATGGTTGTGTTGCATGGCAATTTGGCATGATTGATTAAATGAATGTTTGTTTATAGGTAATTTAGAGAAATTTTGTGCACAAGTGCATATGTGCAAAAGTACATATACAAAGAAATTTACAAGGGTATTTACCAGTTTTATTAATTGCCCCAACTTGGAAATATCCTAAGGGTTTATCATAGTTAGGTTGTATCCTTGATATGACTATGGAATACTACACAGCAGTGAAAATGAAAGAGGTATAAAGGTTCTGATATGCAAAATATCATCAAGATTTATTAAGTGGAAAAAATAGCATGCTGAGTATAATACGTACATATTATAATTTATGGAAAAATCCCACCAAAATGGTACATTTCCCTATGTGCATAAAGACATAAAGATCTGGAATAATTCATAACAAGCTGACAATAATGGTTCCCTCTTTGGGATTCAGGGAGGGTCAAGGAGCTCCTTATTTGCATAAATTGTAATTTTTACACAAAAATATATTCAAGTGGTTTAAAAAATAGGAACGAATAATAAGTGGAAGTTATAAATGAATGAAAGAGAATAGATAAAATTTTAGAGGATTTATACATGGAAAATGCTTAAATTCCTTTTTCTATATAGTTCTAGAGAGGAAACAGCATCAGTTGTATTAGGCCTATTTAAATTTTGTATAAGGAAGCATTTTCTAGGATTAGAAATGTTTTTAAATGGAAACAAACTGAGGGCTTCAGAGGGGAGAAGGGTGGGGGATTGGGATAGGCCGGCGATGAGTATTAAGGAGGGCACATATTGCATGGTGCACTGGGTGTTATACGCAAATAATGAATCATGGAACACTACATCAAAAACTAAGGATGTACTGTATGGTGACTAACATAACATGATAAAAAATTATTACAAAAAAAATCAGTTGCTTGTCTATATACTAACAATGAACTATACAAAAGAGAAATCAAGAAAGCAATTCCATCACTGTGTCATTTACCTGAAACTAATATAATGTTATATGTTAACTATACTTCAATAAAAAAATGAATAAATAAAAAAAATAATAAAATGGAATTGGTTGTCAGTTATTGGCTTCATTCTCATTAGAAGGGTTGAAACAGTGCTTAGGTAACTATTACTAACTATTCCCAAGATGTTCTAAAAAGAATCATCCTATTCAATGGGGAAGATTAGTAAAATAATTTTCAATTTTGTGAGTTTATGACTCTGTGGATACCTAGTGTCTAAGTGCCCTTTTGCTTATATATTCCACCATTCTCTTTTAGAGTTCCTTGACTTTGCAACCAGTCTTTTATCTCTCCATATCCTCAGTTTACCTCTATGATCTTATTTCCTTTCATGATTTCTTCCATGCCCAACCTTTCCCAAAGTGTGGGATGCATACCAGTGGTTCAAGAAGTGACTTTTAGGGGTGCCTGGGTGGCATAGCGGTTGGGCGTCTCCCTTTGGCTCAGGGCGTGATCCTAGCGTGTGGGATCGAGCCCCACAACAGGCTCCTCTGATATGAGCCTGCTTCTTCCTCTCCCACTCCCCCTGCTTGTGTTCCGTCTCTCGCTGGCTGTCTCTATCTCTGTTGAATAAATAAATAAAATCTTAAAAAAAAAAAGAAGTGACTTTTAGTGCTTATATAACTATGGCACTAAAGAATACTGAATCACAGAATTATCAAATTAGTGGGGGAAAATAGTTTTTGTCCTTTTCAGTGCTTTTAGTTGGAGTCAAGGAGAAAATTGTTAACATTTTTCTAGTACTTGATACTTTCCTTTTTTAACCAAGTGGGAGAAGCTTTTGAGCTTTGAACTTAAGTTATCAACAAATACATATATGTAGCTAAATAATATTATTTTGTTTTTCTTGAATGTGTTGTGGTTACTATCCGTTTTTGGTGGCTGTAGCACGAACTGCTCCTTACCTATTCAATATACATTACTCCCTTCTTTACTAAAGGAATCTCTTTGTTATTGATAGTGGCAATGTGCCCGCTAAAGGACTAAAACCCCTAGCTTTTCTTACAGCTAGGTGTGGTCTTTTGTCTTAGTTCTGGCCAGTGAGATAAGCAGAAATGCCATGTGTGATATCCAGGAAGGATGCTTAAAGGGCACTTACTCATCTGAGAATTGCACACTTTCTGCCCCAGCCCCATTTTTCCTTCCTGCTTCTCATATAGATTAGATGGCTGGAGGAGCAGCAGCTGAACTGGACCATTAAGCAATCTTGAGAACAATGGACTCAGACTAAGAAAGACAAAGCAGAAAAATAGGATACTGGTCCCTGATTACTATAATGCTGCCGCAGCTAAGATTGGATTTCCTAGGTCTTGACTGCTTTTGAATGAGAGATTTATCTGTTTAAGCTGCTGTTATTTTAGGTGGGTATATGAAGGAACACAATCCAAACTGATACAGAAAATATTATTGGTTTTTCTAATTATGGCAGTGATTCAAAATTTACTTATACAACAAATTTGTTTGACTGATATGCATTGGATCCAATCGAATTTTGGAGTTTATTTTTTGAATAGGTTTAACGCGTGTGTGCACATGCATGGAAGAGTGAGTGAGGGTAGGGGCAGAGGGAGAGAATCTTCAAGCAGACTCCCTGCTGAATGTGGAGTCCTTTGCAGGGCTGAGGCTCACGACCCATGAGATCATGACCTGAGCAAAACCAAAAGTCCATCTGAGCCACCCAGGTGCCCCTGCTATTTCCCTTAAATAGAAAAAAAACATTCAATCTTGCAGTTACTATAAGGGTCCACCAAACCGTTTTGTAAATCTAAGATATATTATGAGATCTTAGTGACCTTGTTATTATCACTGTTTTTTAGACCTTAGAACATGGCGCTAATTCATCATGTGAGGAATTATTTAGTTATTATTTATCAGTTATTAACTAGGCCAAACTAGGGTAATTATGCCAAACAAGACTGAAATAATAAGAAAATGTAAGAATGATAGAATCTCCTAAATTTGATGCCCTCAAAAGAGTGATATAATAGGTAAAATCACCATTCTTTAGCTTTCTTATTATGTTGTCCAAAGTATTGCATCGTATTACTTTAAAAAAATAAAAATTTTATTTATTAAAAATTGTTTTGTTGAGATGTAATTGACTTATGACATTGTATTAGTTTCAGATGTATGGCATAATGATTTGAGATATATATAGAGAAATGATCACCAAAATAAATCTGAGAATTTAGATTTTTACATTTTCTTTCCAAAATGGTGAAAGGATGAAATAGAGGAAGCTGGTTCACAGTATAAAATGAATCCAAAGATAAATGCAGAGAGCAGAGAGAAGCATTCTAGTCTTGAGTGATGATGGTGAAACTGATCATATAAGTCAAATTTGAGATTATGAGTTTTCATATGGAGATGTCCATCTTGAATTTTTTCAAACTTGAAAAGCTGGTTTGATGAGAGAACAATATATTTCTAAGGATACATTAAAAAATAGGGCATTCTCATTCAGTTTGTCATTCAACCAGGAAGGACTCTGATATACTGATATTTGTAACAGTACCCACAAAAAGGATGTGTTATGGTACTATTTCAACTTTTATGTTGCTTGTTTACAAAATTTACTTGCTTGAGGTTTGCTGTGTTAAAATTTTTATGAAATTTTAAATAAAGTTTTTCATTATCTCTTTATTATTCTGTAAGTTTTTAATAAAGTGACTTAAAATATAAAATATTTAAAAGGCCTGTTCGACTTACATGATAAATGATGCTGACTATTTCTCCTGGTGTACCAAGAGTTAAGTAGAAACAGGTAGTTAGATGGTAAATATTAAGTTTATAAAAGTACTAGTTAATAAAAGTGCTTGAATATACCAAAAAAATCACAAAAGAGGTTATTACATATATGGTTTGGGAAATATCACATCAAAACTGTTTTCTTTATTTGGACTTTGACTTGTTAAATGATGTTTTTGCACACTTGTTGATATTTTTCCTGTATTAAAATTTTTATACTGTGAGAAGTTACTGTTTAATGAGTATGGAGTTTCACTTTGGGAAGATGAAAAAGTTCAGGAGATGGATAGTGGTGATGTTTGCCTAACAATATGAATGTACTTAATGCTACTGAGTGTATGTATACAGATGGTTAAAATGTGTTATTTATATTTTAAATTTAAATTTTAAATTTAAAATACAAATTTAAAAAACTAAAAATTAAATTAAAATTAAATTTAATTAAGTTAAAACACAAATTGCCTTTAACAGAATGCTTTCCTTAATGACTGCTTTCATTCTTACTCATGCCTTTATTTTGGGTGCTCTGTGTGTTTTTGGACAGAATTGCTTTTCTATGGATGTTGTACTATATGGATATGCACACAGAACAAAGCAGATAGAGCATATCTAAATCATTCATTTTGACACTTTTATACAATGGAGCCCATATCAATTCAAGCACACTATATTATATCATTTTCAATTAATACCAATCTGTAATTAATATCTAACTAAGGTAGCAAATGATTAAGTACTCTGATTCCCAGAGTTCTTTTGGGGCTACTGTTTTGTATAATGTGAGGGTCATACATAGGCTCACAATGTGAGGGTCATATATAGGGCTGCAATGAATTGATTTTGCTGAGGCCTTCCTTTGTGTTTCTCCAGTTTCTGAGTCAAGCTGCATGTAACAAGATTCTGAATTCTTACACTTGAATGTTCAGTATCCAAGACCCACTGGGGTCCAAGCTTTGCATCAGTTCCTTACTTGTCTGGTTTCCCACTGGTTTAATTGCTTTCCACAGTATCCATATTATCATTCACACCTACATCTGATAATGTTTTATTCTTTAGTTTCGGGATTCTGATGGAGGGACCATGAAGCCCACAAGAAGGCTCATTTAAAGAATTCAAATAAAGACAGATTTTATTGTCTCATGTCAGGAGGCATGAGAACAACAGAGCACAGGGGAGAGATAAAATCATGTCTACATCAAAACTAAGTTTCTCTTGATCTGCTGAGGCTTATTATGAGCAAGTTTCCTGATAAACTGATTTTCTTAAATATACTGCATGGTACTAAGATGTATGGAGTTTGCATAATGAACTGTGACACAGGAAAAGTGTTTTATATGTTCTGTTTGAAATTCTTTCTATTTGTATGCTTAATGTTACTGTCACATTTCTAAGTAGACTCTAGGTTTTCCTAGGAAATTGAGATGCTTTTGTGCTCTATTCATTGCAGGGATTTTCTTGCATTTTTTTTAAAAAAACATTTCTATCGATGGGGTCTTTTCAGAACACCTACAGAGGATATAAAAAATATATTGTAATGCATTGCATTGATGTCAACAGAACTGTGTGTTTTCACCCTGGTGTGATGTCAGAACAATGCAGTGCATCCTTCACTGTGCCAACTCACTGGAATAAAAGACCCATTCAGAGAGAAACCCTTGGATGGTCACAGTTTTTAGGAGTTTTTATGCATGGCCACACAAGCTTATAACTTTGAATTTTTCTTACAATGCATTATATTCTCTTCCCATTGCAGCTGAGCTTTCATACTGAAAAGTGAATATTTTTATATATAGCAGCTGAAACATGTATTCATTCTTTGGTTAAAAAAATAAAAAATAAACACTTTTGTGTAATGATTCTATCCCAAGGCCAGCGTTAGCACATTTTATTCATGCTACTTTCTAAAACCCCTGGTGTGAAGACTGACAGCAGAATGTGGAGTTCATAGATCTCACCATACAAATTCCCAAACCCCTTGTATAAGGGATTGACAGATGTGAGCATGGACGGTTCTGTGGATGCTTTGGAGATGAAATTAAAACATTTTGTATTTAGATGGCTAGAGTAAACATAAAGCATTTCATTTTAGGTAGTTAGGGTTTGGAGAGAAAGAGAAAATAAAGCCTCTGCCTTAGTTCTGGAATTCTTCTCCTGACTGTTCATATTGTTGTTTTTATTAAACTTTTATTCCCCAATTACAAAATTCAATTGTGAATGGTGAGGACATTGTAAAGTACAATAAAAAGAATAAATTAAGCCACTCTGGAATGCCCTTTCCTACTCCACCCAGAAATGTCCATTGTTGATATGTTGGTGTGTGGCCTTCCTTTGATGTATATGTTTCAAGAATGGGTCATACTGAGCTTGTGGTATTGTAACCTCATTCTAATCAATAGATAATGAACCCTTTCCTATTAGTTGCCGAAGTAAATATTCTAAAGCATCATTTTTAATGACTATAAAGTATTTCATTATAGAGGAACTATTTGTTTTAAAGCAACAGCTTGATTATGACATGTTATTTTTAGTTTTTTTGCTTATTGCTATTTAAACTTTTTTCTTTTTTTTAGTTGTACTATAAGCTGAGTCATTATGTGCCTTTATTCCCCAACTGATGGACTCTTGGGTTATCCCTGTTTGTTTGTTTTCTTATTATAAACAAAACTACTATAATCATCTTGGGCGCATATCTTTGTACAGGTGTTGAGTATGTTATATGGTATAGCTTTCTGTAAGAGAAATGTCCCAGTAATAGGATGTGTGGCTTTTAAAATTTTAACGTATATTGCCAAAGTGTTATTTAAAAAGTCGTACCAGTTTACACCCCCAACAAGTGTCAATTTCCATTTTTCCACATCCTCTTGAGCATTATGAATACCAACATTTTGCCAGTCTTACAGGCAAAAATTCATATATAACTTAACTTTTATTGCCTTAATAATTAAAAAGATCTTTTCAGTGTGTGTCAGCTGTGTTTCCATTTCAGTGAATTATTCTCTGTTTGAATCATTTGTGTTTATTTCTATTAAATTATGTCTCTTTTCATTGCTTTACAGAAATTTTTAACCCCTTTTTAAATATGTCTGGCAAATGTGTTCTCTCGATCTTCATTTACCTTTTTTAAAAAAGATTTATTTATTTATTTTAGAGAGTTGGTAGGAGGGGCAGAAGGAGAGGGCGAGGGAATCTCCAGCAGACCCCATGCTGAACGCAGAGCCCGATATAGGGCTCGATCTCATCACCCTGAGATCATGACCTGAGCTGAAACCAAAAATCAGATGCTTAACTGACTATGCTACCCAGGCACCCCTATCTTCATTTGTCTTTGAATTTTACTTGAGGGTTTTTTTTTCCTATACAAATATTTTTAATTGTCCAAATTTTAGTCATTCTATGTATGACTTGTATGTTTTATGTCTCTGCTAAGAAAGGCCTTCTCCTCTCAAAGGTTACAAAATAGTTTTCTTTGTTTTCTTCAATGTTTTTATGTTTAAATATTTAATCCATTTGAAATTTGTTTTTGCCTAATGGTATGAGGAGGGAATCTACTTTTTGCTTTTCTCAAAAAATACCCAGTTGTTTCCAAACCATTTATTTTCCATACCATCTTTGTCACTCATTTCAAGTGCCAGCTTAATATAAATTGTCATATCTATTTGAATCTCTCTGTTACTTGTTAAAATAATATCTGGTTTTCATTATTGTAGCCTTATAATATGTTTTGAATCTAGAAGAATGCAAAAACTTTACTTGCTTCATCAAATGAAATTGTTGGGTATAATTTTTTACTCATGGTTTGGGAAAGTCCAGAAAAGCTGTACTAATTTACATTTTCACTAGCGGTATATGCAAATGCTTTTTTCACCTCACCTTACTAATACTTGTACATACGTTTTGCATATAGTTTACATATATTTTGTAAGTTGCCAACTTGATAGATGAAAAATAGTATCTGAAAACTTTATTGTACATATCCTTGATTACTAATAAGGCTGAACTCTTTTCCTACAGTTATTCAGTTTTGCAATTATTTTTCAGTATTTTCAGGTCAGTTAAATGTGCTCATGTTTCAATAACATCTTGCCTTCACTGTGGAGAACACAGTGGTTGATCCAGGAGCAGGACAATTCTGAAATCAAGAAGTGAGGAGACTTCCTACCGCTAGGGAACCAGGGTAATAGTAACCAACCTTTATTCATCTCTATTCTGACAGCTTTTTATTCTGTGGCGTATAGCCCCTTAGGATCACTGTGAGGGAGGCATTGTGTCAAACCCCACTTTCTTTTTTTTTTTTTTAAAGATTTTATTTATTTATCTGACAGAGAGAGACAGCCAGCGAGAA
Source organism: Ailuropoda melanoleuca (assembly GCF_002007445.2). Lineage (NCBI taxonomy): Eukaryota > Metazoa > Chordata > Mammalia > Carnivora > Ursidae > Ailuropoda > Ailuropoda melanoleuca. The sequence goes on along the minus strand of NC_048231.1, from coordinate 91,937,612 downwards.
AGGGAACACAAGCAGGGGGAGTGGGAGAGGAAGAAGCAGGCTCCTAGCGGAGGAGCCTGGTGTGGGGCTCGATCCCATAACGCTGGGATCACGCCCTGAGCCGAAGGCACATGCTTAAAGACTGAGCCACCCAGGCACCCCCAAACCCCACTTTCTAAGCAAAAACGGGGCTCAGGTTGATACACAACTTGTCAAGGCCACATAGCTAATAAGTGGCCGGGCCGCAGTGTAAACCTGGGCAGTGTGACTTTGAAGTCCAAATGTTTCTACCAGAGGGTCTCCTGAGTTTGCTGTAATTTCCCTGGGACAGTCATGGGCACTTGCTGAAGGAGTCTGCCCCAGAGTCAGGACAGCAAAGAAACTTGCCTGTCCCTTTAAAAGTCAGGGCCTTAAAGTCTTTCGAAAAGTGGAGGTAGGGAGGCTGCCTCAGAAGCACTGTGGGGACTGACTTTCCTGCAGTGAAAACTCTGAGGTAGACTCACATTGTTTTTGGTGACAAAAATCTTGTATAATAAAACTATTTCTAAGTAACCATTTTAAGGTGTTCAAAATGCTGTGGAGGCATAGCATAAGCTTCCTGTGAAGAGTAGTAACATTCTCAGTCTCTGTGAAAAGGCATCCTCACGTGGAAGGGGAAGGCTGTAATTACTTATTTTTTTTAAAAAAATGCAGAATAGAATGTTACTGCTTTATCTGATTTAATTGTCTTGACTTTTAAGCTTGTAATGTGGTGGATGAAGAGCTGATACTAGAATTAGAAATGCTAGTTCTGTCATTTTCTTACTAGAATTATCTTTTATCCACATTTACTGTTTTTGTGAAGGTTAGTTAAAACTAGTTAAATTTTAACTGATGCAATATGACTATTTAAATAAAAAATAGGTGGGCGGCAATTTTCTTTTGGCTTCCACAGTTGCTAAATTAAGAGGAAGAAAGAGTTCAGTTGGGTTCTTGTTACCACTGTTTTCTTTACTAGATTGCTATGTAAGGATTAGGGGTAATCTGGAGGGGGGGTAGTGAAGGGAAAGAAAATGAATCTAAAACCAAATATTTGTAAGAAACAAGTCTTACGTGTGCGGGTTGTTGCCTTGTCCATAGGTCTAAACTTCGGTTGAAAGTATCTGTAGCCACATGTATGAGTAATAATATTAGAATCATATATTGATCATTATAACATTGATCAGTGCCCTTCCTCATTCACAGGGAGCTGGATTTATGAGGTGACACCTCAGAGGAGAGGTTGGAACCACAGATAATCTTTTTTTTTTTTTTTTTAAAGATTTTATTTATTTATTCGACAGAGATAGAGACAGCCAGCGAGAGAGGGAACACAAGCAGGGGGAGTGGGAGAGGAAGAAGCAGGGCTCATAGCGGAGGAGCCTGATGTGGGGCTCGATCCCATAACACCGGGATCACGCCCTGAGCCGAAGGCAGACGCTAAACCGCTGTGCCACCCAGGCACCCCGGAACCACAGATAATCTTGTCAAAACCCTGGGTCTCCCTTAGTTCTATTTGAGCAAATGGCTTACACCAATAGTTACTTACACCAAACTCCTAGAAATAAGCCCTGTCCTTCACTTCTCACACTCAGTAGATCTCCAAATATTGTCAATTCTGTCTTAAAAATACACCTTCATTCCTAATTTTCTCCTTCTTCACTGACATCATCCTCAAACTATGATCTCTTACTTGAACTTTTTTTTAATTAGCCTCCTAACTTGGCTCACCACTTCTATCCCCAGCCCCCTCCCCCATCAATTTTTCAGTAGCCTAAATGATCTGTTAAGTTTTTAAAAATTTTTAATTTTGTTTCCCAGAGTCCACAGTCTCTCATGGTTCAGAGGGGAGCGGGGAGGGGGATTGGGATAGGCCGGTGATGGGTTTTAAGGAGGGCATATATTGCATGGTGCACTGGGTGTTATATGCAAATAATGAATCATGGAACATTACATCAAAAACTAAGGATATACTGTATGGTGACTAACATAACATAATACAAAATTATTATAAAAAATTTTTAATTTTGAAATAATTTTAGACCTGGAGAAAAGGTGCAGAAATAGTGCAGAACATTCCTGTCTGTTCTTTACCCAGCTTGGAAAGCCACGAAATTAACACTGATGCAATACTATTAACTAAGCCAACAAACCTTACTCAAATTTCACCAGTTTTCCCACTAATGTTTCTGGTCCAAGGACCCAGTACAGGACTTCATATTACATTTCATTGCCCTATCTCTTTAGCCTCCTGCAATTTATGATGGGTCGTCAGTCTTTTTCGTCTTTTACGACCTTGACATTTTTGAAAAGTACTTGTCAGTTCTTTGGTAGAATGTTCCCCTGTTTAGGTTTGTCTGTTATTCTTCACGATTAGGTTGACGTTATGCATTTTTGGCAAGAATCATCACCAAAGTCATGTTGTGTTCTTCACAGGACATCATGTTAGGGGGATAAGTGTCTTGTAAGAGAAATTAGGTCTTGTCCCAAACCTTCAGTAGGTTTCCATCTGTCCGAGAGGAAATACACACTGTTTTCAGACCCTGCGTAATCTAGTCCCTGTGTACTTTAATTCATGCCTCGTGGAAGGGAGAAAACAAATGGAAAACGAGGGGCTTATTTCTCAGTGTTGAAAATAAGGGAAGAGACTTCCTTCCCTTCCCTAATCTTAGAACACTTATTTTAAAAACTTGTAAGTTCTTTCACTGTCTGTTTGAAATGTATGTAAATCTTTGTAAGAGCTAAAATAAACTCTTGCCGCTTTAGGACCCAGGACCGTGTTTCTCAAGGCCCTGGGAACCATCTCTTTGAAATGTCATCATTAAGGAATATAAAGCCCCTATCTACCTCCCAGTTTCTGTGGGAGGATAGAATCTAACTGCAGTGGGTGCCTCATTCCAAGCTACAAAACTACTTCTTGTCACAAAGAGAAGTTTATTTTTCCTTTGAATAAAGCCAATTAGCTAACACAGATGGTCACCCCACTACTAAGTAAATTTAGGAGCAACTGTGTGACAAATGGTGCTGTCAAGTCCTTTTACTTGACTAGTTGTTTATCCTAAGAATATGTATGTAATGGGTTGTATCAACTTGGCCACGTAAAGGGGTGAGATGGCTTTCAGTCTTCGGAATCACTTAGTGGATTGCTTGTGATGAGTGTCACATTCTGGCTTAATGCTTATTCAATAATAAAACTGTTCTCTTTCTCATCTACATTTGTGGAGAGGTCTCCTGGATTGGGAGAAGATTTCGTTTTTAATTCTATTTCCCCAACACTCTTCTCCATTAACTCACTATGGCTTTCTTTCGGGTCTTGAAAAACGCCAAGCTGTTACTTGCTCTGATTTCTGCCTGAAACCCTCCACCGCCCTCTACCTCTTTATAAAAGTGGTTCTTTCCATTCTTGACTGAGCTCCTATGTTATGTCCCTAAAGAGGCCCTTTTTGACGACCCGAAGGAAGCCACTCTTTACACAGACTGTCTTTCACATCATCCTGTGTAGACCTTACAAAATACTTAACACAATCTGTACTTACTGTATTTATTGATTTATTGACTTTTTTTTTTTTCTAGCGTGCTCCCCTTTATTAGAGTACAAGCTCCAGGAGGAAGAGATTCTCCTCCACCTCCAACCAGTCTGTCTTGTTCACAGCTGAAGCCCTTCTACCAACCTAGAACAGTGTCTGGCGCCAGTTAGGTCCTCGGTGACTATTAGTGGAATAGAATGAAGAGGACGGGCAGGCTCAGCAGATTAGGGTGGTTATACAATGAAGATGTACACCTGCTTTTATGCGATTTCTTTTCAACTTGTAGAGAAGTCTTAACAAACTAGTTTTAGCAGTGTTTGTATTTGATGAGCATATAACATGATATACAGAGGAAGGAACGCATGAACACACCTTCATACTTGAATAAAAATAGGCCCAAATCCTTGTTTTTCAAATGGGAAAATCTACAATTTTTTTAAAAAAACCCACTCAAATATTTTAGGAAAGATTTCATGTTAATTTTGGCTCCAGCTGGGGCTATTTGAATTGTAGCATTGACTAATTGGCCAGTGTGAACATCAATTAGTCCTGAATAAAGAGCAGGAGAGGAATGCCAAGAGGGAGGAAGTGGGGTTCAGATCCTTCAGCAAGCCTACTAGGAATCTTCACATCCTCATAGAGGAAGCCTTAGGGGTTATGCTGACATTTGAAGGAAGGCTTAAAATAGTGTTTCTCAAACTCCAGCATGCATTGGAGGGCTTTTTTAACACTGGTTGCTGGGCCCCACCCTCTAAGTTTCTCATTTGATATGCCTGGAATGGGGCCCAAGAATTTGCATTTCTAACAATTTTTAAAGTGCTGCTGCTGCTGGCCCAGGCACTGTATTTTGAGAGTCATTGCTTTAAAGTGTTGCTTGACTAGAAGTTGATGGGGTTTGTTTGGGGAGTTGATAATGCCTTAAAAAATTAAATGTTACATTCTTTTTAATTGCCAAGAAAAAGGATCTCTTTTGTCGTGCTCCTCTTTTTAGGCCCCCATGTCTCTATTTTGGCTCTTATGTATCGAGTATGTCCTAGTTATGTGCATCTTTTCAATTAATTCTTATAGTTATGTACCAAGTTAAGTATTTTTATTTCCATTTTACCCAGGCAGAATTTAAGCTTCAGGATGGTTTGATTGCTGCCCAGCTGTTCAAACCTAGTTGGTGATAAAGCTGGAATTTCAACAGGGCTACTGACTTGAGGATTAAGCCTCTTTTCACTGTGCTGCTTCTCAGCCAGAAAAATTCAGACTAATTTTAATTTCAGACTAATTGGTAACACCTTGAGGTGTTATATGACTAAGGAGGAAATTACTCATTTGTTTGAGGTGAACCTGATTTGATATAGAGGGTTAGTTAAGATAAAAAAAAAAAAATTCCCAACGTGAAGTATAGCATCTAAGTGTATTACTCAAGAAAGATGGCTGACTCGCTTACCAAGAGGGTTGGAGTATTTTAAAGTTAACTCTAGCAAAACACTCATTTTCTATATGAGTCTGAGTAATTTATCTAAGTTGCAAAAACAAATTGACCTTTTTTGGTCTAATTGCCTACATGAGTCAAGGAATTTTTTATCAAGAGACACTGAAACCGAAGAGGTTTTCCCTAATATTCTGGGAATGCATGGATCACCTTGAAAATCTCTGAAAAACTAATAACAAGAGGCAAACGACTGAGTTCATAATTGTTTCCCTTTCTCTAAGCCAAAATTGATGGCCAGTAGGAAGACATTGAAATCCAGTGCACACTGACACTATTTATAAGGTCTTGATATTTTAGACTTGTAGTGCACCATTCATCCTGGGATCATAAAAGTGGTTGTTAAAATTTATACCATATTAGTCTGATTAACACTCAGATGGGTAAAAATAAAGGATTGAGGAGAAATATTTATTTCACAAGGGTAGGGACTTTAATATACAGAAAGCTGCATAAATCTGCAGATGTTCTAATTAGATTCAGCTGAACTGCTTCAGAATGCAGGATAACATGGATTTACTCTGCCAACAACTAAGAATAACTTTTCTGATGCAAAAAATGTTCAAGTTTCAATATTGAAACATAAAATACCCCAGCCCAGGGGATAGATTTTTTTCACATCAATTTCTTCATTGGCTCAGATTCCTCCAGCACTTAAGTTACTTCTTTATTATAAGACTTAAACAGAATTCACTAAATGGTACCCTAATGGTACTCTTCCCAGGCCATAGTTCCTGGAATCCTAGTTTCTGTTAATAGTTAAACATTAACCTGAGATCACTAGACTACTGTCAAGCAAGTTATCCACATGGTGTTTAATTTACAATCAGGGAGTAGTTTAGGCAGTGAGAAAATCTGGCTCTTAAAGAGGATGACATTAAGGAATCAAGGGATGTTTTTCATAGGGTATTTTTGTCAGTCGATTTCCATTTTTTTCTTGAATATATGTCGTTTTTTAATCTCAGGAAGTTATTTCTGTGTCCTGGCAGGGTAAATCTATGTCGTTCTGCATTTAGAAGTAGTTCAGCAAATCTAATCAGAGAATTTTTGGGGGCCCAAGTTATAACCAGGGTGGGGCATGAAGCCTTCTCTAGCTTGGCCATCCTCCTGGATCCCCAAAGGCCTGGAGATCCCTTTGGTGTCTACCTTCAAAAAGTTCCTTCAGCATCAGAAGGCTTTATACTTCCAGAGAACCTGGCTGTCAGATCCAGCCAGGCATTTTGATTTAACTGTTTCAGCTCTTGGAAGGCCAAGTAAAGGAGAATGTTCCTTTTCAAAGGACATCAAGGGGGAATGGGAGAGAGGCTGTGTCTAGAACCCCATGTTCCATCAACTGCCTTTTAGACAAACCAACCTTTGGTCAATATTCTCTCAATTATATTTGATAAGCCAACCTATTCTCCTTAATTAAAATGTTGGCAGGCAGTTTTCATGTGAATTTATGCCAAGGATTTGTTATAATCCCCTTGTTTTGTGATTTCTAATTTTTAATAGTGGAAGAATAATTTCATAAACCCTTCTGAAGGAGAGTCTCTGTAAACAACAGTTTTATCTCCTGCATAATCTTTTTGGATCTTTGCATATTTGTGTGGAACAAGAAAAATAACATTGCCCAAATATGCTGTGTTTTAATTTATTAATAGAAACAATATAGTTATGAAAGGCATTTGCAGGAAATTGATATGAAATAGATGATACTATGGCTTATGCATTAGTTTGTAACATTAAAAAATCAACATAGAAATGAACATAGAAAATCAACATTATTTATAGACTTACCAACTACCTACTACTGGAAAATCTGAGTCAGGAATATTATAAAATGTGGAGACCCATGTCCCACATTTACATTTAACCCTTGGCTATCCAGTACCAGAGTGACATGACCTTGTTTCCCTGTTAATCCTACACATAAACTGATATTTAAAAAAGCTTACCAGTGATGTAAAAACAAAACAAAACACCCAATACTGGTCACTGATGAAAAAAAAAAAAACAACCAAAAACAAACCAAACAGTGCCTATGACATAAAAGGAACTTGATACATTTGAGTTCCCACAGCCTACTCTACACACCCCTTCTAATTTCTTAGGCATTTCCTTTCTCTCCTCTCTTCTATCAGAGAGTAAGTTGGGAATAAAAAGGATGGAATTGGAATAAGCTTTTTAGAATGCTTAGCAGTGCATCATACAGGAAAATATTGGCAGATGAGTTTCAACATGGGTAAAATGAGTACAAGAATGATTAGTGCCTCTTCTCATTCCAAGACAGCTTTCTCTATTAGCATGAATACTGGAGATGCAGCTGCACGGGTGGCAGAGTGTGACATACCAGAGCTAGGAGACAGTCCAGGGAGAGCCAGCTCCTCACCACCCATCAGATGTTCTCAACCCAAGAAGGCCAGTCTCTCAACTCTGGGGATACGTCCGAATGACAACCACTTCCTCTTCCCATGACTCAGGCCCTCATTATCTGGGCTTCCAAGCTGTGATAATAATTGTTCAGTCTTTATTTACTCAGTTCATATGGAATGTCACTGGAACATCAAAGACTGACCTTTGGTCATCCCTGGATTCTCAATTCCAAGATTTATTCACCAAACTAGGTTTCTTTTGGGACAAAAATACACAATTTTGCCTTTGTCTATATGCTCTAAGATAAATAACTTGCTCATTACTCATTATCATTTGCTACTTCTAGACAAGAACTTCTGGCCCCCGTGTATTGAACCTTAGAAATAAAAGTGTGTTGATATCAGGAGTGATGTGTGTACTTGAATCTGGTAGAAGCACTTAAGAAATAGCTAACACCCTTAAGGGAAGAGAGAAGAGTAGAGGATGTCTTCCATTGCCTCTTCTGAGTCATAGGCATTACATCACAGTAGCAGGACACCCTTCAAATCCAGGTTCTACACTTACTCCATCTTCCTTTGTTCATTTTTACTCTCATATAATCTCAGTTATATGGTACATACCAGAGAAGAGAGTCTGGCGCTTGCCTTGAAATCTTTCATAAGTTAACTAAAGAGAAGAGTGAATTTTTAGATTATTTTCTCACTAACTGTATCTACCCTCATGTTAAAAAGTATCTATTTCACTTGGTACTCTCTGGACCTGATGGTCTAGGCAGAGTTAATGCTCCTTAGGAGGCTGGAGAGGTCCTGGATCTTCTTTGCTGGTCAGTATGATGTCACAGTTTCCCTCTTGCGATAGAATTTGGAAAGAGGTTGAGACCAGAGGTCGGGGAGAGGGACATGCAACAGGAAGCAGCCCTATTGTCCCCTCACTTGGTAACAGTCTCACAGCACAGCAACACATTCAGCTCCCAGGATAAAAGCAGGTGTTTTGCTTTAATTAAGACTAACAAAGACTTTTCTGTTCTCAATAGGCTTATATTTTTAGACACTAAGGTAAGGAGGAAGAGAACATGATCCCATTCTGTGCATAAAAATAAAGATTCAGCATGAACTGCATAATTAAGAACTGAAAGGGGGAAAATGCAATTCAATTAAAACTGACAGAATAATACACGGAATCAATGGCTTTATTTGGTATTTAATGATGATACTGTTTTCATTTCATTATACATGAGTCATAACCAGCTTTGCCTTAGTTTAATTGTATTCCTTACAGAGTAAACTGAAGTATGCAATTTGCAATAGGCTCATCAATTACAAAGAGGCTTATTTAAGATTATCATAAATGGATCCCCGAGACTGAAACCAAATTTTTTCCATTCCAGTATATCACGTTATTGGAATGGTGAAGAATTTTAGTCAGGAATAGAGAGATAAGGAACAGTGTAGGGAAGATGAGGAACAGTGTGCAAAGGATAAAGCCTGATTTCCATGAAAAAAAAATAATGATAGTAAGTATGTTTTCCAGTGGAGAAAATGATATGGCAATATATGATCCATTGAGCTGAACAAAAAACGATGAGATTTTAGGCTGGAGAGGAAATGCTACATTGAGCTGCCTGTATAAAATGAATCATGGTATTGGCACAAAATCAAGTGTAACGGGGAGATAGCATTTCTATATATATGGCCTTATAGCCATAGAGATTTGAAAATTGGGGCATAAGACCCAAGGAAAGCAGAAAAGAGAGATAAGTATTATAAGTTAGGCTACTTGAGTACATCATGGAATTAGTGGTAGAATATAGAACATTTTGCTGTTAGGCACATTAATCACAGAAAATGTCTCAGATGTTCCACTCAGTAGAGTTTCATACCACTGCCAGTGCTCTGTGAATACAGCTGGGGACTCAACATGAATTAGCAGTGCATACTGAATGATTCTAGGGTCAGAATCCAACAGGTGGGTCATAATGAAATGTGTCTATCTTACGTCTTTATTCCATTAGTTGTGTGGATAAAAGTTGCATGCTTGACTAAATTTCAAGCATACTGTATAAACAGACAGATTAAGGGACTCCCCTTTATCTGTAACAGCTCTGCTCTCAAGCACTGATAATGGATTTGGTCTGGGGAAATAGTAATTTTTTCCCCTAGTCAGAGAGTCAAGGGGACTATCCTGTTCTCCTTGGATGAGGAGTGCTGGTTTCCCAGGACGTACTTACATAGGCTGGATCTTGCCATGGTAAGCTTGGCCTTCTAACTCATTTCTACTTTCTAATATGAGAATTTTCTGACTGGGGAGTGCTAGACCAACTCTCACGCTAATGATTCCTTTATCATGACCTGGAATGGACAGTGGGAAAGCAAAGGAAAGAAAAGTACATATGCAAGAGCCTTCAAGCCCAGAAAGCAAATAAAAGAACACTTACACATTCTGGATGTGGTAGGTAATCTTAAATTCATAGTAATGACTCCTCCTTAAGGATCATTTTTGTATCTTCTTATATACCTTTGCTTTTCCTTTCCTTTTTTTTTTTTTTTTTTTTGGACATTGAAAAAAATGCCAACACGTGGATCAGTAGAAAGGTTTTCAGATACTTGCGTGGACTATTCTTTGAGTCAAATACTTGACTCAAATTTTGATTGCATCACCAGGTATAGGGTTAAATATGCACCTATAGATATATTAACTTTATACATATGTAAATAGTCCTAAGGAGACCAGAATTAAATTGCTATTACTTTTCTTTTCAGGTTCTAGGATTATTGTCGGTAAAATGACACAGTTTTTGTAGGGTGATTAAACACAAGAGCTAGCATTTATGAAGCAGGTGAGACTGTGAGGCTGCAGGGAATAGGACGTGTCCTAGCTATGATTTGTATGCTAACTGTAACAAGCAAACATTGACCCATTGAGACATTCTTACTCATTCTGGCTGAAGACAGCATTATTCAATTGCCAGACAACTACACAGGTTTAGAGATGTACTCAGTTGCTATGGAACAATAAACTTTGCTGCCCTTTTTAGTATTCAAGCAAATGACCTCGATCTTGTTGCACTGTGGTTCAGCTAGCAGAGCAAGTGAATTACAGACAATATGTTTGGCCCTGTGGTATTCATTCATTCACTCTTTTTTTCCTTTTATTTCTACATTCAATAAACATGTTTTGAGCATCCCATATGACTTAGGCATTATACCAAGTGCTAGGTACTTGGTCTGATAAACACTTGGTAGCACTTACTGTGTGCCAGGTATTGACTCATTTAATTGTCATAACAACTTTACATTTTATAAAAGAGGAAACTGAGTCACAGAGAGGTTGAGTGACTTGTCCAAGGTCACACAGCTAGGAAGCACAGAGCTGAGATTAGGGCCGAGGCAGGCTGGCTCCAAAGCCCATGCGCATGCTCCCCAAGTCCCTTCTCTCCTGGAACTTACAGTCCAGAGGGGACACAGAAAACAAACAGGTAAACAAAGGAGGAACAAAAATTAATGAGTTACGATAGGTCTATGGGAAACAAGTGGTAATGGAGAATAATGGGTAGCTGCTTAGGGTGATCAGGGGAGGTTTCACTGAATGGGGGACATTTAAACTGAGGCAAGAAGGGTGAGAAGGAGGCAGCCAAGTGGAGGGTTGAGAGGGTATCCAGGCCAAGGGAAGGTTGAGTGTTCAAGGAATTCAACAAGGGCCAGGGGCTAGAGCAGAGCAGCCAGCTGGGTGTTGTTGCCTGAGCGGGAGAGTGCACCAGGACAGGATTTGAGACAAAATGCCTGGAAGAAACTATATGAGACAGAGAAAACTATTTGCTTAGATGAGAAAAATATTTCTTGGAGAATGGGGGATGGGAAGTATATGGAGGGGAAGTAAGGAGGACAAAAATGTTGGTGGGTCCCAGAGAAAGTCTTAGGGGTTTGGCCAACCATCAAGAAACTCAAAGATGCTGAGATCGGGGTGATCTGTTCCTTTGTCCTGGGTTGATGCCCATGGAAATAAGAGTTCCTTTCTCAACCAGAGGAATTGGCAGTATCATAGGGCCAGGCCATGGGGTCATGAATAACATCACAGAGGCTCTGGTGTCCCAGGATGGCACCAAAGCTAAAACAGCTCCCTAGTCCCCAGGAACACAGATAGTGGAGGGAACAGCCAGGGTTGAAGCAATCACGCAGACAACCATCAGGGATGTCTCGAGAGACGTTGTGCAGGTGAATGGCAAGTGCCCTCAACAATGTCTTGCTACCATGAAAGCTCTTCCTTTTCCCCAGAAAGTTAGGCCGATCCCAGGAGGAGGGGGCTTGCCGAATGCCAGGGATGAACTCCCAGCTACCCCTGTAGAATGGAGATTCAGAACAGAAGTGGAATAATGGAGAAATAAAGCTGATCTCTTGCACATCTAAGTTTGGGGAGTTAGGCTCTTACTTGCTTCGCATGGAGGCATCTTGCAGGTTTGGTAAAAATTCACCTGCAGCAAGTATTCACATTGCAGGTTAATTACAAACCCTAGAATTAATGCCAAGTCGCTTGGAGGCAACGTGTAAACTATGGGAGAACTGTCAAACAGAGAGGAGGTCGACTCTCAGACATCACTGCGGATTTTGGAAATAACCGTGGTCTGTGATGAGGTGGAGATTGAAAGAGCACAAGAGAATGTTTTAAACCCTCTGGGCAGATAAAAGGGAGTCTTCAGAAGAAAGAGAGAATGGGTAAAACTACTCAGTGGTTTGAAAATGTTTTTTTTTAAATTTTTAGTAAATTAAATTACTGGGTTTAAGAAGAATACCTAGAAAAGGTGAGTTCTGAAAATGATTTTTATGGCCTCTAACTTGGACTATGATTTTTCTAAATGAACTAATTGTTCTTTTACCAGTGCCAGCTAAAGTGAGAATACTGTTCTTTAGTCTAAAAAATGGCCATCAAGGTAAAAGTGAATGAAATACCACCTCAATGGTGTTTGCTCCTCATTTGTCAGTGATGTATGCACCTGTGTACACACACACACACACACACACACACACACACACACGTGCACGCATGCATGTATGCATAAGCATGGGTAGAGATAATCTGCCTAGAGAGAGAGTTGGGAACCAGGGTTCACTGCAGGGCTGGTGCACAGTCTCAGAGGGGGATGGATAGTTTCTAAGACTATTGGGAAAGTACCTGGTCTTCTTCGGAAAAACATTTCTTGCTTTGCTTTTATAAAAAGAAATGAACACTTTTTCATAGAGTATCCCCATAACTATCCCCATAACTAGATCCCACATCTAGCAGTAAAGACATAAATGGGTTTTTTGGGGGAGTGGGAGTCTCAGGAAAGAACCTGGGAGTGGAGGTTAGGCTTGGAGGATTCCCATTTTCCTCTTGAAACAGCCATCCATTATGGAGATTAATGACTATGACTAGGGTTGAACTGGGAACCAGCAGCCAGAGACAGCTGCTCATGCATCCAGTTGTGTGAGAGTCAACAGAGTCATGCCTATTAGCATATTTAAAAGGAACAACCTTACTGTTGTATGGATAACTACTGGAAGGGAGGGAAATATTTTAAATGCCAAACCCACTGTACCAGTTTAAATGGTTTTATAATTTTCTTTAGCAGTATTTACCTGGTTGAGTACCAGCATGGAGAGGAAGAATGTAGAGGCAAATGAAGACGGAGGAGACTGATCAATACTGAGAATGGCATCTCTGGGTTGTCATGGGGAGGTGGTAAATTTTTTTTATAGTGAGAGCACTCGCACAATTAAGCAGACAGATTGGAGGTTGTGATCAGACAACGGGGTGTTTTTAACTTCAGAAGTTCGAGGTGGTACAGGTTTTGGAGTTGATGAGGGTGGAATGCGATCAGCGCCATCAGTTGCTCAGATAACGTGAAGGAGAAGATCAGTGGAAGTAAGGAGATAAGGAATTGAAAGCCAGAGTTGGGATGGGTCATTCACATGAATGTGGAAGGCACCAAGAAAGAAGACAATCAGTAAGGTAGAGATAAAGAGGACAACTCAGGCCTAGAAACTGGTATAATAGCTCATCTTTGTTCAGCACTTACCAGGTGCCATGCTCTATTCTAAGAGCTTTATATATTATCATTGCCCCATTTTATAGATGAGCAAAATCAGACTCACAAAAGTTGATGGACTTGCCCAAGTGACATTGCTAGCAAGTGTCAGAACTGGTTCTCAGACGAGGGCAGTCTGGCTCCAGGACCTGTATTCTTAACCACCTTGTATCAGTGATTGGTAAGGTAACATGGCAGGTAACAGGGAGCCAGTGGGTATAGTATGAAACTTGAAGCAGGAGGATTTGCAAAGGCAAGAGGAAGTAGTTGTTTCAGGCAACTCAAACTCTTGGCTTGGAGTTCTGAGAGGCACAAATGACAAACCAACCTCCACTTAAGAAAGTGGCAGTTTCCAGACAGCAGTTCCTCCTGGGGGAGCATGGGTTTCCATTAAGGCAAGGAAGTGGAAGGAACGTTCTGTGGAAAGTAAAGCATATTGGAAGTCTCCCAGACACAGTGGGAGGGTGGATAGTTAGGGTAAGGAGGGATGATGGTCAGATACACAGACTGTGTGGAGGTGAGGATTTGGCGATACTGCTTGGGTTTCTAGAAGCAGCTGTGGCTGTTCACCAGTGGAGGCCCCAAGGGTTCGTTTTTATAACTACCGGTGAGACAGCTATTGGTAATGCAGTGGGTGTACTCTTTGCCAGGACTGACATAACAAAGAACCACAAACTGGGTTGGCTTAAGCAACAGAAATTTACTGTCTTGTAGTTCTGGATGCTGAAAGCTCACGGTGTTGGCAAAGTTGGTTCTTTCTGGGGACTCTGAGGGAGAATCTGTTCCCTGCCTCTCTCCTAACTTCTTGTAGTTTGCTAACAATCTTTGGTGTTTCTTGACTTATAAAAGCATCACTGAGATCTCTGCCTTCATCTTTGCATGCTGTGCTTGATGTTTGTGTCTGTGTCCAAATTTCCCCTTTTTATAAGGATACCAGTCATATTGGATTGGGGCCCACCCTATTCACTTTAACTAATTCATTCTGCAACAACCCTAGTTCCAAATATGGTTATATTCTGAGGTACTGGGGTTAGGACTTCAACATATGAATTTTGGGGGGGACACAATTCAACCCAAAACAGTGGGTGTCAGGGGCATGACTCACTTCTGACCACTTCCATTCATTCAGTATCCATTCTGCGCACCTGAGCATTTGAGACACTTGACTAGGTATAGTAGGGAATGTACTGATAGAATGAAACAAAAATCCCTGGCTTCAGGGACCTGGAGTTGGTGGTGGTAGAAGGAGCAGGTAGAGTATGAAATACTCAGATAACTAAAAAGTAGAATCTGGTAAATGCCACGTGTGAGATACGAGCAGACTGTTACATAAATTAAAAGATTATTTGAGAAGGGACGTGAAGTCTTGCTGCTGATTTGGCTTGTTTTTTATTATACAGGTAAGGAATCTCATTTCCAAAAATGTCAAATGACCTCCTGAAGGTCTACCTACCATAATTCTGCTCTTTCAATTACACCGTGGATATAAACACACTTGCAGACCCATTTTCTAGTATGTCAAATGTCTTTGAAATGTATTACTTAAAAAATTATTTTTATATAACTAGGCAGGGAAAAGATTACATGAGCATGTAAACACAGTGAAATATAATGTTTGGAAGAAGTCATAGACATTTATATCCAGAGCAAAGTGACTGAGCTGTTGACTAAATATTGACTGTAAATCTTCAGCCACCCACTATCCACAGGTGCCAATCTGCCTACAGTTATACACAATTTATATCATATGTATTTGATGCCAAAATGCACAGTAAGTTTCTTGATTCCTTTAAAAATAAAATCATTAACCACCTTGAACCACTATGGTCTTCTGCTCCCTTACTAGCTTTCATCTCTTTGAGATTGCAATGACCTAACTGGGAGAAATGGGCTGGGCTCTATACTTAGGCCTGGATTCTTTATTGCACTGACAGATAAACATTGATTATTGCCAGTGCAATTCCAAAATTTAAGAATATGATGTTGAGCTGGGATCTATGGACTAGAACTTGATAATCATGGGAGCAAAATGTCTTTCCTGAGTTTCATAGGTGGTTAGGGGTGGATTTGGGCTATTGTGGCATATGGTGTGGAAAGCATAAGAAAAGAGAAGGTGAAGAGGAAATTGGTCTTATCCTTTTGGTTTATAGTGAAATTACCCTAAGAAAGTGGAATTATCTTAGAAACTATCTTAGGGCAAGAGGGAGTGAGAAGTGGAAATTGGAAATCATTGATTCAACGTATAATTTCTGATTTATTGTATGCAAATGGAAAAAAGAATTGCCTTTGTTATTGACAACATTTAGGACATCAGGGCTCTGGGTTACAGATGGGTCTGTTTCTTGGCATCAGAATTCCTAAAGTCCTGTAAACTTGACCCAGACAGTGACCCTGCCACTAGAGATGAATTGGTCATCTTGTTAGTGGCAGTGAGGAGCAATAACGAGAAAATGCATCGAGCCTCTGATTTGGGAAGGATAAACAGTAGGAAAAAAACCCCTTTAGTACTTTTTTAAAGAGACTATTTTTAGGGCAGTTTTAGGTTGATAGCAAAATTGAGTGCAAAGTAGAGAGGTCCCATATCACCCCTGCCCCCACACATGCACAGCTTCCCCCCATTATCAGCATCACCCACTGGAGTGGTACATTTTTTACAAGTGATGAACCTACATTGACACATCACTGTGATCCAAAGTCCATAGTTTTCTTCCTGTTCCCTTTTTTTTATTTATTATTTTAAATTTTTTTTATTTTTTAAAGATTTTATTTATTTATTCGACAGAGATAGAGACAGACAGCGAGAGAGGGAACACAAGCAGGGGGAGTGGGAGAGGGAGAAGCAGGCTCCTAGCGGAGGAGCCTGATGTGGGGCTTGGTCCCAGAACACCGGGATCGCGCCCTGAGCCGAAGGCAGATGCTTAACCGCTGTGCCACCCAGGCGCCCCTACTTACTGTTCACTTTTGGTGTTGTATGGGCAAATGAATCATGACTTGTATCCACAATTGTAGTTTCATACAGAGTATTTTCACTGCTCTAAAANGGTCCCAGAACACCGGGATCGCGCCCTGAGCCAAAGGCAGATGCTTAACCGCTGTGCCACCCAGGCGCCCCTACTTACTGTTCACTTTTGGTGCTGTATGGGCAAATGAATCATGACTTGTATCCACAATTGTAGTTTCATACAGAGTATTTTCACTGCTCTAAAAATCTCTGTGCTCTGCCTCTTCATTCATCTCTCCCCTCAACTCTTGACAGTCACTGATATTTTTACTGTCTCCATAGTTTTAGCCTTTTCCAGAATGTCTTTTGGTTGGAGTCATACAGCGTGTAGCCTTTTCATATTGGCTCCTTTCACTTAGTAACATGCGTTTAAAGTCTCCTTCATATCTTTTCCTGACTTGATAGCTCATTTCTTTTTAGCACTGGATAACATTCCATTGTCTGGAAGTACAACAGTTTATCTATTCACCTACTGAAGGACCACTGTGGTTGCTTCCAAGTTCTGACAATTATGAATAAATGTCTGTGTGCAGGTTTTTGTGCAGACCTAACCTCTTTTGGGTAAATACCAAGGAGTGCAATTGCTAAATTGTATGATAGGAGTATACTTAGTTTCGTAAGAAACCACCAGACTGACCTTCAATGTAGCTGTACCATTTTGCATTCTTGCCAGCAATGAATGAGAGTTCCTAGTGCTTCAGGTCCTCGTCAGCATGTGGTGTCAGTATTGTGGATTTGGGCCATTCTAATAGGTGTGTAGTGGTGGTATCTCATTGTTTTGATTTGTATTTCCCTGCTGACATATAATGTGGAGCGTCTTTTCATAAACTTATTTGCCATCTGTGTATCTTCTTTGGTGAGGTGTCTGTTTACTACTTTCATGGTTCAAAATCTGTGATGGTTGTGTACATTTTTAAACATAATAATCAAGAAGTGGCTTTAGCTCTTGGTTTGAGCTCTTTCTATTGATTTTCAAGTAACAGTACTGAATCTTCATTCCGTCCTCTCCTGTTGCCCTCCTTTCCTTCCTTCACTCATAAGATATTTTAGTGCCTGCTACATGGCAGTCTCTAAATTGTGTTTAATACGTGTCAGTGATATATAATGATGAGGAAACTGGACATGGTCTTTGTCCTTGGCCTTTGGAGGGAGATGGATAGTAATGATCTAATCTACAAATAAAAAATTGCAAACTGTGATGAAGTGAGCAAGAAAAAGGTAAGATTGCTGTGACGGTGATGGCATCTGTGCTGAGCCCTGAAAAGGCAGGGCGTCAGCAGGCATAGCGTGGAGATGGGAGGTGTAGGGTGGGTGAGAAGGTTCCAGAACAAGTGCGAGGGACCAAGATTGGAGCAGGCCAGGGGTAACAGAAGAACTGAAAGAAGGCCACGGAGCCTGGAGCAAGCAGGAGAGAGGCAAGAGAGCTGGAGAAGTAGGCAGGAACCATATGAGCCAGAGGTAGGACACTTTTTCAGTGAGCAGTAAGAGAAGCAGGTATTAGCGCTGTTAAACTGTCCCATAGCTGCCTTTCAAAGCGCTGCAGAAAGCGGGCTGGGGCAGGAAAGAGAAGAGGAAGTTAGCTTGTGCCAGAGTAGCAATGGAGATGGAAGATGGGGATTGATTAGAGAAATATTTAGGGGGTAGAATTGTTTTGTAATCTGCTTTTTCCACTTGACATATTGTGGATATCTTTCTACATTTCAAAAATGTAGGTTCACATAATTAGGTTTCCGTAGTAGTTCTTTGTACGGATCAATAATGACATATTCAATAATCTCCTATTGATAGACTTTTTTTTCAATTATAAATGACTCTGCAAATAATACCCTTTATATATTCCTTGTCTGGTTATTCTCTTAATGGCTATTTTACATTAGATGCCAAACTAACTCCCAGAAACTTAATTTCAGTTCATTCTCTCATAAGTGTGTAAGAATTCTGTTTTCCATCCCCTTGCTAACCCAGTGTATTGCCAATATTTTTAATTTTAGCTGGCTAAGATAATAGTTAAAGGAAATTTAATATCTTAACTTGCATCCTTTTGATTACTGATGATACTGGCTATCTTTTCACGTGTTTGCTGACCATTTATATTTATTTTTTTGTGAGTTATTTGTTTCCTTTGCCCATTTATCTATCAGGATGTTCTTTTTGTGGATTTAGCATCACTCCTCTGTAACGTTTTTCATATATATGATGCAAAAATGCTTACTGGGTTTTGTTGGCCTTTTAGTCTCCCTGACAGGGTTTCCTAGTTTATTTTGTTTTGTTTTTACCATATATATTTTTTCACTTTTAAGTACTCGAGTCTGTCATCAGGCAGTGTTTTTCTTTATGGTGCTAGCTTTGTTGATATACTCAAAAGGCATTCCTCACTCCAAGGCTATAAAATTATTTTCCAGTCCTTACTTTCTGTTACAAATTTGGTTGGAATTTGGTATGAGGAGTAAGGAAGGGTTACTTATTTATCAAGTAGCTAGGCAGTTGTCCCAAGACCTTTTTTAAACAACCACCATTTCCCTCCCTGATTTGAAGTGCTATCTTTTTAATTTACAAAATCCTCAGGTATATTTGAGGTCAGTTCTGAACTCTGTATTCTGTTTCTGCCCCCCTATCCTGTGCCAGATTCATATTGCTTTAATTACTGTTATTTTGTAACACAATTTTTATATCTGGTAGTGCGGTTTTGCCTGCATTATTCTTCTTCGTCAAATATTCCTAGTTATTTAAAAATATTTATTCTTTTAAAATGGATTTTAGAATTATTTTGTCAAGTCACAAAAATATCCTATTGTGAAAAAAAAATTAAAAAAATATCCTATTATGGTTTTGGTAGGTATTAAATTACATTTGTAGATTACTTTTACTCTAGCATTGTGAGTCATTACAAATTTTTTCAAATAGTGATTGGAGTGTTTTAATTTTGGAGCAAGTAAAACTTAGCATATATTGTGACCCAGCCTTCAGAAATATATGAGAAATTGGCAAACTATATGTTATATAATTCACTAAATTACTGTACGGTTCTACATGATTCATTCATACAACAAATATTTACAGAATTTGGCATATGATAGCTGCCGTTCCAGTGCTGGGGATAAAATAGCAGACAAGATCTCCTTTCTCATGTTCTTGAGGAGAGCGGCAGTGGCCTTCTACCATAGATGTGGCTGGGGGAGAGAGGTAAACTTGGGAAGGCGGTGGTAGCTGCAGGCAGCTCTTTCTAAAGACAATTGCTTTGAAACTAAGAGAGGAAACTGAGTTGCAGTTGGTCATGAGGGCAAAGGTTTTTGTTTTTTTTTTAATATGGGAGACACTAGAAGATATTTATCTGCTGCAGAATGATCTCTAAATAGGGAGAAAATAAATACGCCGTGGAGAAAGGCAGTGCCTTCAGGTTCCGATTCCTTGAAGGTGAGAGTATAGGAAATGTACTTCTCAAGGGCAGTGTTAGCTTTTGAGGAAAGGAAAGACACTAATAAGAGAAAATTCAGGGAGGGTGGCCCCAAGACAAGTAGATTAGTGTTTATTTCATCACTGGAATTAGAGGTGCTTTTGGATAGGCAACAATTAAATTTATAATACTTTGCCTGTCATTCATCAGTTTCAGGCAAAATGGAATGTTTTATTCCATTGTTAAGCTGGGCTGTCATAACTTCTTTGTTTGAAACGGAATTGCATTCAGCGTTTGTTATAATAATGTTTTTTTATTATATTATGTTAGTCACCATACAGTACATCCCTGGTTTTTGATGTAAAGTTTGATGATTCATTAGTTGCGTATAACACCCAGTGCACCATGCAATACGTGCCCTCCTTACTACCCATCACCAGGGAGGGGGGTGGGGGAATGGGATAGGCTGGTGATGGGTAGGCTGCATTCAGTGTTTAAACCAGTGCTTAGAACAATGTCTGGCACATACCTGACATTTAATATTTATTTAATAACTATGCAGATTAGTGAATGAACTACAAGTTTGTATTGCTGGACAGAATTTTCATCGTGCACAGGTGACCCTATCTCCCCTGTACATTTGTACTTCTATGTCTGTACATCATGTTTATTTCACTCTTCCATGTGGATAGCAGAAAAGGCATTGAGCTTGGGGATGGACGGCTCAATTGTATTTTTTTTATTTTCCCAGCCACTTTATAATTACTGAAGATTAGAGAGGGTTTTCTCTGGGTTTTACTTTTTTCATTGTAATATGAGACAATTGGAATAAATCTGTGGTTTTCAATTCTTTTAAGCCATTGGGCATTTCTTCAAAAGGAAGCTTTTCTGGAGCCCAAAATGTAAAGCAGATCATCTCAGACTCCTTAGCCAAAATGGAGATGTGAGAGAGTGGGCCCCATCCATTCGCAGCAATGTCCTTTATCCTATTTCCACTCTTCCTGCATCTGGCAGGGAGCCCGAATGAAGCAAAATTTAGAAATCTAATAAGGTTATCTCTAAGGTCTTTAACAATTGCATAAGTGATGAGTGTACATTCTCGTGATTTTTAATAATCCCGTGAAGTAAGGAATACATAGTATTATTATATCTTTTATGGATTTGGGACTGAGGTTCAGAATTTACCATTTGCTCTAATCTCATGGCTGATAAATGAAGGAACTGGGACCAGAGCCCCAGTCCTCTCTTCCTTGTTCGGGCAGTCTTTCTGTCACTATCAGATGATTCCCCCCACCGACTTTATGTTGATTCAGTGGAGTCTCTGGTTAAACTATCTGAAAGGATTTCTGCTGGAAACTATTACTGCATATTTATATTACAGTTCACATCCTCGCATATGTCATAAAACCACTTAAATATGTTTTCCTAAATGTTGTTCTACACCTGAATTAGCTAAGTTACAGAACCTTTAATCAAGTAGCTAAGAAAGAATGAGCTGTGAGGAACCATTATAATTTCTCAACAGAAATCTCTAAAATGCAAATTAAATGGATTGACTGAACACTGAAATCTGTTTAATTTTGAAATCAGTTTCATTTTTATTTATTTATTTTTTTAAAGATTTTATTTATTTATTTGACAGAGACAGAGACAGCCAGCGAGAGAGGGAACACAAGCAGGGGGAGTGGGAGAGGAAGAAGCAGGCTCATAGCAGAGGAGCCTGATGTGGGGCTCGATCCCAGAACTCTGGGATCACGCCCTGGGCCAAAGGCAGACGCTTAACCGCTGTGCCACCCAGGCACCCCTAGTTTCATTTTTAAAATAATTTCCACATTGAGACAGATGAAGCATATAGTTTTATTTAATGTGAAACACATAAAAATAAGAAATCAATTTTAACCTGAATGCATATTGAAGACTTAAAAGTTAATCAAGATTAATTATTGAGTTGGAATAGGGTGACAGTTTGGGTGGCCACATCAAATAAGGACTATCACCTCGGATTAACTTCCCTAGAGTGTTCTGGACTTTCATGTCTGAGCTTTCTCATGCCGACCTTTCCCTTGGAATGCTCTTTCCAATCAGATAAAAATATTACTCATCCTTCAAGGCCCATTTCAGAAGCCGCTTTTTCTCTGAAGCTCACTCAACATCATGGCTCCTCTTTCTTCTTGGACAGAATTAATCCTCTCTTTCCCTGGGGGCTCCCCAAAACTTTGCACTGTGTGGATAGCGCTCTATATACTGTCATAGAGCCAGCTGTAAAACTCTGTCCTCCTTGCCAAGTGTCAATTTCTGCAAGAGCAGAGAACATTAAGCGCCTTAAAGTTGTTACCCCCCTCCCCCACTGTAGAGGTACTATACACTCAAGGAGAGAAAATTTGGAAAAATTAAAAAAAATAAAATGAAAAAGAATTATTTATTTAATCCATTGCCCTAATATAACCAATGTCTCGAATCTGAAATAATTTTTTCTAATGTTTTCCCTACCATGGACAAATAGAGGTTGACTTAGGTGGGTAGGCATTGTTGATGCTAGAAGGTAGTAGAGGATTATAAAGCTATCTTGTCTGTCTCAATGTCCAATGTAGTCACCTGGCAGACATATATTTATGTCTGTTCTATGTCTATATACATTATTCTATGTATATTTAGAATAGGGAGGGGCATTTGTTCAGAGGATGGACAAGCTTGTCTAGAAAGCACTTGAGGGACGCCTGGGTAGCTCAGTCAGTTAAGCGTCTGCTTTCAGCTCAGGTCATGATCCCAGGGTGCTGGAATCGAGTCCTGCATTGGGTTTCTTGGTCATTGGGGAGCCTGCTTCTCCCTCTGCCGCTCATCCTGCTTGTGCTCACTCACTCTCTCTCTCTCTGACAAATAAATAAAATCTTTAAAAACAACAACAAAAAAAGAAAGCACTCTAGAAAGTACTGTGTGAAGGCCCTTGACTCTGGAAATCTCAAGAAATTTAGCAGAGTTTCATGAGTTCCAACCTTTTTGCCAAATGAGAACTGCTCTCCCTTGAACTGAGCAAATGGTTACGTATCCCAAAGGGGGAATGCACGCTCCTATAGGTTCTTATAGTTCATGGTCTAAGGATGGCTGGGGATAAGAACCGTGACTCAGGGGGCGCCTGGGTGGTGCAGTCCTTAGGCGTCTGCCTTCGGCTCAGGGCGTGATCCTGGTGCTCTGGGTTGGAGCCCCACATCAGGCTCCTCTGCTATGAGCCTGCTTCTTCCTCTCCCACTCCTCCTGCTTGTGTTCCCTCTCTCGCTGGCTGTCTCTCTTTGTCAAAATAAATAAATAAAATCTTTAAAAAAGAAAAAAAGAACCGTGACTCAGTGGCAGTTTTATCATTACACTTGTGGACGGGTTGCTTCCTCTGAGCACAGACTCTGGCGGTTGTTTACCTCAGGCTCCCCACTGCTCCATCCTCTACTCCTTCTGGTGGCATCTCATGGTCTGCTGAGGTTAAGAAAGCCAGGCTCTGGAATAGCAAGGGAGCTATGTGCTTGCCGTAGGGACCACCCTGCTGGTCAACTGGCGTTCGTGTACTCTAATGAACAACAACATGATGGGGGCTGTCTTATTTGCGAAAGCTGAGTGCAAGGATGGATGAAGATAGATCACTACTACTGGAGCTCCTTGCTGACAAAATGAGATAGTCCACACTTTCTACCTATAGGATACCGTTAGTTGAGACCCTCTTGTTTTTTATAACATTTTTAAAGAATATAATGTTTATCCAAGTTCCTTGTAGAGATTTTGTAAAATGAAGAAATGTAACAAGATGTAAATCAAAATCAACCACACTTCTACCACAAATAAATAACTACTGCCAACACTGTCATGTATTTACTTCCAATTTTTTTCTGCTAATACATAGGTACACAGTTAGGGTAGTAGTATATATAAATATGCTATCCCGTTTTTCATTTAACTTTAGCTGGCTATGTTTTGATACAGATTATTTTTAAGTTGGGTGACTATTCAAACAACATTTAGAAGTTGGCTTAATATTTTGTCATCAGGATGAACTAAAATTAACTTAACCATTCCTCTATTGTGCCATAGTCCGGCTGGTTCCAGTTTTTTTCATGTTAGATAGAACATTTCAAAGAATGTCTTTTTATATAAGTTGTATAAATTTCTAACTATTTTCTTAGTGTAAATATGTAATGTAGGTGTTATTGGAACAAAAGGTATGAATTGCCTAAGAGTCTTTATGTTTACTGATAAATTTCTGGCTGGAGAAGTTATAGACATTTGCCTTTCTACCAGTAACTGTTCTCATAGGTCCTTAAAAAAGCTGAGTGTTACATTTGAAATGTTTGCTCTTTTTGATAAACATAAAGGGTATCTCACCTTTTAAAAATTATACTCTTTATTTTTTCATGTATCTCTCTACTTTTGTCTTCTATATAGATTCTTCTATATAGGTTGTTAACATCTTTTATGTGGGGTCTTAATGTTTTTGGTTGTTGATTTCTTGTTTGTCATAAACATGATATTGGTTGTTGGTTTAAGGTAGATGTAGTTGATCACATTAAGTTTTTTTTTTTTTAGTAAAAAAAACAAGACTATATATGTAGTATATTACGACTGGTTAAAGCCTAGGTTTGGAAATAAAGTGTTAGACAAATTCTTCCACATCTCTAAGTCTTAATTTTTACATGGAGTTCTGTGATGCCATCTTCTGAATATGGTGATGAGATGGTGAAAGGAGGTGATGTATCTAAACTATAATATAAAGTCTGGCACATAGGAGGTGTTTGATCAATATTAGTTATTATTTTTACTTATATTAGGGAAATGTAAGAATTTTGTGAAAATTTTTTTTAAAAAGATTCATTTATTTGAGAGAGAGAGAGAGTGAGTGAGCGAGCATGGGGGAGGAGTAGAGGGAGAGGGAGAGAAAGAAACCTAACTAGACTCCATGCTAAGCATGGAGCCCAATGCAGGGCTCAGTCTCACAACCCATGAGATTATGACCTGAGCCAAAACCAAGAGTCAGATGCTCAACTGACTGTGCCACCCAGGTGCCCCTGAAACTTTTTTCTATCTGTTGAGCAAATCCTATCAGATTTATCTCTTGTCTACTAATAGATTCTTACATTGATGCAGTAAAGTACTTGGCTGCAGTGGGATGTTATTTTTATTATGTTCTCAAGTTTTATTTGTTTTGAATTATTTTTTAAGAGTAAAAATTGATGTGGGGCTTTTATAATCCTTTAGCTGGAAGTTACTGACTTAAACAATTGATTATTTGGAGTTAATCCCCAAATGCTAAGAGAATCCTGAAGATTCTATAAGAAAATAAAATCAGTCTTATAGATTTATGTGTCAGATATTTATTTAGTACTCACAACTGCAGTTGAGAAATATTGTCAGGCAGTCTTCTTGGCCACAATGGCCTAGCCACACTTTTGTTTAGATTTTCTATTAGTGGGAGTAATTAAATGAGAAACAGTGGCACACTGTGAGGGGCGCACAGACTATGTTTTCATGGCAAAGGGCTGGCATTTCTCTCCACCTTCAGAAGATTTGTTCCAAAGATTGAAATACTGAAGACTATATATGAACTTATTGTCAAAATTAGACTGCATTAGGACTTCTGTTTTCTTTCTCCTGATGAGATACAATGAACAGGTTCTGAATGATGATGACAAATGACTTTAATCTGCTTTTGGACTGAAAATTGAGTGCAGCATTTTCTGAGTGATTTACCATTTAAAAAAATCTCTAAAGTGAAAATACCTACTAGCCTGACACAACATACTGACAAAAATCTGGTAGGGGATTTTCACCCATTCTTTATAGAAAGGCAGGAACTGCCGCTCCCAGCTTCTCTCAGTTAAGGGAATAGGAATAAGTAAATTTCTTTTGTGGTTTCTTTTCAGAAAAGAGAAGACATGCCTCGTGACAGATTTGTGTGCGAGGTAGGAAAGCCTTGTTCCGAGATCTGGCAATCTCACAAGCCACAGGGCTGGGATCTTTATATCACATAGGAACTTTTGGGTGGAGTCCAGCGCTTTCCCACTGGGGAACATCTCCTGAGGCTGGGCCCTCCCATGGCCATGCTCGGGAACTCCTTTCAAAAGAGCCTTTCTCCCTCTCTTTTTAGTTCCGCAGGCATGGGAGAAAGAAAAGACTTCTTTTAACGTACTGAAAGTAACATCCACTTAAAAATTCTGCATCTCAATGTAGTATCTCATTTTTCTGATAGTCTTGGTGGACTACCAGAGACGTAAATATTTCAGATACCTAAAATTTCCTACCATAAACAAACACCAGACTGTTTTTAGAATGTGACATTTTTGTTTGCAATTAATTATCAATGGTATTGCCACTTCTCTTTAAAAGCAGAGGGTACAGGGCATAATATGTGATGATTCAGTCTTTCCGATAAGTGCTATTGATGATACCGTGTTGTAACAATAAAAGCGAGTGCTCTCTGGTCACTCACTATGGTCAGGCACTGTTCAAGGTTCCCTACAGCTTCAAGTGATTTCACTTCCACATTTATTTCCATACAACCCTGTGACATAGGGATGGTGATTGTCTTCATTTCACAGAGAGGAAACTGAGGCACAGGGAGGTTGAGAAACTTGTCCAAGACTGTAAAGTAGCTAGCAAAAGAGCTGGGGTTCACATCCCTGCAGCAGGGTTCCGAAGCTGTGTCCTCAACCACCACATGATTCTCTTCTCTGCGCCTCTTGGGGTGGGTCCCTTTGGGCTGGTGAAGGTTCTTTGCCCTACTCTTGTGCATTTTGAGAAGGTGTCTTCTTAAGCTTCCCTCCTGTCATCTACTGTTTCTCTCCGTCTTCACCCTTTCTGCCTTTCAAATTTGCTGCTATTCTTTGGATTTGGACTTGGGAAATCAGCCTAAGAAAGCTTATTAGAATTGCATATTGTCACCACTTGCTGCTCTCTTAGAAGAAAATTGTATGAGCAATAGTACATGAATCTGTGGATTTTGTTTTTTTAATCTCTGCAAGTCTTGGTTCTGGATAAGGAAGAAAATCCAGTGTTTTTTAAGTGCCTAGTAATAAGGACAACACTAATAGTTATTTGTTGAGTATCTTCTGTCATTCTGCACTAGATACTTAACCTCTGTTTCCTTATTTCAAACCCTTGTCAGCTCCTAAAGTGGGGATCATGCTCCCCATATTCATAGAAGGAAGGAGGTCTCTGAGAGGTTAAGAGACTTACCCAGTTTTCACCCAGCTAATAAGCTAAAACTCAGGTGCAGGACTTGCTGACTCCAAAGCCCTTGTTTTCTCATTCTACCCTTTTGCCCTAAGTATGACTCTGTTTTCTTTAGCAAACATTATTCCGATTTAAATGACCTTGCTTGTTAGCTTAATTACCGTGGTGCATTTAGACACATGCTTTGAAGTGTGGACTTAGGGAACAAAGTAGTCTGAGGCTTTATATTAGAAACAGTATAAGAAATTTTTGAAGGGTTGTTTTAAATATTATTCAATCATGTTTGAGATCCCAATAGATATGAAACGTTGGAGTTCAATGTGTCTTCATTTTGGAAGTCCAACTAGGCATTGTTGCTGTGGGGCACGGGACATGGATTAGTGTGGGGAAATGGGAACAACCAGCAAGAGATGAACCAAGAGACATTTTGGATTTGGAATGAACAGAAGTTTTGGCTTTGTTGGGAGGTGGTGATGAAGGAAGGGTCAGGAATGATTTTCAGGTTTCTAGTTTATTTGAATTGGTGAAAGAGAGCTGAGATGTGGAATGTAATAGATGGATCTTTTGAGTGGGAATGTGAGTTTTATTTTAAGCACTTAAGTGTGATGAACTTGTGGGACACCCCAGGAAGAAGTGCTCAGCTGAAATCTGACAAAGAGGGTCTGTTTTCTGATTGTCTTCATAGTTAACAGGGATTCTTCAGGTTCCTGATGAGAAACTTGGTATTTTTGATGAAGGTGGATTGTCATATGTGTCAAACAGTTTTGGATTGCTTCTGCAGCATTCATTCTCCCTTTTGCCTTTCTTGAAATCCCTCAGATCTGCCTTGAGAACTCCTCTTTTTCAGTCTCAGCCAAACTCTTCAAATGGGACTAACCTACGCATTAGGTAGGCCTTCAGATCTTAAGCTCACCACCACATCTATCTCCTGACTCCTCAGGATTGGTTTTATCAATTGAGATGCTTTACTCAGGATATCTGAGTAAAAGTATAGTAAGAACCAGGAGGTTATCCCCCCAACAAGATTTCTGGATGAAGGGGCTCCAAGGTTTTTTCCATGACTCAACAAAGTCAGTCTCTAGATCAGCCTAAGATTCTCATGGTCACAAGATAGCTGCCACAGTTTAAAGTATCTCTTCCGTTTATAACAATATCCAAAGAAGGGTAGCTGGAGTAGATGTCTACTTACATTTCTCTCTATAATTAAAGAGGAAAATCTTTTCCAGAGGAATCAAGTAGACTTCTCTAACTGTTCTATTGACCAGAATTGCCCAGGCTCTAAACCAGTCACTGGAAAAAGTAATGGTATTATGATTGACTTAGTCCAATTATGGTTAATCCCTCAAGATGAGGGAGTGGCCCACTTCCCTGAGCCCAGTGCTGCTCTATACTTGAACAAAATCGAGGTTCTGGTATCAAGGAGGAAGGGGATAACAGCTCTTGAATAGGCAACATATAGTCTGTTGCACTGGGCCTATGATTCAGTAGATTCAAGTAGATCTTTGCAAGGGCATCCTTCTGGCAAGAACTTCCTTGCTCTTCCAAGAGACCCATAAGCACCCTTTTTCTATGGACCACGTGATAATGTGGCTCTGATATCTAAAACTGCTGCAGCCACTATCGTTGCTTTGAAGGGAGTGCACCTGAGGACAAAGACATACACAGAATAGGGCATAGCTGTGAGAATCACAGCGGAACATAGTAGGAGCCTTGAGTATATGGTGGACTTCTGGATTAAACTGTAACTGAAGCTAGTTATACCTCAAGGTGTCCAGTTAGAAAAGAAAAGCCATTCCCTATTTTTGCTTAAGCCGTATTAGGCTAGAGTTTCTGGTACATGCAGTATGAACAATTTTTATAGTAAAAGGGTTGGGAATTTGAGAGTAAGGCCTCCTATTTCTTTCTCTCCTAATGAGGAGTCCTGACCTCATTTTCAGTTAAACAGTATTGAACATGATTGGTGAAATTCTAATATGCTTTTTATCTTTGTAGCAAGGAACTTTTATTTACTCCAGACAACTAGAGGGACACCTCTCTATTTGAAGAAGGCAATGAGGACAAGATAGCTATATTGCCCTAGAGATACATAACTTCGAAGTTCTGTGAGAAATATAAATAAATAGACCCCCTCCAAAATCTTCTGTATTTATTTTTCATTTCCCTTGCCCAAATGATTCTTCCAGATAATACTCAAAGTAAGCAGCCCTATCAGAGGTTAAATGAGGCATTCATAACACATACCTTTAAATCCATGATCTGCTCCTATTAGGCCTAAAAAGTGGTGCCTTACTTATGAACAAAAATGTCAGGGAGTCTTATAACCTCTTATTTCAGCTCTCAGCATCTTTGTCCTCTTTGAATAGCTGGCAACTTGGTCATATTTTATTGTTTGTCTGTCTCTTAAGAGTGATTTAGTTTAAAATAAGCAAATAGGTAAACAAAAAATGCTTTGAGCCTGCTTCTTCAAAATGAGCAATGCCCCTGTTCTCGGGGGCTGTCAGATTTATGTCCTTCGATGAACAATAATTACATTAATAACTTTAAGGGCTAATTAGCATTTTATAGTAAACACATTGTTCATCACACTAAGGGGAGGGACGGCTGTATCCTTTCTGTAGAATAATTGCTTTTCAAAATCAGAGTCCGTTTATCTTACTACAGCAATACGTGCCACCAACTATCCAAGAAGTACCTATGTGCCGATTCTTCCCGAGCCCTAGTCTGGCTCATTCTTACAACGACAATTGCAGAAATTCAAACAGGAAAATAGGAATTAACTTCCGTTTCTACTGTGTGAACCAAAAAAAAGCAAACCGGTACCCTGTCGTCATTTCTTCACATCACTTTTTCCAATGTTTTTCTCTCTTCGTTTTGCTACAATATTTATAGGACACGTTCAGTCGTTCAGTCTGAGACCGCATTCCCCCCTCTTCCTTCCCTGGGCTCCGAGGGCTGCAGACAAGTGCCATGGTACTTCTTTATGGCAGCAAGTCCTGCGAACACACTTTGATTTCACTTTAGATTTTGCAAGCTCAAAGCTAACTGTGGATAAATTTAAGAAGACTTTTCATCGGGATATTGCCGCTCCTCCCCAGAAGCCCTCTTTTGGAGGCTTTCTCTGCCTGCAGCCACTTTCAGTATTTCCCTTAACTCATGGTTGCAGCAACTCCAGATTGACAGTCTTGTCAGAATGCATGATCTAAAATAAACATCCTCTTGTCTGCCTGCATTACTAATCCTGACAACGATGCTTTGCCCATATCAGCCACGAGCTGAAAGTCCTTAGATGCCTGCTGCTCATCACGTTGGTCCAGCAGCAGATGGAGGGCTGATAGAAGGCCTGTGAAGGGCTCATGACATTACAATCCAAATGAAATCTTCAAAGGACACCCACCTTCTTTCTCCCTCCTGGCAGCCTTCTTGGTGGTAAGGATTACCTCCTTTAAACAAAACCCTTGGAATCCGTCAACAAATCACATTAGAACAACCCCAACAATGACCATTTTATGTACAAAGACACCACACCACGAGGGAGAAAATGTAAATCTCAAGTCCACAGTTTTACAGTCAAGGCTCCCCTCTGATGTTTTCTTTGCTACTCATAGTGCTCTAAAACTTTGATATCTTTGGGATTCGCACTGGGAACTATCTAAGGGTGCCGACAACTATCAGTTAATAATAGACATTCTGTCTCCTTGGTCCTCAAGAATATTTTGTAGGTTTTTCTTCCCTCTTATTAAGCCTTATACTGTGAGCCTGAAGCATAGAAAGAGAACAGTTGCTAAGTTTGTGTATTCCAGATCTATCTCAAAACCAGGGAAACCAGTGCAATGCTATGAAGGGATTTTTCTCTTAATGTTTTAAGGTTTCGTGTCTTCTATAAAGCCATTTAAATTTGACACTACAGTTTTCCAAAGAGCCTTAACAAAAATTTTCAGGGAGCATGGTGATGCTACAAAGCTGCTGAAATTATATGTGCCTAGCACAAATTAAGTAGAAATTGCTTGATTATTAGGCTTATCTGATCAATTAAAATAGCCAATTGGAATAAGAGAAATCCACTTTTGTGCTGTAATTATCTGAACTGATTGTCTGTGTCACACTGAGTCATTATCATTTTTATACATCAAGTGATACAGACAGCCTAAAAGCTTGCAAATTAGGTTTTTTATAAAGGAAAAAACCTAATTGTGGGTGTTATTCTTAAATTTTCATTTGATATCATATTTATCTAGGCATCTCAGAAAGTCTTTAATACTATGGGAAATAAAAGTCCACCTTCCAAATTTATCACAAGATCTTAAATTGCTACGCGTTCTCTCTTAGACTGACTATTTGCAGTATATATTCTATTCCTGGTAAGTAGCCCTGAATGTCTCATATTAGTTCTGCCTGGAGTGTGGTTGTTTCCTTAAAATACATCCCAAGTCACACCTAAGCTCAAGTGCCAAATGCCAAGCCTTTAGATATTAAAACAACAACAACACAGAACTGTTTTCCTCATTATCCACCTGATTATTTTGGTCATACTTGATCTAATTCAGAGCTTTCACTAAAGAGAATAAAGACAGTCATCAGCCTTGATGGTTAACCCTATGTGTTAACTTGACTGGCTACAACGTGTCCAGATATTTGGTTAAATGGTGTTCTGGGTGTGTTTGTGAAGGTGTTTCTGGATGAGATTAACATTTCAATCAGTAGACTGAGTAAAACAAATTACTCCTCCCAATGTGGTTTGGTATCCAATCCAGGGAGGACCTGAACAGAACAAAAGGCTGAGTGAGGAAGAGTTCACTCTCTGCCTGACTGCCTCAGAGCCCATTGCTTTTTTCCTGCTTTCCGGAACGTGGACTAGAATTTATACCTTTAGTTTTCCTGGGTCTCCAGTTTGCCAAGTTCAGACCTTGGAACTTATACAGCCGCCATAATCACCCAAGCCAGTTTCTTATAATATATATACACATACCTTGTTGGTTCATTTTCTCTAGAGAAATGTGTCTACTGTATCAGCTAACCAAAGTCAACATAATTTTGAAAATGAAACTATTTCATTATCCTATTGTGTTAAGATTTAATTTTTAATACTCATAGAAGTATTTAATCTGATCTTGGTAGAATGAACGAATAGTGAGCAAACTGCTGTTTAACATTTAGGTGTTTTCTGATATGATAAAGCCTTATTGGCCTTTGGGGATCTGCAAGGAAGGCAGGGACATCAAATATATGCAGGTTTCTGAGGTGAAGAGTAACATAGATCCAACGTATAATTTCATCCCCCAAGATTTAGACCCATAGTCTAAAACCAGATAAATGGCAGTACTGGGGAATCTGAAGTAAAGGGCTCAGAAAAGAACCTGCTGATTATTTCTCAATGTTATTCTTCCCTTGTTTCGTTGTAGTAGAGTTTATCTGGGTACATAATTGCCCTGTTAGAAACTGCATTTCCCAGACTCCCTTGCAGCTGGATGTGGCCATGAGACTCCCTTCTCTCCAGTGAAATGAAAATTGCTGTGCCAAGTGAAACTTCTACAAGTGATTGTCTAGAAGGAGATTACTTGTTCCAGACTTCCTTTTTTCCACTTTTCCCTGTGAGAGCCGTAGACTGGAAAAGGGATGTGGAGGTGAACTCAACTTTGACTATTTCAATTCTAAGGGTTCCAAGTTGGAAGGAATGCCTGTCTGTGAATGGCCTCATGGAGCAGTGCTGCCTCATGTTCTATATAGAAGAGAAATAAACTTCTAGTCTGTATTTTTGTTGTTGTTGTTATATGAGCTTCGTCTTTACTCAGCCTTGCTAATACAGCTTACTGTCCTTCTTAATGAAACCTTAGCAGAATCTCTAGATTTACCTGATACTTCTCCTCCATAAATAATGTAACTTTGTGTCTGCATTCACACCTGTTCCTCACCATTGTCACCCTGATTGCTGATCTTTTGGGGGCTGTCAATACCCTGAAATGGCTCATATGTTATACAGAAAACCTTGTAAGTAAAAGCTACACCCAAAGAGACATATATATATATTAAACTTATTTTACTCATAAAGAAACTGTCTGCAAAGTGTGAAGTTGAAGGGTTAAGGTTTTTAGCATATTTATTTTCTCATTTTCCTCTGTTGCTGTCTTTTTGTCTCTTACACACACACACGCACACACACACACTGTAGGTATTTTTAATAATAATGAATTAGAACAGCTAATCACAAATTCAATAAGAGGCAATGTTTTTTTTAAAAGGAAAGGTCAGATTGGAAAACTAGTTTTCAAGAGAATCAACGCCCAAGAAGCTATGCATTTATGTTTCATATTAATGCTAGAACTCTCTCTCTTAGATAATGCCAAAAATACTACTGGTAGTTTGAAGGAAAGTGACTTTCTGATGGAAAAATAATAGATGGATGAGGATATTTTATATCCAAATGTAAACCAAAGGCCATACAAATGTATATGTGAAAATTGAGCGTAGCTATGCAGCCTTGATTCTTTTTCTTTAGAAAGGAATTGGTTGGTTTTTGTAAAAATGCTGCCTATAGAGAGTTGAGTACTGTTGCCTTGTATCTTTTTTACATTTGATAGGAAAATCCGGCTAAGGAACCAACTGCTATGTGTAGATCTATGCATTCCTTTGACCTGTGAACAGGATCTGCTGGAACTGACTTGGAGGTGAGCTGATTTCACACCTCATGACTGGCCCACACAGAATCATGGTGGCCCAGCTCTATTTTAGGGATGGAGAGCACATGTCATTGTGCTATTATTAAGCTTCTTTTAAAAATATTTTCAAGCCAGAACTGTAATTCAAAAACTTCATTGTATTAAAAATACATCCTATTAATGGGGTAACAGTTGGTATCAGGTCAAAATATGTTAATGTGTATTCTGTGATCAAATGAATCATATTTTCATCAGATACTTTTCTTAAGTCAATAGGTAACTCTTTCCTATTTTCTCTGGATCTGATTTAAGGCTAGACTGCTTCCCCATTAAAAAAAGAGGTTGCAGAGTTACGGAAAGTATTTATTGGTTTATGACCAATTTATATATTACTTGATTTATATATATATGTTTATAAATATTTGTTAATAAATTATGCAGTATATATCCTATACTAATGGATTTAGTCATTCTCAGCTAATCTAATGTTTTTGTTGTCTTTATAAAGGTTTACATTAAGATAGCCTCTTTATTATTGGTGAAGACACCAAAAATTGAGTGGACAAAACTGAAAAATTGTAAAATAAGGTGGATTATTTTATTAATAATAACAACAATAAGACCAGAGTGGATAGACAAGGAAAGGAACACCTTCTACAAAATGCATAAGGCCCATGTCTTTCTCTTGTGTTTGCTTGGTGTAGATAGGTCCCTACTGACCTGCATCTGAAACTGGGAGGGCATAGTTAAACTAACTTCAGTAGATAACTGGAAGCCCAAATCTTCACGTCCAGGAGAATCTAAAAACTCTGAAATTATTTAGAAATAGTTTAAGCAGAAAATTTTTCATGAGTTTAAAAAAGGGTGGGTAGATAATTTTATGTAAAATGCTAATTGATCTCTTAGTGCTTTGAAAAACAAATGCAAGCACAACATAAAAATATTCCTCTCCAAAGAGGTGTTCAAGTTTTTGAAATTCTAATATACACCAGTGTGTTTCTATATGCCTTTTTGAAAAGAGTAATATTTTTGGTCATAGTTTCTGTTCCAACTAAAACCTAAAGTTTTATGGTTTTTTTTTTTAGATTGAAAAATTACCTTTTAAGGAGTTGTGGAAATCCCCCCCCCCCATTTGGAACAGACCATCCTCTTAATCTTGGAGGAATATATAATATACAATTGTGGAATATTCCACTATGGTGAATATTATAAGTTATGCAGATATAAAGCAAACACCAACCCTTTACTCTCAGATGTGTTGAGAGTGAGGCAATTCAATAAAAAAGCTTTACACTGAAGTGTTTAGAGTTGTGTTAAATAGTGGAGATTTGCTGTATTATTTATGCTTTTATGGAGTATAGTTGGAACACCTCTTCCTAACACACACATGCTAAATTTAAATACAGATGCTCTATACTTGAAAATTATGATTTGATCTAGATAGGATTTCAAGTTAAGACAGGACTCAGAGAGAAAGACACACCTGATTTTCTTGTCACTTCATCTCAGAGAAAAGATTATAGCAGAGAGCGGAAGACAATTCAGAATTTTTGGGAAAACTATACTGGCAGAGTTGGACTTTTATTGTCTGGGCCTTGGTGCCAAGTCAGTCCCTAGTCTTTGATGGCATGGTTTCCCTTGAGAAGAAGGGCTGTCTGGGGGAAAGGTTAATGTCCTCAGACATGGATAAGACAGGAAGTGGGCCTTGTATTGGGAAGGGCAGCTTCCCCTACATCTGATGGATGCTCAGTTGGTCCCAGATACTAAGGTGAGGAAGTGGGTGGTGACTTCTTAGAAATGGGTGGTTCTGGTCCTAGCAGGTTTGGGGCCTTAGGCTTTAAAAGCAGCCACTCTAGTAGCAGTTGTCCGTTATGTTTTGTGTTAAACTTTCTTCCCTCATGCCTAAGCCTTTATTAAAGGCTTGGTTTCATAAGTAATGCAGGGAATCAGGGTCTGCCCCACGCTTTGGAAAGAGAAGCCAAGAGAAGAGCAGTCAACAGCTTATCATGGTGGTAGCAGTTGCCACGGATGGCACATCTGGTCGACAGGATGGCCCTCCTTGTGGTGGAACAGAAGTCCCCATGGAATGTACTCTGAAATTAAGGCAGCAGCCTGAGAAATGGTAGGAGAATCTGATGGGGGCAGACTTCTGGCAGTTGAGTAAAGGAATCTTATGCAGTAGTAATGAGATCTAAAATAAATATGATCTGCTAGGGTCAGGGATATGTGGGTTTTAGGTACAATAAAAGTGGTTCCTATTAGAGGGAATTAAAATAACAAAACAAAAATACCCAAAAAACCCCCAGAGCAGAAGAGTTGGACAATTGAGTTGGGGCAGGGCAAAAGAAAAAGCTAAGTAAAATCCTGCCTTTGAATGACATTGCATCAACGAAGAGGGATGCCTTGATGTAGATTTGCTCGTGGGATCATCACAGGCAGGGCTGAGAATGTGTAATTTGAGGTATTGGGTGTAAACCAAGGGTTGGCCCCCTTTTTCTTTAAAAGGTCAGGTATTAAGGACTTCAGGCTTTGTGGGCCGGCCAGTGAACCATGGCTACTCAGCTCTGCAGTCGTGGCACAGAATTAGCCATAGACGAGCCATCAGTGATTGAGTGTAGCCGTGCGCCTATCAAACTCTATTTATGGACACTGAAATTCGAATTTCATATAATTTTTAATGTTGCAGATGTAGTCCTTTGATTTTTTCCCAACCCTTTAAAAATGTAAAAATAATTCTTAAGCTGCAGGCTTAAGCCATGGAAATCAGTCAGAGAAAGACAAATACCATATGATTTCCTTCATATGTGGAATTTAAGAAACAAAACAGATGAGCAAAAGGAAAAACAGAGAGAGAGAGAGAGACCAACCAAGAAACAGACTTGTAACTACAGAGAAAACACACTGATGGTCACCAGAGGGGAGGTGGATGGGGGGATGGGGGAAACAGGGAATGGGGTTATGGAGGACAGTTGTCATGGTGAGCACGGGGTGATGTATGGAAGTGCTGAAACACTATCGTACAGCTCAAACTCATATAACACTCTATGTTAGCTGTATTGGAATTAAAATTTAAAAAGTAATAAAACAAAAACCATAAAATTACTATAATTTTACGTACGATTGCTGATGGACAAAACATTTAATCTTTAAACCTTAGGTGAGAAGACTTAGAGTAAAACTTTGATTTTAATAAAATAAAGTATTATGTAGACAAGTATAAAAAAATAAGCAGTGAGCCGTAGTTTACTAACTTCTGGCCCAAATTAGAGGTGCTTGTTGGGGCAGATACTGTCCCTGAGGGAGCATTTGGGAAACTTTGGGAGGCATTTTTTGTTTTCTAGTTGAAGTCTTTCTAGCGCATTTACATATTTAAATATATGCTATTTTATTATAAAATATTTTTCTTTTACTAATAAGGCATTATCAAATTAGAGATGAGTTGAACATTTGAATGGATCAGAAGATGCAGGAAATTCTTTTAGCATGAGTACTCTATGCAACAAAGCAAAACAAAACCTAGGACACTGAAGTTATGGGGGAAGGAGATCCCAAGAAATTTCTGGGGAGCTAGGAGAGACAAATGAAAATGAATAGTATAGTACCCATTATTTTAAATTTTAAAACGAGTGAAACATCTTTGTTAATTATCTTTATTTAGTGTGCACTATTTGTACACACATATTCACACACATACACACGCAAATATCTAGTGAATGAAAGTATAAGGACTTCTATAGATTCTTTCCTTTTTTTTTTTAAAAGATTTTATTTATTTATTTATTTGACAGAGAGAGAGACAGCCAGTGAGAGGGAACAC
The DNA here is from genome assembly GCF_002007445.2 of Ailuropoda melanoleuca. Lineage (NCBI taxonomy): Eukaryota > Metazoa > Chordata > Mammalia > Carnivora > Ursidae > Ailuropoda > Ailuropoda melanoleuca. The sequence goes on along the minus strand of NC_048231.1, from coordinate 91,900,118 downwards.
AAGCAGGGGAGTGGGAGAGGAAGAAGCAGGCTCCCAGCGGAGCAGGAAGCCTGATGCGGGGCTCCATCCCAGGACCCTGGGATCACGCCCCGAGCCGAAGGCAGATGCTTAACCACTGAGCCACCCAGGCTCTCCTATAGATTCTTTCCTGACTGTAATTTCCAGCCTCATCTTTTCTACAGTGATAGTTTCTCAACTTGCAATTTTACTCCCACAGGGATTTTTAAGAACATGACCTTCAAGTATGAGGAGGGAATGACTGGGATTGAAATATTGTTCTTGAAGTCAGTACATTTCTGACTAACCAAGCTGTTTACAGGTAGCATTCCTCTACTGGAATCATCTAGAAGACATGCTGACTTGCAGTAGTGTGTATTTCTGTACTGTAATGAAAGAAGGGAGACCATTTGGAAAATGTAAGGCCAATAATCATGTTTGTCACAAATTTAGCTGTAGGATATAAAAAGTCATTGCTTTCTAGCTCCTAATGAGCTATTTTCTTTTGGTCATTTATTAGCCTTTCCTGAGACTAAGCCCTCTGGGCAGCTGTCAATCATTATTGTGTAATGACATATAGGACATGGGTATTTTTGGAAAGAAAATACCTCATTTTTCTCTTTAGTTCTGTTGAAAAGAAGTTTTTTCTCCTTATATCCAAGCAAATGTATATTTTATATCCATGCATATAAATGGATTACAAAATATGTGTGACCTCATTTCCTTGAGTCTAGCCTCCTCAATTTAGTAAATGTCATGTTCCAATAATATGGATAGCAATCCCAAAGAAGGTTGTACTGATTCACTATACAACACCTGTAACAAGACAGACACCATTTCATTATCACTAGTTAATTTTTTTTTCAGTAGGAAACAAAAAACAAAAACAAGTCAACCAGCACTAATGAAGAAATATTGCCCCACTGCTCCGTCTCATTGGTTACAATGGAAAGCACTTTGATTAATGAGAAGTGCACAAATACAGCAGGTTAATTGCAGGTTACTGATTCCCATATTTTTTCAAACTTAGGAAACACGAAACAAGGAAATACGATCTCTCTCTTTTTTTTTTTGGGATTTCTCTTTTTCATGAATATTTCTTGCTCTTAAAATTCATTCTTAATTCAGAAGATTGTTTTGGAGATTGTGACCCCGTCAATAAAGAGTTGTATTAAAAGCACATTTTTGTTTTTCAGTAGATTTTGCTATCCATCAATAATTATTGCTGGAGCTACCTGCCTCATCTAATTTTTTTCTAGCTGGAGAAAAATTCCACTGTTATTTTAAAAGAATGTCCTGATTATTGTTTTCAAGTTAAAAATTGCTTTTTTGTTTGAATCCCAACCCAAGTAGATATTATTATTATTATTATTAAGTAGATACAGTATTGGGGCAGCCAGTATTGCAAAGAAAAATTTAATACTGGGAAAGTACTATTGTGATCATATAACATCAGTTATGAAAACTATCCTACATTCAGTAGGTATTCAACTTACCTGGACCCAAAGCATAGATGTACCCGCTCTTAAGTGATTCGAATTACTAAATCAGTGATACCCAAAAACTCATGTAGAAGAGGAAATGCCAGGCAGCAAGCATCCCATCAACCTTAGTGCATCCTGTGACAACAGTGCTGTGCTCAGGATGAGAGACCTTGTGTCATTTTACTGCCTTAACACAAAGGGCTTACTGAGGAAATCAAATGGACAAAACAACAGAACGAGCACCCCATAAAGTTCTAACTGTTCAGATGAGAGCAAAAATCCTTAGTTATAAAAATTCACAATTAAGAGACAACTCTTGGAAATGAAAATTTAAATAATAGTATTTATATCCCTTTTAAAATATATTACTTAAAACTACTAGTCTCAGCCCATAACCATTAACATAGGAGCTGGATTTTTTTTTTAAACTTGAATATATATGATATGTAGTTATATACTTCTATTAAAAGTATATCCTGTAACTAAAGAGATTAGAAATCCATATAGTACATTTCCTTTGCATGGAGCAGACCATGAGTTTTGCAAGTCAAGCAAACCTGAGTTCAAATTCCAGTTCTGCCCCTACAAGTTGTTTGAGCTTGGATAAATCATATAACTTCTCTGAGCCTGTTTCCACGTTTTATTTATTTTTTATTTTTTTAATATTTATTTATTTATTTATTTATAGAACATGGTGGAGAGGGCACAAGGAGAGGGAGAGAGAGAAATTCTAGCCGACTCTGCTCTGCACTCAGTGGAGCTCAATCTCACGATCCTGAGATCATGACCCTGACTGAGCCACGCAAGTGCCCGTTTCACATTTTAAAATACTACCTACCTACCTAGTAGTGTTATTTGAAATGTATGTATGTATCTCATGCACAGTAAAGCTCATTAGTAAGTTGTACTGCTGCTTTTTCCTCTTGCTCTTTTGTTTGAATCCAAACCCTATGTTACAATTTTTATAGAATACTTCCAGGTCCCAAGAACTATTTGTGTTTTATGATTTGTTTTCAGTAAAATTATCATTTATTAGAAATTAGGCTTTTATATTATTAAACGCCAGTCCCACCTTTTCTATGGGAGTAGTAGAATGGGTAAATGTGATTTATAGAACTCCCTGTTAATTTGGAACTTATTTTATTTTTTGAAAAAGAACTAGTGCGTACTTTATTTTTTTCTAGGATGGCTTTATGTGAACTCCACATCTTGGTTATACATTTTGACTCCTCCTTGACATTTGAAAAAATGTTTGCCTTCTTCCCCACAAGAATGTTTTTAGAAGTAAAGTTTATTAAATGGTGTAGTTATACTTTAAATGCAATTGGCTACTAATTTGTTTTTAAGAGATATGGTATGTAATACTAACATAATAAAAATTTTTAGGTATTATCTGGTTTTTAGATATAATACTGTCAATATAAAACAAAGTCATTTCTAGGAGTTTTGGCTATATCCACATGTATTTAAATTTTAATTATTTAAAAAAATAATATATATATTACATCTGTGTTTATAATTTTAGAATTCTCTATTTAACCCTAAAATGTGTGTGGCTCTATGTACATTTATCAGTTGTATCATCCCTCACTAAAACAGCATTTTTTTCCCTAATAGTCCGTCTTTATCAATTATCTAAAATATCCCAGGCATCAACATATAGCAAGTATATCAGATTTCTTAACAAACAAAACTTGACATTAAATAAAAAAGATAAAGTGAATATGATCAATAAAATAGTGGCCCCCCCAAAGGTTCACATCTTTATCCCTAGAAGTTGTGAAAATGTTATTTAATACAGCAAAGGGGAAATTACGGAAGCAGGTGGAGTTAAGGCTGTTAATTAGCTTGACCTTAAAATGAGGAGATTGTCCTGGATTATCCAAGTGGACCCAGTGTAATCACAAGGGTCCTGTTATGCATTGAATTGAGCATCCCCACCCCATTCATATGTTGAAGTCCTAACTCCCATTATCTCAAAATGTGACCTTATTTGAAAATAGGACCTTTGCAGAGGTAATCAGGTTAAAATAAGTATGTTAAAGTGGGGCCTAATTGAATATGACTGTGTCCTTTTAAGAAGAGGAGTGTGGACACAGGTATAGAGGGAAGACCACATGAAGACACGGAGAAGATGTCATCTCCTAGCCAAAGAGAAAGGCCTGCTGCAAATCTTTCCCTCACAGCCCTCAGAAGGAAGAGACTTTGTCAACACCTTATCTTGGACATCCAGACTCCCGGACTGTGAGAGTACATTTCCGTTGGTTAAGCCGCCAGTCTGTGGTGCTTTGTCGCAGTGGACCTAGCACACTGAAGCAGGTCCTTTAAATGTGGAAAAGGGTGGCAGAAGAGTCACAGAGTAGAAGTGTGAACAGACATGACTCGCACGGCTGACCTTCAAGATAGAAGGGGCTGTGAGCCAAGAATGCAGGCAGTATGGAGAAGCTGGAAAAGGCAAGGAAACCATTTTTCCCATAGAACCTCCAGCAAGGAATGAATACAGCTCTGGTGACACCTTGACTTTGGGCCAGTGAGACCCATTTTAGTTTGTGTGTTTGTTTTTTTTAAAGATTTTATTTTTAAGTAATCTCTACACCTGACATGGGGCTCAAACTTACAACCCTGAGATCAAGAGTCACATGGTGAGACTCATTTTGGGCTTCCGAACTCCAGACCTGTAAGATAACAAATGTGCATTGTTTTAAGTCCCTAAGTACAGCTGACCCTTGAACAACACAGGTTTGAGCTGTATGGGTTCACTTATATGTGGATTTTTTTGGGTAAATACAGTGTAGTCTTATAAATGTATTTCTCTGCCTTATGATTTTTCTTAATAGCATTTTCCTTTTTCTAGATCACTTTATTGTAAGAATACGGCATACGATACATATACATACAAAATATGTATTATTCGACTGTTTACGTTTGTTGGTAAGGCATCTGGTCAGCAGTAGGCAGTTAGTAGTTAAATTTTGGGGGGTCAGCAGTTATTTGTGGATTTTTGACGCCCCAACCCCCACACTGTTCAAGGGTCAACCGCAGTAATTTGTTACAGCAGCTGTAGAAGCCCCATGCAGTGAGTTTAATTTCTCTTAGGTATGAGATCTGATTTCCTTAGGATTCCGCTTTGCTTTCTTTTGTTCTGGTTGTATCTCTTGTGGGTTCAAAGCTTCTGGGCTCATTTTTTCCCCTGTCTGCTATTTTAGAGGACATGTAAAACATTTTAAAAGGAACTTGTCATGCTTTTCTTCTCCCTTTCTTAAGAATTGCAAACTCTTTTAGGATATTCCCTTGCTCTACATAACAGGAAATGTTTTAAAAACGTGTACCTTTTCTAAAAAGGCTGGAGAAGCCCTTTATAGTGAGACATACAATAGACCCATTTTTTTATTCTTCTCTTCTCTGAAATTACTTTCCAATCCTTGGATGTACCCTTAAGTCACACCACAGATGGCCATTAGTATACTAAGAATTAGGAATTGACTTTACCTGTTTGAGTCCTAATATATTCATTTTGTATCCCCACAAGCCTCCTCTATAATTACACAGTTTTTCACAGTAATTTAGCATTATGTAAAGTAATATCTAATAGATAATCTTGAGTTAAAATACAACCATGAAAGAAGAGATTTTTTTTAATACTCTCTGCTTTGTTTCACTGTCGGAAATGAAATTAGAAAAAGGAATTATGAAAAATTGTGTGTGTGTGCACATGTGTAGCAACATTATAAATCTCCAAGTAACATTCAGATTTGTCTAGAATGAGCTGTATAACAAATGCTTTAAAATTATAATTAAGGCATGCCTAAATCAGAGATACTGGTTACTCACTATAGACTAATTTCACATTAAAAATTAAGAAATACAAATCCCATTATTTTTGTAACTTATACCAACTGCTGTTCTTTTAAAAAATATCAAATACCTATAATAAAAACTTATTTTTTTATGGACATGTCCACTTTTTCAGTGTATATCTTAGAGAAATACTGCCACAATCATATTACAGACGTTAAATTTTCTGAACGGCATAGTGATGTACATTAATAAAGTCTAGGGAAACTTGAAATGGTCGAAAGAAGGCCTTGAGGGGAGGAGAAGCCTTCTTTCTAACTTTAAAACACATCTTCAGTATTTGCAGTGCTTACCACCAATACTGTCTACACTAATGATGTTGGTTTAGATTCCTTGCTTCATACCAAATGGCAGTATGTGAGTTTGTTTTTCTCTGGCCCCTGACATTTACACAAGAAATGAATAATATCTAGGATAAGAGAATTCAGGAGGCCAGTTTTAGAATCAAATGAAATTTGAGAATTTAGTATTACAGATTAACTGATAAAGATCTCACACTAGCCTATATTTATGAGTGGTCAGCGTGAGGATCAAATTAGATAACGTATGGGAAAACCATAAAAGGCTTAAAATGGGCATTGTTATAAGTAGTATGTTTTTTAGAGTTAATAAATGTGACAATAAAACTCCTATATTTCTACCAAAAATTTATGTCTAAGGAGTTTTAAATACTTTATTAACAGAAATCCTCAAGTCAATTCTCTTTTTGTAAGAAGACTGAAGACCTGTAATGTCTAGTGTGTGGCCAAACATTGTGTCACGTTGAAATACGACTTTTACTATTTCAATAGTTTACAAGATTATAGAATCTGTGAGTTCCAAGGAAACATTTACCTCCAAAGAGACTGGATTTTCAGGAATCTGTAAACCTACAAGAGTTTTTAGGTTTGGAAAAGATAACATCTCAACTATGCAATCACCAGCCTCATCTTTCTGATACGTGTTTGAGAGCCAAAAAATTGGTTTAAAAACGAAGTGGGAGGGGAAGTTCTGAGTTGTCAGGAGAGAGTTCACAAAATTCTTTCATTACAACTCACATTTTCACTCACTGGACAGTCTGTGGGACTGTCACTGGAAATCCATTACTATGCCAAGGCACCTGAAAAAAGTGTCGTGGTCTGTCTGGTGTCCCAGCAGATTTAGCCAGAACTCTGAACTTTTTGAATTAAAAAAACCCACGGTGTCTGGGACTGATTAATACAGAGGCAAACAGTCCTGCAGTCCTGAGTAGGACCCATGGGAATATTTTCTAGTCCAGCTCAATAACGGTTGTTCACGGTGACGTCTGACTCTCCATTGAAAGAATCTTTGAAGACACTGCAGTAGTCATGGCCAGGGCACTGGTGACTCATTCCTCAAAGGTTAGTGATCATTTACTCTGTGCAAAGCAAAGGTGAATGAAACACACTTCCCGTTCCTGGGGAGTGTACCTTCGATCTATTGGGATGGCAGACGGATGTGAAAAGAAGTGATTTGTAGATAGTGTGCTAAATGCCCTGAAACTGGAGACAAAATGCTATGGAGGTACATGCATTCCTTACTTAAGAAAATGGGATTTCTATTCAAATTAAAATAATAAAAATAGCTTAGATGCTTAAAGATGAAAGGTGTACAAAATCAACTCTAGTTTAGTGACTTAGAATGACTTATTTCCTAGATATTCCCAAAGCTTTATCATGTTTTTTTGTTTTGTTTTGTTTTTGCCTAATAGTTAACTAAATTTAAGAAATTGTAATTTACTTAAACTCATGATAGAGATGGCCATCGTGAGTCGTGCTAGAGACGCACTTGCTCTGAGCCGTCCCCAGCACTGGACTGTATGAAGATGAGCTTTACTACTAGTACTTTCTTTTCCTTCTCTCTTTCTGTCTCTCCCTCTCTACCTTTTGTTTTAATTTCAAACATTGTGAAGAATCAGCCAGGGGAGGACTATCTATCTCATTTCATTTAGGTCATGAAGTTAGACACCATCGAGCTAATTTTTCCTCTGTAAGCTGCTACCGGCTTTGATGTAATAAAAAGCTGTTACTACCATCCAGTGGGATGAATTCCCTAACTCTTGTTTTAAGTAAGATAAAATAAAATTTTATAGACCTCCTTCATAAATCCACAATAAGTCATTATTCTCTCTGTGACATGTAGCACAAGCCCAGAAAATAAGCACCACGTTAAGCCACGTGGATATTAAAGATTTACACTCTTTCAGCCAAAAGAACAAAAACAGTTCAAGTGCATTGAGGTGTGGATTCTTATTTGTTAATTAAAATAATACTAAATGTGGGGCGCCTGGGTGGCTCAGTCAGTTAAGCATCCGACTCTTGGCTTCGGCTCAGGTCAGGATCTCATGAATCGTGAAATTGAGGCTCACATGGGCCTCCACATTCAGCGTGGTGTCTGCTTGAGATTCTCTCTCTCCTCCTCTGCCCCTCCCCCCACTCATGTGCGATTTCTTTTTCTCTCTCTTAAATAAATATATACATCTTAAAGAAATAATACTAAATCATTAAAGGAGTGCTATGGGTTTATTTTTCTGATGTCTCTTATTCATCTTTTCTTGGTCTTAGTTTTTTTTTTTTTTCTTAAGAAGATTTTATTTATTTGAGAGAGAGTGAGCACATGAGTCGGAGTGGGTGGAGCTGAACAAGGAGCACGACCCGGGGCTCAATCCCAGGATGCTGAGATCATGACCTGAGCCGAAGCAGACGGCCATCTGATTTAGCCACCCAGGTGCCCTTCGGTCTTAGTTCTTATCCTTGAGGAATACTTCCGCCTCCCAATAAACTAGCTACAAAAGAAAAGATGATTTTAGAGCATGCTTGTTACATTGTTGTTTGATGGCTGGGTGAAGTTCCTTGGTAGGAGAATTTTGGGGTCCCATAAAAAGTACAGTGCCTGGGAGAGATTCCCACCCAGGGCTTCTGTAAACCGCTTCCTCAGTGTGCCTGCAGCCGTGCTCCCTCTTATAGCCCTCTTGCTTCCTTTCACCCCATATGGCTCTTGGGATGTTTTAAGTATGTTCTTTTAATTTTTTTTTTTTTTTATCACCCAAGCTAGATTGTAAACTCCCCAAAGACAGGACCAAATATCTCCTTTTTTGTTTTCTCCACAATTCAAGCACAGGTCCAAGCCTGTTAGGGGAGCAGGATAAACATTCATTAATTAATCATAAAAGGTGCATCTGCTCTCTTTCATTTCTGTCCCTTGGATCATGAAGATGGCAAGAATAAGACATAAAACTTCTCCAGGGTATTTAAATCTTCAAAGTCTCTTGTTTCAAAGGCTTTACCTCCTGTGAAGGTTAGTGACTATGATTTTGCTCTGAATGCACTTCCATCATTGGCTAAAGGCAATGACATTTTTGAGAAACTCTGAGTAAATATATTATATATACATATATAATATAAATGTGTATATTTGAGCAAAGACTATTCTATGTCACCTTGATTACTTAAAATTCCTGCTTCCCTTGCTCTCACGGCTCCCTTCCTCCTTTTTTTTTTTTAATCCTCAGTGTACTTACTGCTAACATATTTAATTTACTTATTTTGAATGTTTGTCATCTGTCTGTCCCCACTAGAATGTAAGCCACAAGAGGGCTGGGATTTTTGCTTGTTTGTATCTTTTATACTAGGATAGCCCTTGGTGCACAGTAGGTGCTCAATAAATAAGCGTTGGATAAATCAATGACAGAGGCTGTGCTTCCAGGTGGAAAGGGCATTGGGCCAGGAGATGCAGCATCTCTCGTGCCTGGCTCGTTGATAAGTAGCACTTATATTTCTAGGTCTGCTTTTCCCATCTGTATAATACGAGGGGAGGTGTATAAGTTATGGATCCTCAATGTTTCTGCTGTCATTAAAATTCTCCATAAACAGAAGGCATTTTTTGTAAACTACATTGAACCACGCCCTAGAAAAATTTTAAAATGTTTCTTCCTAATGTTGGTAGATTTTCTTAAATTTTCTAAAATTACCTTCTTTAAGTGATGGTTTTGAGTTACGGCAGGAGAAAAAAAAAATTGTCTTTCTTAAAATAAGGGGCCACAGGTCACAGTCCTAGGTCTACCGCAGACTTGCTGTGTGACCTTTCGACGATTCACTTAACCTCTCTGGAGACGAATTTCTTCTTCTGTGAAATGGAAATTAATAATTAGCAAGGTTGCTATCAAGTGAATGCTACCAAGGGAATGTTTGAAAAACAGAAAGCTCTGTGCAACTGTAAATTAATATTGTAATTATTATTATTATAGGTCTGAGGATAATCTTAGATCAGGGCATCTCAAACCATCTGTGCTGATAGGCTGGCCGGTTTTATTTTCTAATCTATTATATTGTGAGGGCATTTATAAAGCAAAATAAAAGTGATTTGACAGAGCAAAGAAATGAAAAAAAAACCAATAGATAAGCCCAAATTTAAAATTTATTTTTAAATTTAATAGAAAAAATATTTCTCTGTCAAATTGCTATAAAAGTTTGTGAGCACTTACTCTCAGTTTCTGTGCTTTGCTGGTTATGCAACAGCACCGGCTGACACATAGGTGGCCTCTGATGATTCTTCTGGTTTGATTACTATCATCACTGAATGACTGACCAGAGAGGTGTATTTTTTTTTAATTATTATTTTATGTCCTTAGCTCAACAATTGTTAGATTTTCTTTTATGTGTATGTCAAGAGGTTAATTGGCTAAAAGAGATAAAATTCATAAACAAAAATGAAGTAAATTGAACTAATAAAAAAGAAGAGCATGGATAGGAACAAAAAAGCACTGTGCAATCTTCTAGGAAGACAATTTTCCCCTTGTTTTAAAATTTCATTCAAGGGACACCTGGGTGTCTTAGTCGGTGAATCATCTGCCTTCAGCTCAGGTCATGATCCCAGGCTGCTGGGATTGAGTCCTGCATTGGGCTCCTTGCTCAGTGGGGAGCCTGCTTCTCCCTCTGCCTGCCGCTCCCCCTGCTTGTGCTCTCTTTTTTTCTCTCTGACAAATAAATAAATAAATAAAATCTTTAAAAAATAATTAAAAAAATAAAATTTCATTCAAGTGTACAGCACTGACAGTGCTGGAACCTGTAATATGTTGTGAGGGATACCTCTGAGTGCACCCATTTACCTTCTTCTCCTTAGCTTCCTCTCCAAGCTTCTGTTACTACCTTGCAGCATGCGTCTAGCAGAGGGGAAGAAAGGTAACCATGAAGCAATGGGAAAAAATGAGTGGAACTTCCTTTTGCAGACTAATTGAAGTACTTGTAGTCACCACATAGGGCTTGTTAGAGACTTTCAGAGAAAGAAAGAGTCTGCCTGAATGATAAATTAATTGTCCACCTTACTGATATAGTGCCAAGGATACAGACTGAGATTTATCATGCACTCTTGCTGGAAAATTCTGAGGCATAAATTACGGTGGCTTCTACAATTGCTAACACGAGTGTGGCAAATATGGTGTGATTTCTGCAAATTGCAGCTGACACATAAGAGAAAGTTCTGAGCATAGAAATACATTCATGGCTTTGATGGCAACTTAAGGAAATGGTCTTCCGCCATTTCTCTCCCTGAACCCAGCCCTGGGGCAAGCAGAATTGGAAAGGTGTTGCATCCTTTTGCCTGGCTGTGCTTTGGCTTCTGCTCCTTCTCCCTGGAATGTGCCCACGTTAGTTACCAGGTAAATTTTATTCATTCTTCACATGTCATCTCCTTTCTGAGGCCTGACTCAGTGCCACCAGAGGATGTAGGGCACCTATCTCCACAGTGCTTGGCAAGCCTTGCTGCTCAGTAAATCTGAGCTCTCCACCCTCCACAGCCCCTGCCCTGCATTCCTCCATGATATATTTACCACTGGGGATGGTGGCTGCTTGTGCTCCGTTCAAGACTGAGCACTTCCGGGGCATAGATTGTTTCTTTCATTTTGTATTCCCTCCATAAATGTTAGTGAATAAGGGCTTTCCTTCATTCATTCACACATCCATGCTGGGTTTTGTTTGTTTTTTTCTGTTCAACAATTTAATGTCTGTTTTCATCAATTTTGGAGAACAGGCTTAATTGTCAAGATCTGAGCCATATCCCTCCCTTTTGCCCATTAAATAGTTTGGGGTATCTTTTCTCAAAGTGTTGCCTAGAGGTTATCTGCATCAAGATCTCCTGGGGAGCTTTTTTAAATACAGGTTCCCAAGTTCCACTCCCCACCCATCAAATATGGAGTCTTAGTTTAGCATTATTTTTACTTCCAATTAGTTCCTTGCTCTCACCCTTATTCAGTCAGTGAAAGTGGAGTGAAGAGGGGGCGCCTGGGTGGCACAGTTGGTTGAGCTTAGGACTGTTGGTTTCGGCTCAGGCTGTGATCTCAGAGTCAGGAGATTGAGCCCTGCCTTGGGCTCCACACTCAGTGTGGAATCTGCTTGGGTTTCTCTCTCCTTCTCCTTCTGCCCCTCCCCACTAAAATAAACAAATAAGTCTTTAAAAAAAAAAAAGTAGAGTGAAGAGAAAAAGTGATTGTGTTGTGATGTGCACTGGGTGTTATACATAACTAATGAATCATTGAACATTACATCAAAAACTAATGAGGTACTGTACAGTGGCCAACTGAACATGATAAAAAAAGTGACTACATTTTCAACAAGCCTCCAGTGACTCTGGTACACCCTAAAATTTGAACAGCCTCTCTTAAGAATGTTGCTAATAATTACTCTATCATCTCCTGAAAGAGTTTACCTTGCTCGAGGGATGGCAGCCTTGTCTCTTGTCACTGCACAGTGATGGAGCCAGGGCCTGATGTTAAACACAGGCCATCCACAGGGCAGCCCAGCCCTTACCATGAAGTCAGGGTTGCTGGAGGAATAAGCTGTGGTGATAGATGATGAGTGATCACTAGGGACTACTAGGACCTCAGGCTGGAAAGATCCATTTGGATTCATGTATAGGGCCCAGCCTTTGTTTTCACACACGTTTAACTCTCCTGCACAGCATATCCAAGTGTTCTTGTCTCTTTAGGAAAAAACCCCAGGATGGGACAATTCGATGATTTTTTTTTTTTTTAATGTACCATGCCTTGGGCTTCTCAAGAAGAACATAGTTTTAGCACTATTTTTACCTTTACTTTACCCAGCTAATCCATGCTCCCCACCCTTATTCAGTGAAGCTAGAGTGAAAAGAAAAATGAGTTCTTAGAAGATTGGTCATGAAAAGGTTCTCATTTATGCCCATGAGGGAAAGGGAAAAAGATTTCTAAGCTTGGTGCATTTTTTTTTTCTTTCTTTCTTTTTCTTTCTTTTTTTTTTTTTTTTTCTGTTGTCCTAGCTTTTTGTCCCTGCAGCGGGACAAATGAATATAAAGGAAAAATCTACGTCGAAAAAAATATCTTTAGAAGCTTTGAGAATAATAAATGTTAAGTCTTTGGGATAAGGAAAATTGAGTCCCTCTATAATGCTCTGCAAAATATATTCTAGGGGATGCAAAAAGAGATGGAACAAGAAAGTCACATTAAAGTCATTTACCAAGTCTGAAGCAGAAGCAAAAATCAGACATTCAAAAATACTTGTATTCAAAGATTTAGAGATTTGTCTGAGAGAATGCAAAAATTGATTGTTTACTTCATAAGGGGTCTACAGATGTTTCTGAGAGATTGTTTAATGTATGCTCTTGGACTTTAATAAAGAGAAAAGTGCACGATCAGTTTTGAGTAATGGTCCCTAGAACACAGAAAGGGTCACTCAGAAAATGTGTAAAAATTGTTCATGGGCCAGATATTTAGAATAATTAAAAGCAGAGGCTTCTAAGTGATAGGGGAATCAAAAGTCCAATGCATATTCCAAAGAATTGGAGATCATTTCCTCAGACACATTTTTATGACCAAGAAAATCATGCTTACAAAAGCCAACTAAGTGATATGGAAATTTAAGAAAACACGAAATGTAATTAAAAAATTCAAATAGAATCAAGCACCATTATGCTATTACTCATTTCAGAGTCAAAGATGAGTGAGTAATGCAGTGAAGAAAAGGGTTAAAAATTTGGGCTAGGTCAGGAAAACCATTGATCCATCCATTAAGTCAGAAGCAGGCTCTTAACTCAGCACCTGCCCTGTACCAGGTGACATTGAAGACAGAAGAGAAGGAAAAACCTCACTGTCAGGAGGTTATATTCTAATGGGGGTAGACAATAATAAGCACATAAACAAAAACAACAAAATATTTCAAATACCAAAACATGCTATGAAGAAAATAAACCATCACAACAAATATGAAACAAAATAACAGATGGGGAGGTACTGGAGATGAAGTGGACTGTATTTCCTAGAGAATCAGATAAACTAGCCTGCGGGAGTTGACATTCGTGCAGAGGCTTGAATGATGTGAAGGCATGACCCATGCAGCCATCTGGAGAAAACAAGTTAGGCAAAAGGAACCAAAAGTGCCATGATCAAGGGATAAGAAGGAGGAAGAAGTGTTCGAGGGATAGAGAGGCTAGGATGCCTGGAGCATGGAGAATGGAGTGAAGAGTTTAGGAAATGAAGTCAAAAAAATCACAGTGCTTAATTTTCTTGGGTTGCAAAAATAGACTTGTGATACTGTCTTGAACAAGGAGATGAGGACTACTGGGTGAGGATCCTGGGAAAATGATTGTTTTTCTGATTAAAAGTCACAGACTCAACTGGCATGTAGTACTTTCATCCTTTGTTTCTCTTCCTTCCTGCCTGGAATATAGACGTAATGCCTGGAGATAGAGCAGACATTTTGAAGCTATGAGGACAAAAGCTACGTAGTAAGGATGGCAGAGCAGGAAGCCAGAGATTTAACGATTTAATGAGTCTTAATGATTTTGTTGAGCAGCTGTACCAGGCCTGCACTGCCAATCTCTAGACTTTTTTTTTACATGAGAAAAAAATAAACCCCCTTACTTGGTTAAGGGTAAAGTGCTTACATCTCTTGCTCATTTAAGTGTTAGTGTTTAAGCCACTATAACTGGGTTCCTAAGTCACGAAGCTAAAGTGTAAGTGGTCACGGGCTACGTCATGTAGTGTTTATTGCCACAGTAAAGATTTTTGCACTTCATTCTAGTTGCAACAGAAAATCTTTAGAAGGTTTTAAGCAAAAGAGTGATACCATTTAGTTTGTTCTTGGAAAGTATTCTGTCTGCTGTGTGTAAATTAGACAGCAGAGGCAAGACGGAAGCAGAAGGAACCGTTAGAAGGCCGTTGCAAGAGATTATATTGTTCCTTCCATTTGTTTTACAAGTATTTTGGTATAGTTACGCCTTCAAAAATTAGATGTTGTAATAGTATTATTAGCTAGGTTGTTTGACAAGTTCCTAGTGTCTGGGAATATAGGATTAGGGGCTACTTTTTGTAGCACATACTTCAAGGCCTGACTTGTCAGCAGTGCAGGGATACTTGGGTGTCTCCTTTTAGCTTCCAGATGTTAAAATGACGAGAGTTAATTAGTGGTTATGTACTCTGTCTCTCTGCCTGATCTAGCTTATCCTCACCATTGTAAATCTCCCTCCACCTTATTTTTTTCTCTTTTTTTGTTTCCCTTGCTAAGGATCATTAAAACATTAGCCAGAGCTGTCCACTAAACTAATTGAAGGCCGCCAGCCTGAAGGATTGTCCTAATGAAAAACAAGGGACTTAGAAAATTGATCAAATTGGGTTTCTTAACTGCCTGTGAATTGCTATTAGCTTGGGAATTAAAATAAGGACCAAAATAAAAGGATGACATATACTCAACCTACAAACTAATGATTAGAAAGTTCTTTTTTCCTATCTAGGCTGCAGAGGAAAATAAATATTTTACTAAGAGATAACATAATCTTCATTTTAGTATTCTATTATAGCTCAATAGAATTAAGATTTTGTTGAAATAATATTTTACTTATAAGCACCTAATTACAAATATCTGATTTTGAGTTTAAGGAAATATAATCTATATGAGAAAAATGTTGAAAAATAAGTAAAAGACATAGGTGCACTAATACTATATAGTGCCCTAAAAATATCTTGAAAGTAGGAAAGATGGATTGCAGACACTTGCTACATATTGTGGAGATCCAAGAAATAAGTGACAATTCTAAAAAGCGTCCATTTTAACTATAAATGACAGCTGTATTTTCAATGGGTATAAGAAGCCCTAAGTATTTCTTTCAATACTTGCATGTAGCACTGCAGGATTTTCAAGCCAGAGAACCTGGGTTCAAGGTTGTCCCTGTGGACTTTGAGAGGTAGGGTCACTCCTCCCACTGGCCCGGGGCATCCCAAGGCCAAGAGCAGTTTCCTGAGTGAATGAGGAAACACGCTCAAGGGGAAGAAAGGCCTGGACAGTGCAGTCAGGGCTGGCTATGGGGGGCCCAGACTTGCTCCCTCTTTTCTGCTCTCTGTCTAGTATTGCTCTTTTCTTTCTCCGTCAGCCTACACTGTGACCTTTATCTGATTTTTAGTTACGTTAATTTATGGGACGTTTTGTCCAGTTTGGGATCCAAATTTATTGATATTTCTGTACATAAAATCCACTAAAACAGACTTCCACATAAATCTTTACCTTCCTTTATGGGGGTTTGGCAGTGTGGTATCCACTTCTTCATGTTGTAAGTAACCGCACTTGTTTTTGTCTTTACTGTCTTACAAAATCTGGGCACCATGCTCTGGTGGATTTTATCAGGATTTTGTTGGCCCATTTGCATAGATGAACAGAAAGTACTATTAGTGACCACCGTGAGCTGTAGGTTTTCTTAAAATTGACACTTTCAGAAAAAAATGTAATATATAAGATGGCCATTCTTTCCTTTTGTTTGAATCTGAAAATCTAGCTTCAAGTCATTGTTAACCTATCATATACAAGGCAGGTTTTATGGACCTCTGGAGTCCTTCTATAACAACAAGGAAGATACTATATCCAAATTTCATAAATTTGTTTATTCCGTTCATATTTATCTAATGTATACATAAATTTTATTTCCACTTACATTATGTTTTCTTCTTTTTCTGAAAAAAAAGTCATGTTGGTGCATTTATTGAAGGTTGAGAAAAGTAAGATGATTTGAACTTAAGATATTTTATTTCTCATGCTAGCTTCATGAATTAAATGGAGAAATATAAAGAAAGGGGGGGTAATCAGAAGGGGGAATGAAACATGAGAGATTATGGACTATGAGAAACAAACTGAGGGTCTCAGAGGGGAGGGGGTGGGGGAATGGGATAGACTGGTGATGGGTAGTAAGGAGGGCACGTATTGCATGGTGCACTGGGTGTTATACGCAACTAATGAATCATCGAACTTTACATCGGAAACCGGGGATGTACTGTATGGTGACTAACATAATATAATAAAAAAAAAATTAAAAAAAAATAAAAAAAAAATAAAAAGAACTTTGAATCCTGTACAAGTGTTGTGACAGAGATTTTCAAATGTTCATAAAACCCCATTTTTTTATCCTCCTGGCTTACAGATATACTACATTTTCCTTGAAGTTAGGTGCAGCCATGCGACTTGAGTTCTGAGCAACGGAACATAGATAGAAACAATGCCCAACTTGTAGGCCTGACCTAAATGTCCCACATGTGATCTTTGCCCTCTCTTTCCCCAACCACTGGCAGAATGGAGAAGACTCCACAGACATAGAAGAGGACAGAAACAGAAAACCGAAGAATTATGGGTCCCTGAGACAATGCCTGGAGGACAGCTGCCCAGAAAAGCGACTAGACCAGGAGCACCCATGTCGGACTATGGTGTGAAACAGAAATAAACTTTCATAGTGTAGAACCTTTATAATTTGGGAGGTTATTTTGGCAGTTAGCTTACCCAGACTCAAAGAGAGAATGTTTGGCATAAAGTTCATTTTAGCAATATTTGGACATGGATCAAGCTATTCTTGCTGACAGATCTTGGGAGGTCCCTCATTTTGTCCATTGTCTAAACCTTTACTTAGAGCTTCTCATCATTTTGCAAGCCACCATATTTTCCCTTTTTGGCTTAAAACAACCAGACCAGGATGTCTGATTGACTTAGTCGTTAGAGCATGAGACTCTTGACCTTGGGCTCATGAATTCAAGCCTCTTGTTGGGTGTAGAGCTGACTCAAAAGAAGAGGAGGAAGAGAAGAAAGAAGAAGAAGAAGACGATGAAGAGTGGGAGGAAGAATAAGGAGGAGAGGAAGAAGAAGAAGAGGGAGAAGAGGGAAAAGAAGGAGGAGGAGGAGAAGAGGAGGAAGAGGAGGAGGAAGAGGAAAAGGAGGAGGAGGAAGATGAGGAGGAAGAGGAAGAGGAGGAGAAGGGAGAGGGAGGGATGGGGAAGGGGAGGGGAGGGGGAGGAAGGGGGGAAGGAGGAGGAGGAGAAGGGGAAGATGAGGAGTACATTGATCTTGATGAGCATTGAGTAATATATGGAACTGCTGAATCACTATATTGTACACCTGAAAATAATATAGCACTGTACATTAACTACACTGGAATTAAATTTAAAAACAAAACAAAACAAAATAAATGGAGAAATATGGTCTGAAATTAGATAAAATTTAGTAAACATAGTAACAGATTTTTAAAATATTAGTTCAGTCTCAATGGGGAGGACTCTCTCTAGTGATGGTCTGGATGTGCTCTTTTATGAACAAAGTTCCATCCACCCTGGTATGCCTTGGAGAGTCCCAGTTTAGTGCCTGTGTCCCAGCACAGTTTTTTATAGCACTCCATTTCACTCTGAAAAGTGTCCTGGTTTGGATGACAAATCATTAGTCCCCCTATTTACAGGTGGCATTTTTAACAACAACTAATGTGAAGTTAGAAGTACTTAAAATGTGTAGGTAACTCAAACCTAGGATAGGATAGCCCAAAGCATGCCAGAATTAAAACCAAAGATCTTGATAAGCTGGACAGATAAAATAGAAGAGATAAAATGTATTAAGGTTTAATGGGGTGTGGTGGAGAGGAAATTACCTTTAGATCCCCAAAAGTAATTGTCTAAGTACGATATGAAGGGAGTTGAGCTTAAAAGCTGTTCATTCTAAGAAGACCTGGGGATTTTAATTAACCAGAGGCTTGCATGCTGTTTGGCAAGAGTGTGATGTGGCTAATCACACAGCAAGGAAGGTAGTGCTTCTATTGTTAGAATAGTGTCTGGACCCACACTCTCCAATAGAACTGTCTGTCGTGATGGAAATGTTCCATATCTGTGCTGTCCAGTATGGCAGTTACTAGCCACATGTGGCTACAGAGAGCACTGGAGAGGTAGCTAGGATGGTCGAGCAACTGAAGATTTAATTTTGTTTAACTTTCATTAATGTGAGTTTAAAATTAAATAGCCATGTGTGGCTAGTGGCTGCAGTACTGGACGGTGTGGGTTGAGATCAAGGGAGATCTCAGTGGGGTCTGGGGTTGGCAAACTGGGGAATGGCAGTTGAAGGGTATTTGATAGGTTGTGAGCCTGCGAGGGACCATTTAATTCAACAGAACAGAATTTTAATGAACATTAAACTAAGTGCAGAGCACTGTGGTAGACACTATAGGGTATTCAGAAGCAAGTGAGGCTGTCTGTGCAATTATAGATCTTATAATGTCCTGTTGAAACCAACAGGAACACAAGTAAATGAATCACTAGTGCTGGTATTGCAATATTAAGTCCCTTTTATGGGAAGCTAGGGGATGGAGTAGTGAATATCAACCTATGGATTTGAGAAGGTTTTGTGAAACAGGTGGGCTTTGAAGAGTAAGTCAGGTTTGGAGAGATAGAGACCATCATTTAGAGGAGAAAAGGCCCACGGTAGGGAATGATAGGATCATGGAAAAGGATGTGTATTGGTGTGGATTGCACCAGGGGGAAGACGGTGGGAGGGAAAGCTTGCGGTGGAAAAGCTAGTGCCGCTCTAAAGACTTTGGACTTTGTTTTATTTTTTTAATTTATATTTATTTATTTATATTTATTTATTTATCAGTTAAATGAATATTTCTAAGTTGGAAATCAACTTGTTTTTGTAGGGGCACAGATCATGGAGGTGACTGGAAGTGAGGGACAGCGGTTACTAGGGTCATCATGAAGTAGAAACCATGGGCAGCAGTTGTGGGTGACCAGATTAGAGGCTAACTGGGAGACCATACTGGCCTTCTTTATCCATTTGAAGAGTCGGTCGAACAAAAGGGATGAGTATTATTTCATGTAACACTAGAGGACTGAGGGTTGCAAACATATGAAGCCAGATTTTGGATCAATCAAGTGAGTAAAGTTCTTACCATGAGAGCGTCTATGAACGGAACCAGATACCTTATAAAATGGTAAGTCCTCAGCCACCTGAAGATTTTGTGCTGGTAAGATAGGGAAGCAACTGGTTTCCAGATCTTGAGATTTCAAGGACTGGTCAAAGAAAAGCAATAGAGGGGTTGGAGCTGCTAACTCTTAATTTTGCCAAGTGAGAGTGTTAACTCTCCCCAAACATCATCATCTCGTATTCACACCAGTTAAGAAAGTTCACTACAACACTCCCTGCTCCCCAAACAGGAAGAACATCATTTAAAAATAAAGAATGGCCCATTCCCAAGGAAAGACAGTGGCCACCCTGATTTGGCTCCCCACTCGTCTCTCCCTCAGATGTGTGCTTTGCATCTCTGAAAATTTTGGCCTTCTTGTAGCCTGGCCAGCGCTAATAAGCAGTGATATTTAAGTTGAAGTAATAATTAGTATTTGTTTAAATCTGATAGGCAGCTAATGTGTTCCAGTAGCCAATGTAATTATTATTTCTTAAATTTAGGTTGGGGAAAAAAAAATCATCACTGTTGAAACAGTGTTATGAGTAGCCCCCAGGAATTTAACAGTAACAGTTAAAGAAATGAGATGGTGGTCCAGGTACAGAATGATATAATAATTAGTACAACAAATGTCATTTATAAAGCCTCCAGAAATAGAAAAAAGAGAGACATACCAGCCACAAACAGTTATCATAGAGGGCAAAACTTTCCATTTCTTTATTATCATAAATCGTGAAGCCTCATTGATGCATATTTTATCACAGCACTCTTGCCATATGTGATCTGAAGTTTCCGAGCATATCCCCAGGGACCACAGTTCCTGATATAGATAATCAAGAATTCCTTTTATGCTCCTCTCCACACTGCCAAAGCTCAGATTGAAATTAGCATCCTTTACAATGAAATACCAGTTGCTGTCACAAACAGACATGACAGCTGGAGAGAGAGGCCTGTTTATCCAGTGATTCTTCACGTCTTCAGTTCATTATGGTTTATTAAGATGTGTACTGTAAGCTCCTGAATGGAGAGTCGTTGAGTTTTTGCACAGTGATTATCATTTGAATAGAGGCATCAAGAAGCTGTTCTCAGATGGGAGTGGGGGGTGATAAAGGTCAGAGATCAAAAAATCACCATAATAAGCATCTGCTTGAAACCAATCATTTATTCCCTCCAAACATGTCTTTCTAAGATGGTATTTTCTCACTCTCATTGTTTGAAATGTTACTCTCGGATGGAGAGCCACTTGAAAGGAACTTGGTGACCCATACTCAACTTGCTTCCGGTACTTAACTATGTTACATGCTAGACGCTTCTGTGTGTTATCTCAAGACACATAGTCATGACGTCAATCTCATGACCTGGGTAGTAGGAATATATTTTAAAGAAAAATATCAAGGTACTTAGCCAAAGTCATACAACTTACACATAGATTTAAAAATTCCAAGCCTGCTGCATTTTAAGCTATCCCATACAACCTGAAAAGTTTTTTTTTTTTTTAAATTTGATTTTGCAGTTACTTTTATTGGCTAGAGGTAGTAAAGAGGCATGTGGTCCCATCTTCTTCTAATAGTATTTGCAGTTACCATTTATTGTGTGTTTCCTCTGTGTTAGGGAAGGTGCACAATGCTTTATACAGATAATCAAATATAATTCCTTCAAGGTTGGCATTATTACTCTCACTTTTCAGAAGAGTGAACTTGCTCAGAGTGATGAAGTAACTTGTCCAGGGATGTAAGTAACTAGCTCAGAAATAGTCAGGAACAGTGATCTAAAGCCCATCAGACTCTGAGGTCTGTTGGTTAAGCCCCTAACCAGTGCTCCAGGAGCTAATGGTCAGGGGGAGAGCGACACCCACATCCACAGAAAGAGGGGTGGTTTATGATCCTGGGACCAGCAGCAGCCGTACTCGGGCTGTCGGGTTCCCGAGATAGCGCACTTAACAATTACACAGCACTGCTATGTTGTGTCTCCTGAGACTTGTTGGGGAGTTTGCGTTTCATGTCACAGAAAAAGTGTGGAGCGACTGACAATTATGTGGTATTCTCCCACCCCCCAACCCCCCTTTCCCCCATCCCCAGTGCCACCAAACTGGGTGAGTTCATCTAAGCACCAAGACGCTTCCCAGTAGTTAAGAAAAGGGTGGGAGCTGTGTTCACATACAGAAGAGTCCCATTCCTTCTTCCAGCCACATAGGAAGAGTACATTTCCCAGTCTCCCTGCTGTTAGCTTAAGGTCCAATGGCAGGGTTCTGGTAGATGAAGGACAGTTGGAAGTGATCTACCCCATTTTCACGACTAACTGTAAAACATCCTGAAAGACCCACCACACCTTCTGCCTCTCCTTCTCTGCTGATTTCAAGCAAGATTTCTGCCCCCAGATGAAGCAGACCCAAGAGATGGAATCTGTACATTTCTGAGTCATTTCTTGAAGGAAAAGCACTCACAAGGACCGTGTGATAGCCGGTTGAACTGTGATGTGAGCGAGGCCTAGACTACCAGCATGTGAAAGCTCTGACATTTGGTGTTTTTGTTCTAGCAGCTAGCACGTGTTACCCTAAGTCCTGCTGATAGTAAACGCCGCACCCTTTCTCTTGCCAGCACACAGGGAGTTCAGTCAGGCTTCCTTTTGACTGAGGAAGGACTCTTTCTTGAACTCACCCTCCATTTGCATAACCGCCTTGACACATCAACTAGAGACCCAGGAGTCTAGTCCTAGAGCCAAGGGGATCATTGAAGGGAATTCAGTCTTGTCAGAAAGTTAGGGGTCCTGCTGGAAGAAATGGAAGTTTTGGAGACCAGCAATAATTTCATGCTAGAAATGTGAAGAAAAATGACAAGGGCTATAGAACACAAAGCCAGTAGAATGGAGAGAAAACGCTAGATTCTTTTGATATTTCTTAAGACCAGGCAACAACAGACATTACCAAACACCATGAAATGCAGTGGCCACCTAAGGCACTGTGGCAGGTGACTGGGGAGGTGGAGCACCGTATGGTACTGGCAGGACCAATGGCACAGGCCCTAGAATCCAGTTTCAGGTTTGGCAACTACTGTGTAGCCAATAGGAGTCACTTCTACCCAGTGGATTCAGACAGTATTCCAGGATTCCTTAATGCCTGCGTCAATCCAAATGTGACAAATACATAAATAAGCCTTATTGGTTGAAACATCACTGTTATGGCTCAAATGTATTTATCTGCCTCGAATTCATACGTTGAAGTCCTAACACTCCCAGGGTGGCTATGTTTGGAATAAGGAAGTGATTGAGGTTAAATGAGGTCACAGGGTGGGTCCTGATCCAATAGGACTACTGTTCTTACAAGAAGAGACACCAGCTCTCTCCCTCCCTCTCTCTCTTTCTTCCCCAACCACACATGCACAACGAAGAGATCAGGTGAGCACACGGTGAGAAGGTGGCCATCTCCCCTAAACACCAACTCTGTCAGGGCTTGATCTTGTACTTCCGGCCTCCAGAACTGTGAGAAACTGAATTTCTGTTGTTCTAGCCTCCCCATCTGTGCTGTTTTGTCCTGGAACCCCTATAGACTAATACGCCACCTTTGGCTGTGATTCTCTAGTCATTCATTTAAATCTTCAGCTGCTGTTAGTTTATGGAGCTATGTGCCAGATTATATTGTGGCAAGCTACAGTTGTGGGATTGATCAAAACATCCAGTTTTAATATTGTTTACTCTTCTCTTTCTTTTCTTTTATCATATGCACATGGCAATTTAGGAGTCTTATATAGTACTTTGGCCTAATTTGGGATGTTGCTGCGTTTGGGTTTTAGGCTTGGTTTGAAGAGATATGGCTTGAATGAACATGTTCTTATTCTCAGTGCAAAGCCTCTAGATGCTGATCTGTAGATAGCCATGGGAAAGTAACTGCCATTGTTCTGTGTGGGAGTGAATTTCTAAGACGTGCACACTAACAACAGTGAAAAGGGCATACTTCTTTACACGGCAAAAAGAGAATGGAGTCATTATGGAATCTGTAGGAAACATTCATTAAGAACTTAAATTCCCTCTAAATTAGCCTATTTCCTGGATAGCTCATATTCATGCATCTTAACCTGGGAAGACATATTCAGAGAATGACAGTGTTTTAGGTTCAACGTGAAAATGAGTATTTCAAACTGCTAACAGTTAATGAACTTCTCTAGGTTTCCCTGGAAAAGTGGCCATCTCCAGGACCTAATTCCAACTGTTTGTTTTGGATTTGGGCTGGATTTGTTAGGAGGCAGATGGGGAAAGTCAAACAGAAGATTTTTTTAGCAGGTAGGGCACAGAGAACAGATTCGCCAAAATACCACCTGGTGCTGGGAATTCAGAGATGGAGACATGGTTAGTTGTTCTGGTAATTCCTGTGTTTCTCGAAGCCACGCCTAAAGAGTATACATTTCAACTCCTGCTGTCTTCAACCTTTAAATCACAGCCCACGTGCACTTTAAAAATAAATTTACTTTCCCCGTACATCACAAAGCTACACCTAGATTCTAAGGAGCAAACAAAATGTAATTATTCATATTTTTAAAAAGCTGAAAACTTTCCCCCTTTTCCACACAATGATGCTTTACAGCTCCCTCCCAACACCCTTCCTAACTTCCTTTGTTCCTTTCTTAGCTCTAATTGTGCTCTTGTGCCCCTCTCCTTCCACCTTTGCAGCCCCTCCTTTCCTGAAATCGCAGTGACAATATGGAGTTCTCATCTTTCTGTGGTTGCATAGGTCAGACCCCTGACAGGAGGGCGGCCTTAGAACAGTCCCAGCATGGAGCTGATGCAGAGGAATGTTTTGGGGGTAAAGTACCAGGCCATCGGCGTTGATGAGTCCCCACCATTCAGAGTGGGGAACCCTGTGCCATAGAAAAGGAGCACATCCCCTCTCTGTTTTGAAGTTACGACTCAGTTGAGAAAATATACCTCTGAGCCAACCACCATCACTGGTAGAAACACCATCAAGCATGGTGCCCAAATGTAGATTAGTACAGGGAGAACAACAGAAGCTTGGGGGTGGGCAGAGAAATCTATGGCTAATTGTTTGAGGTCTCATCCAGGAAGAGATGTTTTGAGTCATCTTTTGGCGAAAAGGATCAGAGATGGTTCCAGAGAAATGTGGTTTCCTTAAGAAGTGGGAGTGACATGAGCAAGACTGTGGTAGAAACAGTTCCTACGAGTGGACGAGTAAGGAAAGTGACTTAATTGGCAGGGAAAGTCCATACTTCCATTTAAAAACATTTGTTGAGATCTGAAATGTCCCAACTAGACCAAAATAGTATGAAATCAATTGCAGCCAGAAGAAGGGTGGTTGGCAGATGGTGCTGAAAACATGAAATAGCACATGTGAAACTAATTTGCAAAGACAGGGCTCTATTCATTCACCCAGCAGGTAATCTTTATTGCTCTAGTCATCGGCTAATGAAACTATATTGGGTTCTTTAAATAAATGGAACACTGGAGGTAGGACAATTGATAATAATTGGTCCAAAACACAACATGAATTTTAAGAAAACAAAGCAACATGTCCGTCTGAAGAGGAAGCAGAGTGTTATCTATGAATTTCTCAGAGTCTCTAAAGAGCTGCATAGGGAGTTCCCCCTCCTAAATTATATTGAGAAAACGCTAGATGATCCTGGAGGGAGGCCATATGAGAAGAGGGTTGAGAAAAGATAAGACACAGTGTGTCTGCTCCAAGGAAAATCATTATTTCAAGTGTATTGACAGCATCTCATCTCCTTAATTATAGCTTTGTTGACAGCTATTCACTTTGCATGCATAGAATCCTTTTGAAACAATTCATATTTCAATTTGCCTGGAAACCAGGGAATTGTTTAAGAGAGGTGGTATTTTGTTTTTGTGTATCTGATAGTGGTAAACAGTCTGGGATATTAGGTCTGGAGTTGTGTTACTGGGGCAGAAACTTCCCAGGTTAACCTCAACACCTCCCCCCATTCCTTGCCCTCAGACTCAATACATTTATACAGTCACAGGAGCTATAAGGGAACAGAGAGCAAGAGCAAGAACACAACCAGAGGCCCATCCGGTTATCTAGCATACCCAGAAGAAAGTGAGCCCAGCAGTAATCTGGGGGTTATGGTCCACCGGCACCCCAGGACAAGTAGAGAGTTGCTGAGCTAAGAGAAAAGGAGGAATGAAAGACGTTTTCAGGCTTGGGCATCTGGACTTCACTTATGAGACTTGTCTTTCTAAAAACTGAATTGCTAGATAGCAGAGCATACCCGTATTCAAGTCAAAGGCCCCACACACTTCCCTAGTCAACTGTAAATTATTTCGGACCATTTACAATTTCACATAATCCTGACTTCTGTTCTCTCAATTAGTGTAGATAATGTTCATTGAATTAAACTATGCAATTAACCTCCTATCTACCTAGATTCCCCTTTTTGGCCAACCCTCAAAGAAAGATGTGCGTGTCAAACTCACATTTTATTTTAGTATTTTTGTGTTCCTTGAAAAATTCTACTTACTCTCATAAATAAAGAATACTTGTCAGAAGCTACGCTTTTCAATTTTTTAAAAAACAATTTTTTTCTGGGCTCCTTCCATAAATTGTTTATTGTTCAATATGGCTGTGACTTTTCAATGCAGTTACTTATTTTTGATGCCTTCAATTTGGTTTAAATACTTCTTTTTCCTAGCACCAAATGTATGAAAGTCTTCTTTTTATCTCAAAATGCAAGAGTTCTCTTTGGTATCTTCCATAAGATATTAATAATGGTGAGGTTGGGTGGGAAAGAGAAGGTAGCAGATCCCTTTAACTTAAAGGCTGCATATCATAATGAAACTCCTAATAATGGCACATTTCCTTTCTACCCTTATGAGAAATAAGGCCGTGCCTTAGTGGCCACTCTTTTTCTACTCTCCGCATCACTAACTCCTGCCCCAAGTTGTTCAGATCCCTTAGCTAGTGACTTCTAAAGGTGTCATGACTTAAGGGCAGTGACCTTCTTAGAACTTTAAGGGCGGAGATTGATGCCATATGGCTTTTGACACACATTGACTCAAAAAGCTTGGAAATCCAGGGTCAAGGTACTTGCAGCACTTGCCTGGTACATTCCTCAGTGTTCACAGGACATTTCTCTCTCAGGTCAGTTCCTGGTTTATTCTGTCTGAGTCCCCTGAATAACCCATCGAATTTTGCATTTTGGGTAGCTCATGTGTGATTGGGGATGTGACTTCATGGTTTGGTTTCGTACTCTGTGCTCCACACTGCTTTGAGTTGCAGAGATGTTTCCTGTGACTCATGTTCATTTAGGAGACATCTTCGTTCTTGATTTAGAATATTTCCCACCACAAAGTACATTGAGGACACTCTTTTTATAAAGGTTTCCCTATGGAATAACATAAAAACCTTGGGGGAAATCTGTGAATAAAACATCAGTGTGCTAACTGATCTCTGTTCCACTTCACAAAGTCTTAAAAACATTCTTCAAACCACAGTTGGACATGGGGGAATGGTACCCTGATGAGTGACTGTTCTAGTAAGGGGCTCAGCAAGACAGTTCTTTTAGACATGTGCTGGGTGGGCTGTGAATGTCCATTTCATTAGTGACAGATGATCACTATCATCCACAGAGGAAGGACTCCGTGAGCCACAGGGCCTAGCGAAGCCTTCTGCCTTGTGACAAAAGTGCCACCTGCAGAGAGCTGCATCGGATGCCACCTTCAGTCTTATGATAAGTGCTCAGGCCCCTTCCTACAACTGCCTTTATGCTTTGCAAAAATGATAAACCTAGAATTACGGCTTCATTGCGCATTGAAATGCATGTAAGCACCAGGGCAGCAATAAGTTTAGAAAGAGAATGCTGAACTGTGTTTGAAGTCTTGGGCTGATTCTTGTCTGGAGCAGTGGGCAAGAAGCAGCACTCCCTGAGAATAGGACGTGGCCAGGTGGAATTTGTGAAGTTCATCTTCAAGAAATCAGAGTCACAGATAGGCTGAGTCCAGTGCTGTACAGCAGAAGAGTTTAGTTTCTCAGCATCTTTTTGGCAGTGAAATAATAAAGGCATAGAAAGTAGTTTTAGAAATCAGTTTGGTTTTACGGAACAGCCAATAAGATAATCATAAAGCAGAAGATAATCCATCAAGATAATGAGAATCAGAAGAGAATACAATCTCTAACGATATAACTGTCTAAAAAACTTGACCGTGAGAATTTCCTGAATTTGTGGAAATCAAAGTTATCAATCTTGTTTTCATACTAGTACTTTTAGCCCAGAGGCCTGGGTTCTAATTCTTTAATTTACAGAATGGTATCTAAAATGCTATTACCAAGTCTTTCTTCTATAGACATAAAAACAAAACAAAACCTGAAAACCCTGTTTTGCTCATTTACTTAAAGTCAACTCATAGCAATTTGCACTATTTGAAGGGGGCAATATCATGGATAATAGAAAATGGCAAATAATTTTTTAAATGTTGTATTTGAGTCTTTGGAAAATGTTTTAGGTATTTGCATTTAAATAGCCATATGTCTCAAACTCTAGAAATTGCTAGCATTTCAAACAAAATAGTGTATCCTTGCTGAAAGGATGAAGTGGTATGCTCTGTATTTATGAAGCAGACTTTGTAACTCTAGACTGACTCAGTTTCACATAGTAAGACTAGAATTAGTGGCTGTGTAATCTTGAGTAAGTTATTTAACTTCTCTGTGACTCAGTTTCTTCAGTTATGAAGTGGTGATGATACCAGTTCTTACTTTATGGGGTTCCTATCAGGAATAGATGGGAAAAGATGGGGGATACACTTTACACAAAACTTGGCACACAGGCGGTGACTCTTACTCTATATGATGATACATGGTAAGATTCTCTCTGCTGCTTATTGTATTTTATTTACTCCTATAACTCTAGATATGTGGGTTAGAGAAAACATAGGTCTTGCTTTTATTAAAAGAATTACACAGAGTAGTTTACAGATCAATAATAACCTATAAGAAAGAGTTCCAGTGGTGCCTGGGTGGCGCAGTTGACTTGGGTCGTGATCTCAGGGTCGTACACTGAGCCCCGTGTTGGGTTTGCGCTCAGCCCGGAGTCTGCTGCTTGGGATTCTCTTTCTCCCTCTATCTCTCCGCCCCGAACTTGTGCTTTGTCTCTCTCTCAGAACAAGCAAATAAATGAAAAGGAAGAGTTCCTATACACCGAGGGCTTACAAAGCATCCTGGAGAATGTCTGTCTCCCATCTGTTCGGGCTCAGACTCCCATAGGCCAGTCATCTGCATATTTTCCCTCTGATGACTGAGAGCTCGCTACTCCCTAGGGGAGCCCATTCCAATGTAGGACAATTCATCATTAGGAAACTTGTCATTATGCTGGGATAAAATTTGCTTCTCTATAGTTTCCGTTCAGAGTCCCTGGTTCAGTTGTCCACAGCAATTCAGAATAAATTTAATTTCTTTTTTTTTTCTTTTTTTTTAAAGATTTTATTTATTTATTCGACAGAGATAGAGACAGCCAGCGAGAGAGGGAACACAAGCAGGGGGAGTGGGAGAGGAAGAAGCAGGCTCATAGTGGAGGAGCCTGATGTGGGGCTCGATCCCATAACGCCGGGATCACGCCCTGAGCCGAAGGCAGACGCTTAACCGCTGTGCCACCCAGGCGCCCCCCAGAATAAATTTAATTTCTATTTTATGTGAAGATTTTCCAGATACTTGAAGATGACTATTATGTCTTTTCTATGTCTGGTCTTTTCTGTGTTGGATCTGTCATTTTGGAGACCTTCAACTATTTCTCTCATCTCAAAGGCATGTTTGTGAGCCCTTCACAGGCCAGTGGATATATTCTACAGACAGAACTCAGGTAGAGTGTGATGAGTGGAACAGAATGGGACAACTTGGATGCACCCTGATGAAGGCAAAGGAAAGCTGGGGAAGAGTTGTTATCAAGAGGTCTGAGTGCCAGCTCTGCCTTTCCTTAGCTGACAGAGGCTGTGGGCATGCCATTCAACCTTCACATAGTCTATTTTCCTCTTAGGCATTTGTTCATGTGAAAATTCATCTTCTTAGATCTAGCCCATCTTATCAACATTTTGATTCCATTTCTTCTTCGAACATATTATCTTTCCTTTCTGGCATCATTAAATTTATAAATATGATTGGTGTACTGTTATGTGCACTTCCATGCCACTAATTAAAGTGAAATGTAAAACGTGCCAAGTCCAACAGAGGCCTACAATAGAGCATTCGAAACCTATACTAGGTTATCCATAATTTCATTCATTTATTAGAGAAGTATTTATTAAGCAGTGACTATGTGCTAAGCATGATGTGTGTTCAGGGGATGTAAAGATGAACAAGAGAGTTCCCATCGCTGTCCTCCTGAACTGGAGTCTGGTGGACAATCTGTTAATTGGCATTTTTGGGCATGGTGGTTTAAAATTTTTTCAACCACTGTACCAGTCTTTGTTGGTACAAAGATAAAATCACAGCAATGTCTTGGTCACCCAGTTTAATAGCGAAAGATATTAATATTTACTTAATGATTTTTACTTAATAATTTATTCTTTGAAAGTTTGTCTCGTATATTTTTAGAAGTCATGTGGGTAATATAACTATGCAAATTATCTATATTATTATTTGGGAAATGGATGACATACCCTTAAATTGAAAATGTGCATTTTGATAAGCAATGCATGGATGTTGAACTTTGCTCCTATGGTGGTGGTTCTCTATCTGGGGTAATTTTGCTTGCCAGGAGACATGTGACAATGTCCAGAGACATTTTTGGTGTGCACAGTCGGGAGGAAGGAAGCTACTGGCATCTAGCAGGTAGACGTGCTGCTAGGTGTCGTACAATGTACAGGTCAGCTCCTTTCTTACCTGTCCAATAAAGGGTTAAGAATTATCTGGCCCCAGATGTCAGTGTGGAGGTTATAAAACCCTGCTCTGGGGGAGCCTGGGTGGCTCAATGGGTTAAGTGTCTGACTCTTAATTTCAGCTCAGGTCATGGACTCAGGGTCATGAGATAGAGCCCTGTATTGGGCTCCGAGTGCGGGAGACTGCTTGAGATTCTCTCCCACTTCCTCTCCCTCTCCCCACCCCACAGTCTCTCTTTCTCTCTCTCTCTCTCTAGAATAGATAGATAAGTCTTTAAAAAACAAATCAAACAACCCCGCTCTAGGGGCGGCGGTGTACCTGCATGGTTAGAACTACAAACTGGAGAGTCCCAGGTTTGAAATCTGCCCTCAGTGACCACCTAACCTTGGACCTCAGAGCTTGCATATGCAAAATGAAGATGGTAACAATGCTGTCTTCACCGAGAGGACTAACGAGGTCACGCATGTGAAGCACTTAGTGTGGTGTCTGGCAGAGAGGCAAGGACTAAATAAATGGTGGTTACTTTTATTGTCTGTCTGCTTTCTCTCTGAATACCACGCATTTCAATTGACACAAGCAAACTACTGTATATATAGATGTATCCAAAGAAATGGATGGCACTTCTATATCATGAAGAAATCTGTTGTTTTCCTATGTTTAAAGAAACAACCCTCAGCAATTTGATCTCCAAATGTTCACCAGCCCATGAATCGGATGATAGCCTCTGTGCTTAGCTGCCTGAAGTATTCCACTGAGATGCTGAACTGCCAAATGGATTAATTTTTTAAAGACTACTTGAAGATTTGATTTCCAAATACCAGTATGCCCCCCGTTTTTAGACAGACATAAATGTTCCCAGTGTTATGGAGATGAGAGCACAGGCGAGGGCTAAAGGTAGATAAAACTGTAACACTTCAAACTACCATGTGAATGAAAATCTACTCTGACCGCTAGATACTTTTTGCTTTAAATACGGTTGGTAGTGATATTAATGATAGCACAAAAAATGTTGTTTATTATCTGTTTATAAGATGAACATCCTTGGGAGTTCTTGCCAGTTTGTGCAAATTATGGGCACAGATTTAGATTCTAATTCAATATCCAAAAAAACTTTTCAAGACCCCTGCTCTCCAGTGTGGCTGCTGCTTTCAGTGATGTGATGGTGGTGCCTTGAAAGTCATCCTTCAGATGAGGCCTTGGACACAGGGAATGGAGGGATTTGAAGAAGAGAGAGATTGGAACTTGTATTATTTCTTGCATTAGAAAATGAAGACAAGGCAACCTTTGGGCCTATGTGTGGGTGGGCACAGAGGTGGCTATGATGCCCAGGTGGTTTCTCCGGAACCGGAAAAGGTGGTAAGTAGGTGATACCGTGCACTCTATATGTCTATCCAAAGCATTTTCATGGAAAAAGACCTTAGATACAGAGATTGAGTGTTTACTTCCCTCCGTTCTGATACTTATATCAGAGTGCTGATAATCTTTCAAATTAAAAAAACATGTATTTGGTTGCCTTTAGAAATTACTTCTAAATGAAATTCCTTTAGTCGATTTCTAATTAAATTGCTAAATGAAATTACTTTTGTTGGTTTAAAACAAATTATGGGAAGTTCATTGATTACTCATGATATGTACAAATTAACCACATATTAGGACTTGAGGGATTCAAAGATATTGACTTTATAAAATAAAATAAAGTGATAATGAGTATGATATGAAATGTATACTGTCCCTTCGGGAAAATATTATGTGTACAATAGCTTTAACTGCCGATTTTTATAAATACACCTAAAATACATATGTATGCTCGGGTGCACGCTTAAAATGTCTATCCAACAATTTATATCAACTACTACTTAAAAAACTGTATTATAATTTGTTGGTGAAAAGTGGAAACCAAAGTTTGGTTCCATGCAAAGATATCCACTAGAGAACAAGAAAGCTGTGCTGTTCATTTTTTCATGCTATTTTGACCACAACCTTAACTTGGATCCTAGTAAACAACTCTCTCTGGGAACAAGGGGTAATTGAATCTTCATGCTAATTCTATCCTGGTTTTCTCTTGACTACTAGCTCCCAATTATGCCAACATATTACACTATGTACTGTTCTCTAGGAAAACACTAAGACCACCTTGTTTGTTCAACTAAGGTCAAACCTGAAAGGGGAAAAAAAAAAACCAGGCTGATGATTTACCTATAATGGACATTTTAGTTCCTCATGGACACCTGTTTTTTTTAGGTTTGTTTAGCTTATTTTAGTTATAAATCAGGTGCAGGAGCAGTAAATGTAAGCATATTGGCCACAAGTAATTTCAATGTGCATTTCTGTCCTTCTGCCAGATGTTGAACCCAGTGTTACGGGTGCATGGTTGACCATTTGGCCATACATCAGACAAACTTCAGCGACAACCAGAAGTAGCCATTGCCATGGAATGGAATTATTATTTTATTAATAACCCTTTAATTAGCTGATACAGGAGGGAACATGCAGCCATTTAGTCATAATTGGTCTGATGAATCCTTAGTACTTCAAGGGTAGAATTTGTGTGACTACTTCTTGGGAATAATAACCATTTGGTGAAGTGTCATCTTTATTCTGAAGAGTAACTGTGCATTTTTAACAACTTACATATGTGTAAACACATTCAATATTTAGGTAAAACTCAAAAACACACCAAAAGAAATGGAAGGCCTTTAAATTTTTCCCTCTTTTCTTAACTTCCTCATATCCACACCAGAATGAACATGCCAATAATTATTATTATTATTGGTCATGGGCGTATCTTGCCAATTTAGAGAAATAATTTAAAGAAACAATGACCAAGTATTTCACATAAAATATTATAAATTCATCTAACTTGATAATTCCATTAATTCTCTTTTATTTTCCTTCTAAAAAATGAAATCATCCCATATTTATTGAGAATCTACTACGTGTAAGGTTCCAGCTAGGAGCTATAGAACTACAAAGAAATATCTCTTCCTTGCAAGATACCTCCTTGCTCTCAACATGGTCAAGGCATTAGTCGGAATAGGGGCCGGACTTCTAATTAGATTGTTAAACGCTCTTATAAATTACAAAAATATGCCCATTTCAGACAGTGCTGTGCATATATTTGACATTTGTGCTTTGCAGGATGTGACCTGCCCTTACTGCTTTGGAAGAAGAAATGAGTGGTATTATTACAACTTTACTTTGCATATTTTAAAAAGATCGACCAGTTTATAGCTTCCCTTACTCTTTTATTGCAGTTATTAACTGATATATTCCCATACCAAATGTGCTTTCTTTTATGATTCCTTAAACTTAAAAAAAAAAAAATTGCATATACCTTGAGGGGAATTGGAGCATTTCTAGTTTGTGTTGCACTTGAGTAATGCTTTGAGTTGAATATATTTGGGGTTCTAAAATTAAGTTAATCCATATGTAATTAGGAACGTTCTTAACTAGACAGTCCTGGTTAGCAGGAGATTGGCAGGTTATTCTGAAAAACTATTTAGCAAACCATGAATAGCAATTAAATGAGAAAAGACTAAATTTCTCTTTAAAATGGGTTGTTGCCATAATTTAATGTGGCGATATGATTTTCTATTTTTAATTGCTATAGACGGTACGTTTCGTAAAGTATATTTTGTCATCTGAAAGCTAGATGGTTCCATAATTTTGCACCACTTATGCTATTTAACACTCAGTTAAGTATTCTGCCTTTGCAATCCCTTTTGATTCATGATGGGTAAAAGAAACTGAAGGTTGGTAAAGGTAGTTTTGTACCCCTTTAACAAATTGAGACCAAATGCGTATCTTGGAGAAATGAAGTATTTCTTTTCATGAGACTTTACGACCTTATGTAATTTAGTATGCTTACTTTATAACACAGTGCTTTTATTCACAGAACAATTATACTTAAAGTTGACACTTAAAGATGTTCTTTTTTTTTTAAATTCGAATAATGAGAACTTTGCTCCATATTCCATGTCAATATGAGGATTCAGAGACGGTTTAAACCTGATGAATAAATACATCATTCTTCCTTCCCGCCCCTGATACCAAGTACTTAATGCTCTCCACAGTCCCTTACTCATTTCTTATTTGCAGAAGTCATTTTAGAAGGAATTTATGACAGTGCCATCTTTTAGTAAATAACAATGTCACAGTCTACTGCCTATAATAACTAGATGTTCAGCTGCTTAAAATCACCTTTATCACTTAAAATATGTTTTCTTTTGTCTCTAAATCAGCATGAAAATACAGAGGAGGCTATTTCTTCAATTAAATGTGAAAGATTAATCACTCGGCAATTTGCTCCACAACAGAAAATAATTAAATGTCAAAAATGGAATATTTACTTCTTAAACTTTAAATGCCTGTGAAAAAAGTATTGGGGAAGCACACAAATTTGGTGCTATTTGCATATATTTTGATTGAGCTGCAACCAAGGTTAGCACCTAGCTAAAATCTAGTAACTGACACCGGGATTACCTAATGCTTTCATTCCTACTGTAGTTCCTCATACTGTTTTTAGAAGATGCCAGAGTCTGTCCATAACCAGAGTAGAACCTGGAGGGGAAAAAATGGCAGCAGTGGGTCACAGTTGCAGTGTTCCCAGTGTTCTGGGGATATGAATATTGCTTTTTTTTTTTTTTTTAACCAGGATTTCCAGAGTACCATCACAGTGAAACAAGTGAAGATAAAAGTGATGTGTTACTTTTCTATTTCTCCCTTGCTCTTATTTTTGCTGCTCTGCACTACTGATTCCAACACCACCAGATCAGAATGAACAATTAACTGTCTAATTATTCTAGTCACAGCAGCCCACAATGAAATCTTTATTCCGTGTTTACAGCAATCTTTGGCAGAGGCTGTCTTGCTGTTTCTAAACTAAGAAGAACTGCCCTTTGGCTCCTCTGGGCATCAGCTGCCTTGGTTTCAGCCTCGGATGCCAATAATCAGACTTCTTTTTCTTCCAAAGTGGACATTTTTTTTTTTAGGGTGAAAAGACCTATTCTCATCACCCCCCCATATATTCTGGCTGATTTATGTTCTAGCCACTGCAGCTCTTCCTTCCGTATCTCTTTACATTTTTCCTCTCTCCATAGAACACCACCAAGCAAAACCCCATTTTAAGTCCAAAATTGTAAAAAATGCTTAAGCAAAGAGTGTTCACTACTATGAGGGAAGGAAAAGTACAACTACTGGTTTATGGGTAGAGGGAAGTCAAGGAAATCCCTCCTGCTTTTCTAAACTGCTCATTTTCAAGCTCAAAAGGCATTCAATAACTTCTCCACCAGGGGAAAACATACCCACTTTTCAGTGGCTCTCTTGATTACTTCCAACTATTTACTTAAATTCACCAACAGCTGCACATCTTTGAGAAGCTTCAGAACTTGGGGGATATTTACAAATATGTAAGGGGCTGAGGGAATACGTCTGAATCTCTTTGAAATAGCAAGAGAAAACTATTCTACTGTACAGTCAGGGACAGAGAAATTACCTCCAATCCAAAGACAAGAGAAAGGCAGTACCTTAAGGGAAGGGAGGAAGAAAAAGCACCTTGGTTAGCCCTCTCTGGACTGATGGTGTGTCCTCCTGAATCTGAGAGCAGATGACTGCCAATGCTGGGTCTGCTGCCCTACGCTGCTCAACTGTTTTTTTGTTTTTTGTTTTTTTCCAGAAGAACATTTCCCTGCTCTGCGAGGATGATGGCATCTTTTTTCCCATTCCAGTCTCCAAACCCTATGTGATGGATCCCCTAACAACTCTTGGATCTCCCTCTCAGCCCCCAGCACTTACTCCATTCGCATTGCCTTTCCTGTGAGAACTGGGTCATAAAATTTTACAGGGGAGAAAGGTAGAAGGGGGCGTTTCAGTAGTATAAACACTGATTAAATTCCTGGGCAACTCTCCCCAAATGAAAGATAATTTTTCTACAAGTATGCACAAGAATGTCAAGAATGCTAAGTCATTTTTATGTTTGTACTTTCCTTTTCCGTTTTAATTTTACACTGCCACATGGCACACAAGCTAAAAATGGATCTCCGTAACCTGCAGTGTAGCAAACTTTTCACAAAACATTAAAATCCCGTATTTTATAGATTGTCCTTTCCCAGGATGCTCCAAGCATTTTTTGGATACGAAATTAGATCATCTCACGATAACTGTCCTATTAGAAAGGCATGGCTACTCGTGCATTGGCAAATAGGGAAAGTCAGAAGCCCTGGAAAGGAAAGGTCACACCAAAGTCAGTGGCGACAGCCTTAAGTAGTCTCTGAGAGTTTGGTTTTCCAATTTATACTACTCCCACTTGCTCTTCATTTGTCTCTCTTTTTGCTCTGGCAGGAAGGGATGCGGCCAGTGAGGAGGCTTGACCTCATCTCCTGTACTTGGCTTAGCTCTGACACGCTGTTCTCCCACACTCTTGCCCTGTTTTCTCCGTCATCAGCTGGCCAGCTCTCACCAGGGGCCAAGCCACGAGGAGGCAACCGCAGGTGCCCTTGTGGCTGCCTCCAGTGTTGGGAACCGAAGCCTGCCCCTGCCAGGTCACATGCCCAGTGGGGCTGCGAGGGTCACTCGAAGATAAAAATTAATTTCCAGTGTATATAAATACATGAAAGGAAAAAGCTGGGTCATGGATGGAGTTCATAATTGGCAATGACTCCACTGCTCCCCGGCCAGATAAGGCTGAGGAAGGTGAGCTGATAAAAGTACAATACCCATCTCTAGCATTGGTGCCATCACAGTACACAGTCGCGACTTCTTGTTTCTGTCGTTTTTAAGTAGCTCTGATTTCTTAGCTGTGTCCCTGACACCACCACAGCTCTGAAGGGTAATTTCCTTTGGTGGGAGGACATCAGAGACTAGCAGGGATCAGGGGACATTTTATTTTGGGAGGGGCAGACTCAGTTTCCAGGCAACCTATTAACAGTCGAGAGACAAAATACTTCCTGGCTGTTGTGCCAACAACAACAACAACAACAGCAATACTAATAGTAATAGTAATGACAATTGCAATAATAAAGGCGCAGTAAAGCCTGAATCCACCAGGATCCAACCCCCAGGTGTTCTGCTGCCAGCCCTCTCTCTCTGTCAGGTCTCAGCAAAAAAAAAAAAAAAAAAAAAAAAAAAAAAGGCTCTGGCAATGCCTCCAGGCTGCCCTCCAGGTTCCAACCCCCACCCCACCGCCCCCAAGGTGGTTAGCCAGGCCGAGTCTCCGCTTCAGCTAAGTCCAGTTCGCAGTCTCTCCTGTTGCTAAGGGCGGGCTGGGACTCCGCGTTAGCGTTTCTTTTACAAATCTGCAACTTTCACCCTATCCGACCTCCTACCAGCCTCCTCACCCCAGCTCTCACCCCACGGCAACCACAACAAGCAAAACCCAAACACCCCGCGCGCAATTCAGAGCTTTCTCTGGGAGTGTCAGGGCCCGGAGACAGGAAATCCGGGGAGTTGGCGATGTCCGGCAGGTGGCGGCGACCCGAGTCACCACCACATTCTCCTCCCACGGCTGAGCTCGATCGGGGGTGCGGCGAGAGGCGCGGACGGCGACCGGCCCCGCAGGCGCCCGAGCCTCTCCGAAGCCTTGGTCTCCGGTCCCCCTTCCCGGCGCGCATCCCCGAGTTGGGGACGCAGCCAGCCCTCGCCCATCGGCAGCCAGAGGGAGGCCCCGCCGCCCTTGGGGCAAACGAGGGCGAAGCCGGGGCCAAGCACCCCCGCGAGCCGCGCTCTTGGGTCCTTCGTCCCATGCCTCCGCGCGCGCAGCCCCCGCCACCAGCGCGCAGCGTCCTCCGTCTGCCCCGCTGCGCCCCAGCTCCCTGCCCCCCGGAAAGCACTCCCTAGCCCGGGCAGCTCCTTCACGTCCCCTTCCCCCAAAGTCCGAGGAAGTCCAACTCCTACCGGCCCGCAGGCTTGCCGCGGCCGCCGGTACCTGCGGGGAGAGCATGGCTCGGAGAGGGACCGAGAGCACCGGCGGGGGGCGGCTGCCCGGAGGAAGGGGGCACCCGGCGCCCTGTGCCGTCCCGCTTCCGGAGCTCGGGCACAAACGCGCGGGGCCCCACCCGAGCACTCCCCTTTACCTGGTACGGCCGGCGACTCTCCGGGGACGTTCAGTCCAGACTCCTTCGGGGCGGGCGTCCAGCTCACATCGTTGCCAACCCCGCCGGGCGGCAGGTGTCCCGCTGGGTCCCTTCGCCCCCGCTGGCGACGTGCCCCCGCCCCCCCACCCCCCTACCCCCTCTATCAAAAGTGTCACAGCTTTTCTGCCTTCGGATCTTTCGCAAAGTCTCCGCGCGGTTGCCAGGAGTTGGGCGGCAATACCAGGCGCGCCAACCCGGCGGATGCCCTGCCCCGCCCTCCCGCGGCCCCCTGCGCTCGGCCCGGCCGGGGAGAAGAGCCGCCTCGTCGCGGTCACCGTCCCCGGAGCGCGGCGCGCGGTCCGCCTCCCCTCCCTCGCTCCTTCCCTAGCCCGAGTGGCTGCCGCCTGCCTGTGCCGCGGGTCCTCATTCCCCTGCTCATGAATATTCTGACAGAGGCTAATGCCGTGGAAGTAAATTGAATTAGCCAATTGGTGCCAGGAATGTGCGCTCCTTCCTTCTGAGGAGCTGTCTGGAACCCCACCAGATGAAAGCAATTAGAGTCCGGTTGGCACCCTGTGGTTGAGAGCAGTGAGGGGCAAAATGGGTTAATTTTTTAAATGCAGTTTAGATACCACATTTAAATGTTTAAACTCCTCTATTGGCTGAGAGAGTAAGGAAACGTTGAGAAGGAGCAAGAGGAAAGGAGGCAGGTAGTTCTGGGCTCAGGGGGGATGTATCTACCCCCAAGCTCCCCCTGAAGTTGAAGTGACTTATTCTGCATAGATTTGGATTCTGGAAGAGGCAGTTAATGAGAACTGGAAAAGATAGGCAAACAGGGTCAGAAAGGAGATGAATAGCAACCTGGGTTTAACCTTGACCTTGAGGATGCAACAGACATAATTTTCAGGAGGAGGAGTGGGGAGAGATGGCAGAAGGAGAGGAAAACCTCTATCATTTACTTTTAAGAATTTCTCCAGGTGTTCTCATTTTCTTCCTTTGGTCTCTAGCAAAACCATAGGGTTTTAAACCTTTGGGTGAAGTAGAGATGGGACAGAGTTCCCTGCAGGACAGTGGTTTCAGAGGAGGAAACAGACTATCCTCAGGTGAAGAGAGCCTTCTGAATCACACAGTAACTGTGACAAGGCCATTCCAGAAGGCACTTTCTGACTATAGTCAGCATCCACATCTCTCTCTCTTTACAGTCTTCAGGGACATTGCTTCTAGGATTTCTTCCCCCCTCACCATCACCGATTTTCTAAATACAGAAACTTATTTTGATTGAGTCGATTGGTTACTAAATGTTTTACTTGTACTTGTGGCCAAATGGTCTATGTATAAACAACTGATAAAAATGTGTGTATAAGTAACTGATACAATTCCCAAATTTGCACCAATGGAAATAAATATTATTTAAGGCAGTTATGCCATATTTTAATAGGTTTCAGCAAGGCCTAGAATTGGAACTCACGATTAGAACAGTAACTATTATTTCAACAGCCAGTGTTTATTGAGAACTTGTTATGTGACATGCATTACAGGAATCATCTCATTTAATCTTTCCAACTACTCTGTTTCAGTATGCACTATTGTTTTTCCATTTTAATAGATGAGGAAGGTGTGGCTTAGAAAGGTAAGTAGTATATATAATGGGGGAAGATGGGGAAGATGAATTTTGATTCAAAACAGACTAATCAATACCCCAGAGTCTTCAGGTCCCCAGGAGCTTATACTGCCTTCTTCTCTAAAAAGAGAACTGGTATCTTTGTGTTTTGTTGAAGTGATTTCTCCTTGGTGACTAGTTCCCCACCAAAATTTAGAGAAAAAAACAAATCAAAGCAGGTTTTTGTTTTTGTTTTGTTTTGTTTTTGGTGGGGGGGGGTCATGGTATGGTATGCTTAGTTTAGGGTGTTACCTTATTGGGCCACAGGGTGCCTGAATATTTGGTCAACGCTATTCTGGGTGTTTCTGTGAGGGTGTTTTGGATGAGATTAACATTTAAATTGGTAGACTAAATAAAGCAGGTTGCTCTTCCCAATATGGGTGGGCCACATTCAATCAGTTGAAGTCCCAAATAGAATAAAAAGGCTGGCCCTCTGAGTAAGAGAATTCTTCTGCCTCATGGCCTTGGAACTGGAACATCAGCTCTGCAGATTTTGGATTTGCCAACCTCCCTAATTGTATGAGTCAGTTCCTTATTATTTACCTGTCACCTATTTGCTTTGTTTCACTAGGGAACCCTGACTAATACAGATGGATGCCTTCAGTAAATACTACTATTTGTGAATTTCACATGAATGTCTGAATATTTTCATCTACCAACACGTACTGTATGGTATACAATAAATACACGTTTTTTTAACTTAAGATTTTCTAGACCCATTATTAATAAGGGAGGAATAATTGTATATATACATATTTATATGGGTGAGACTTCATTAGAATTAAGTAAGATATTACCTTTGAAGAATTAAACAATAGACTATGATAGGTATGCTTAAAGCAAGGGTTATAGATACATGAGGGGAGAAATTTTAATATTACAATGTTAGGAGTAAAAATGATCAGGCTAACTCTCTGAATTCAACAGTTGTTGAGTACCTATTAAATGCAAGGCACATTTCTATTCAAACATTTTCTACTGAAGTTCACAGTCAAATCACTTAAAACAGTTGAGGGTCCGCCATATTTTATTCTCTGAAACTTTGGGTAGTTTAAAATCGTTTGTAAAAAAAGGTATATACCGTTTTATCCCTGTATTAAATATTTAAGGTTTTCTCCATCATGATTCTTCCCTTACAATGCTCCGTTGGATCTTTCTTTTATGGAGAGTATCCTCTTAGGATTTAGAGGCAATATATCACAGAAAGGTCTTCAGATGTTGGAATGTTTATTTATATGAATATATTAACATGATTTTCGGGCCCATCAAATGTTACCAGGATGAGTGCTTTCCATACGTCCCCCAGAGTTCAGTGGGCAGTGTTGGGAGAGGACTGTGAGGGTCTGAGGTAGGACAGTGGGTTGGGAGTGTGAGGCAGTCTTGGGCAATGAGCCAGCCAAGTTAGTACCTCTGTGAAGTGGAAATAATAATACTATATTTATTGGGTATTTGCTATTTACACATTGGTCTCCCATAGACTGTCTCATTCTATCCTCCTAGTAACTATCCTCTTTGTAAATTCATTGTTACCCATATTTAATGGACAAGGAATAGCAAGCTCACAGAGATTCAGTAGCACTCTGAGCTTCTCCTAGAAACAGATAGAATGGGAACTTTGATCCAGTGACAAAGTCACCTTCTCAGTAAAGCCATCTTTTACATCCCTCTCTGTCCAGCCTCCTTCGCCCACCACACACACACACACACACACACACACACACACACACACACACACACACACTTCTTTTTCCAGTAGAAATACAATCCTCTTCTTTGTGCTCCCCTAGGACATCTAAGATGCACAAAGATATAATGAGAACACAATGTGTTGTCTCTACCACTAACCAAGAACAGCCTGAAATCAGGAACCTTGTCTTAATCACTTTTGTATCCCCAAATTTAGCTTAGTGGGGGTCACTCAGAAAGCCCACCAACACCAGTTCCACACACTTCAGAAAATGTGTCCCATTGACTTTCCTGGGCTATTAGGATTAAATGAAATAGTTAGCAGGTGCTTTGGAAATTTAAAAATGCCATGTAATGATATTATTATTATTGGTCAAAAGTAGATTCAGAAATAAATATAGTAACTTTAGCCTTGACCTCTGGCTGATAAATTCTATGGGTGAGAAAGCAGTTTGATCATTTTTATGTCAGCTACTGTTATTTAGGACATGGATGGATAACACTTGCTCAAATTATAATCATCTGGTTAATAGTAGTACTAAACTGGCCCATTAAGCAAGAAGGTATTAGTCTGGGAAAGGTGAGTGAGTGAGTGTGTGTGTGTGTGTGTGTGTGTGTGTGTGAGATCTTTCTGCAGTTTAAGGGTGTTTTCTGTGAATGCGCAGCTTCAGCTGCTAGGACAGCCATATTTCTCTAAGGAAGGGATCTGCTTTTTTCCTATGGGATGATCTTTATTAAGAGACCCCAAGGTCATCGAACTAACGACAGAGCTGGGGCTCTTGACCCTCGTTCAGTGTTATTTTTGCTACCCCACACTGACCCTGATTGGCAGCCACTGTCCATCCAGTGTGGTTTATGGTTTTACAATTGAGATGAGAGGTAAGCAGCTCAATATCTCCTTATAATTAGTCTCCTGAGTCAGCTAATACCCTTCCAATGCAATTCCATGATCTAGATTATCAGTATTACCCATTCAAGATATTTTTTGAATTTGTAATGGTAATTACTTAGTAGAACTGATGACAGTGACACATTAAAAACACTTTTGTAGCTTCTAGCCTGTCTTACCTTAAATATTCATCACAGAACAGTTGTTATATTAAAAACACACACACAAGGGGCGCCTGGGTGGCACAGCGGTTAAGCGTCTGCCTTCAGCTCAGGGCGTGATCCCGGCGTTATGGGATCGAGCCCCACATCAGGCTCCTCTGCTATGGGCCTGCTTCTTCCTCTCCCACTCCCCCTGCTTGTGTTCCCTCTCTCGCTGGCTGTCTCTGTCAAATAAATAAATAAAATCTTTAAAAAAAAAAATAAACACACACACACATATT
This sequence comes from Ailuropoda melanoleuca, assembly GCF_002007445.2. Classification (NCBI taxonomy): domain Eukaryota; kingdom Metazoa; phylum Chordata; class Mammalia; order Carnivora; family Ursidae; genus Ailuropoda; species Ailuropoda melanoleuca. The sequence goes on along the minus strand of NC_048231.1, from coordinate 91,856,994 downwards.
CACAAAACCAGCAATTCCTGTTAATTTCCGGGTTCTTTCTTCTCTGAGGTGCTGATGTATGAGCTGGATGATGTCTCTGTACCGATTTTACTATGGCCATTTGCCGTTCTGTATTACTTCACTTTTGTTTTGGTGTAGCATATGCATTTATTCTGTCCTTTGAATTTGTAGGTTAATCAGTGACTTTCATTCTCAGAAGAAATTGGTTCCCTCACGGTTGATGCCTGTCAGTTCCTGTCTGTTTCACTGTTTTTGTGACTCCGGTAGAAGGTAAAGGCACTCCACCGCCATCACCTCCAAGGAGAACCAGCTGTAGAAACATTCAGTGCTTGTAACATCATTCTGAAAGTCGACGCTGCTGATCCATTCCGTCGAATCTGACAAACTTGAATACAGTATCCTTGCTATGGGCACGGTGCTGTCCTGGTTATACTAGGGGTTTCAAAGAAATAAAACCAGTGGCTGCTCTCAGGGAGTTTATAATCTGGGAGAAGGGCCTTGATATTTAACAAAGTAGAAGATCTAAGGCAGAAATGGAGAGTTTTTATTAAAGGATAAAGAATGAAGAGCTGTGGGAGGCCCAATTAGGGAGAGATTATTTTTTCAGTGGAAACAGAAGAATGGGACCGAAGAGTGCTCAATGGAAGGGGTGTTGGTTGGTCCGGTTCTGAAGACTGGACATTGCTTGGATATGGGGGAGGGGAGTGGGGTTATCAGTGGTCAGAGGGAGAGGCCTAGGAGAACACAGGGTGATTTTAAGGGAATGCTGTGACTGCAGTTAGTCCAAGTACACATGACATTAAAAGGAGATACAACTAGAAGGGTAGGTGGAGCCCAGAGGGCCTTGGATGCCATGTGGAGAAATATACACGTTATAACATAGGCCAGGAGGAAGGTGTTGCTTTTGAGCCAGGGAGTAACATAACTGCAGCTGTGTTTATATTTGAGCGTGGCGCTTTTGGAGGTGGGGGCTGATGGGATGGGGACCAGCTGGGAGGCTTGCAGCAGCTGAAGCAAGATGTGATAATGGCCTGAGCCAGGAATGTGGCAGCAGGACCTGAGAGGGAAGGAGAGGAGGAAAAGTGGTGTGGCCAGTGTGTCAACGTAACATTGAAATAATGTCTTTTTTCTGCCTGTCCTGGATGTTTCTCATCTCAACATCCTTCCCTTTCTCTCTCTTTCTCTCTCATACACACACACACACACACGCACACGCACCATGTGCACACATGGAATACATACACGGATGCACAGATAGGCACGTACATATGCACATACGCATTTCATGTACACACACATGCACACACATGTACGTGTGCGATACACAGTGAGCTCCTCAAGAGCATAGTTTGTATTTTTCTCTTTGTGCCTCTGTACCTAGCACAGTGCCAGGCATTTTCTTGGCACTAGATAATTGTTTGCTGAATGGAATAAAAAACAATTGATGTGGGGTGTCAGAGAAAATGAGGAATTGCAAAATATTGATTCTGGCTTGTGCCGGAGTTGGGTAGGCAAACTATGAAAATTCTCTATGTCCCTTATTAATTGGCATTGGGAAAAAGAGCATGTCTGGGGTTGAACACGACTTCTGGTTATAGAAATGTCTGAGAAGATGAAAAAATCTGGTGGAGCCGATGGTGGGTACAGCTGGAAAACCTCATGACTGGAACACAGGTCCTCTGAGGTCTGAGAAGAACACGCGTGATCTTTAGGGCATTTTATCAAGGCTTCCTTTTAACTGTTTTGAAGGTGGGCTGCCAGGTCCCTCAGAGGTGTTTGTGTTCTAATCCTCAGAACCCCTAACTGTGTTAGGTTATATGGCAAAGTGGAACTCAGGGTGCTAATCAGCTGACATTCTGTTAGGGGGCATTGGCCAAGGGGGCTCGATGTCATCACAGGGGTCCTCAAAAATGCAAAAGGTAGACAAAAACGGCAGAGGCAGAGTAACACGATGTGAGGATTCTGCTGGCCATTGCTGGCTCTGAAGATGGTGGAAGGGACCATAGGCGGAAGAATGGGAGTAGCCTCCAGAAGCTGGAAGAGGCAAGGAAGAGCTCTCCCTGGGAGCCTCCGGAGGGGAGCACGGCTCTGTTGACACCCTCATCTTACCCCAGTGGGACACACACCAGACCTCTGACAGAATGTGAGATCGCAAATTGGTGCTGTTTTAAGCCACTGACGATGCAGTGATTTGTTATAAGGGCAATAGAAAACTAATCCAGAAGGATAACCAGCATGCTTACTATTTTGGATTTATTATCATATATTAGTGTATGTGATGCCCCGGACTCCATGAGCTGTCTTGTGTGATGTCCTAGATTCAACTACAGAAAGGGGTTTTGTTATACAAAATTCCAGCTCTTGGTCTGAATATGATATACGTGACAGCGTTAGTGGTGTGAAGTTCAGAGTGTATGTTCTTTGATTATGTCATACTGTGTGCAGTGAGGGGGCCGATGGTTTTAAATTAAGCTTCCTACGCAGTCCCTCAGACAGTACTCCTTGATGTGACACCAGCATCTCAAGAGTTGTGAAACACAGCATGAATGCCCAAAAATCACAATGCGTGTTTATAACCTTGTTTGAGTCACCCAGTTTGTGCTTTGCTGGAACAAAACAGTCATGTTTAAATTTTCATTTCTATAATTCATTTTCAAGCGGCATATCTTTTGGAAGAACGCGTTTTAATAATTTCTCTCTTACTTTCGTTATTATTTGTATGACGGATGTCATGTGAGATGACTAATAATTAAAAAATGAAAATAATATAATATTGATATATTTCGTATAGAAAATGTAAGTTGCCAGTAACTGGAATGGGAATTTCTGTGTTTTAGCAATGTGTGGGTTTGGCTTATTATTTTCGTTTTGATGCTTTCTCAAAGAATAGAGTAAATGGCAGAAAAAAATGCTTGAAATATATTCACTGTTAAATTCGCATGTACACTCAGCATGACACATGTGCATAATAATCACTTCTTATTCATAACAAATCCCTTAAGAGCTGGGCAAGGTGCATGTTATTTAAAAATACACTAATTCCTAAAATTAGCATGGACTATAAATTAATTTCTGAGGCTCTGGTAAGTAAGTCCTTACATACAGAGAGATTGCTGTGAATTTTGATGTTTAACTAACCAAATGTTAAGAGAACATAAAGCAGCCTAAAAATAAAGTATAAAATAGGATGACTAATTTTATGTGGAGAGGTTTTGCAGATGATGGAAACTCAATTTGCAAGTCCCTTTGTAAAGTAAAAACTATTTGTTATTCTTGACGTTATTCTAAAATCCTTATGCAGCAAATAATTGCAAGAAACAGCTCTAAATATGCTTATTGATAACGTATTAAAGGCAAAGTTGTAGATGACTTAAATGAGAGGATTAATGCTGTGTTACACTGGAAAATTAATAGCCACTAATTACATATTTTTCTCTCTCTGAAAAGCATTAAGAAAGCAAAAGCCAGGAGAGTGTGGTGGCTAAGGGGGAGTTCCAGGGGTCTTGGCTCGGCTACTACTCAGTGACTTTGAGTAAATTGTTTAATCTGGTTGTGTGCCTGCATTTCCTCATCTGTAAAGTGGGTGTGAATAGTACTGCTTACCTCACAGGGGTCTTATGAGGATTAAATTAGAGAATCCATGACAATTGTTCAGCACCATCAGGCACATAGTAAGCATACCTTAAAGATGACCCACTATTATTAATAAAGGTTATGAATATCATGTGTATTTATGCTTTTTAATGTCATCTTTATCAAGAAAGGAGATTGAAATATGTCCTTTAATATCATTTGTACCATTGTTAAAAGAAGAAAATCACAGAATTTTTTGAATATAAGAGATCACAGAGGCAGTCAAATCTGAACCTCTGATTTTATGGTTGGAAAAAAATTGAGGTATAGAGAGTCAAGGGAACTTATCCAAAGTCACACCATTTTTCCTCTCCGTGTGCATATAAGGTGTTTCTCCTTTTTGTGTGGATTCATGGAACAAATCAACTTTTAAGAATCAGTTAGTCTGAATCTCGCTTTTGCTGGGGGTGGGGGTTGGGAGCTTTGTCAGTGTGGGGGACACAGAGGGGAGAAAGACAAAAGCACGGAAATGGAAAAGTTTTTCACACAAGAGTGGTGTGCCCGGAACGGTTCCACTGAGAATATTTGGAAAGGGCCCACTTTTTTCTTATAGGAAAAGTAGGGTTGTGAATTTATCCCTGTTTCTACATATTGAATGGACCCCAGGCAAGTTCTTCATTTCTTTTGAAGACTTGCATTTTCTCATCTATAGATCTGACATCTGATCAGACTAACTCCCAGGATGGTCAGGAGCTCAGAACAGAGTCAGCTGTGAGCGATCCCAGCCAAAAGTTGTGATGTGACTTCAGTTGTGGAAGCGGTCTAAGATGCAGGTGAGGGCAGTTAGGGCTTGGGGTGGGTCTGATTCTTACAGCCTCTCGGGATCCGTAATCAGCACAAGCGCTCTGCTCAGTGACGGAGGATTTTGGATAGGACTTGTAAGCCTGATTAGCGGCCATTGCAGTGTGAACTTGGAAGGGGCCGAGACAGCAAAACGTGGAGGAGCCAGGTACGTCCAGAAGGTACCAGAACAAGAGACTGAGAAAGGGAAAGGAAGCAGATGAGGTCTGTGTTGCCTTTCACACAGCTCCTAGGTAGTTAGGAGTGAAACAGAGAAGTGAAGAACGTCTAGAAAGTCTGTGAAAGAGGGAGGGAGCACCATAAACGTGCCGTCAAAAGCACATTGGCTGAGAGGAATCTTTTTACAGGAGACAGGAACAACTGTGCAGCAGGAGACTGTTATGGGGCTGGGCACCCTATCAGTTCAGGCAGGAGCTGCCCAAGGGAAATATTGTTCGTAAACTGTATTCTTCCCAGGAGGAAGTTTAGTGTTAAGCTTCAGACCAGTAGAGAAAATAGATTTATTTTGGAGATCTTATGGGAGAACAAGAGACAGTGCCCTTAGAAGAAGTTTGTTGTGATTTTACTTAGTATGTTTAGGATGAAAAATGCTCACCATTCTTTCCAGAAATAAAACAGTGGGATTGAAGCAATCAGGGCTTCTTTTGGGATGGTGATATTTTGGAAAAGAAAGACATATTTGGGGATATGGAACTATACATACCCCAGGGAAGATGGAGTTAAACAACATTTTAGGAATTTTTTACCTAACGTACAAAGGGCTGTATGGTTTGTGTATGGCAGAGCTGCTGTGCTGCTGACACCAGCAGTACTAATCCCAGCATTTATTGCTTGTTTACTGTGGGCCGGCATTTGCATATATTGTGTCGTTTAAACGGCATCGCCACAGATGAAGGTGCCTACTATTATTATTATCCCCAGAGATGACTCCGGTGAGGCTTTGAGAGGTTAACAGATTTTACCAGAGTCCAAAGACAAACAGAATACAGGTGCAGTTTAAGAAATTATTCCAGTAAATATGCTGTTAGTGGAAGTCTTTCAGGTGTGGAGAGCAAGGGCACAGCAATGATCTCTTTATATAAGTGGTATAGCATCTTTGTGAGGAAGAAGGGCCATGTGGGGCCACTGCCTGAGAGGGCAGCTCAGAAAGAAACAGGAGAGGACAGAGCTCCTCCTATCTGCCCTTATTGATGCAAGGGCGCCACCTAGAGGTGGAAGGTGAGATAGTACGAGGGGCCACAGAAATGAGGGGGAAATGCAGGGTTGATGAGAAGGGAAGAGAGAGTAGTGAAGGGCAGCACATGCCATAGAGAGGAACCAAATGAGCTGTCAACAACAGCGTGATGAAGAGAGCGCCTGCTCAACAAAGGAAATCAGAGTTGATTGCCCCAGAAAAGACAGGTCCACGGTGGAAGAAAGGAAAGGATGGGCCTTTGGCAGTCATAAATTGGAGAGACCCAACACAGTAAAAGTGATTAATCTCTAGAACATGGGACCTGAATCCCAAAGGTAAGAAGAAGGGAGAAGAGAAAAGGATATGCCCTGGAGTAAATAGGAGAAGAGGGAGAATGCCTTGGGGACCTAAGAGAAGTCATCGGTGCCTTTATACAGTGTGTTAAGCAGGTAAGTCGTTGTTACTGCCTCCACCAGGTGACACCAGGCAAAGGTGTGGAATAAGGACAGGGTTCAAGAGCGGCATTCCTGCATATTAAGAAATTAGATGTGTGGTTTTATAATACTTGTCAGTAGGATTAAGTTTAGGGTTAGGGACCGGTTGGTTAGGTTCAGGTTAGGATTAAGTCAATGACTGTTCTAAAGGTGGGTGAAGTGAAATCTGGGGTGCAGTTTACAGGATAATGAGCTTCAACTGAGGAAGAAGAAGGCCAGGTTTGTAGAGGTATTGATTAAGGAACTGTGTCTCGGGGGGAAACATGATCAAATTGAATATAAAGAGTGACCAGTGGAGATGACACTTTAGTCAATGTGGGAATATAAATTGACATATCTCTCTCTCTGCACACCCACAGTATTAATAATAGTGTTGACAGAGTGCCTGCAGCGCTTCAGGAACTGGTTTGAGAGCGTGGCATGCACTAATTCATGTATTCCTCCTAGTAACCCTACAGGGGTGGCTTTAATGTCCTTCATAAGAATCGGGGTCCCAAAGCCAGAGAGGTAAAGTCACATGCCCAAGGCTACACAGGAATCAGAGATGTACGAATCTGATTCCAGAACCTGTGCCCTTTACTGCTTTTCAGTGCACACCTATGCACTATTTACCGGGCAGGATCTATTACCAAGATGATGAATGAGCCCTCAGAATTGACAGATGTATGTATAACAAAAAAATAAATTGTGACTGTTAAGTGAGCAGGGGTCCTTTTGGTCCTGTCTTACTTTTGGCTGTATTTGCAGAGTAATTGTATTCATGATCAATAGCTACACAACAAAGTATCCCAAACTTAGTGGCTGAAAACAACACATATTTATTATTTTAGTTTCTGTGCATCAGGGGGCCAGAAATGACGAAGCTGGTGGTTCTGGTGCAGAGTCTCTCCAGAGGTGAGAGTGAGGCTCTTGGCGAGGGCAGCAGTTATCTCAAGGCTCAACAGTGGGGGGCTATTTGTTTGGAAGTGTTACTCCCAATGGCTGCTGGCAGACTTTGCTGCGTCACCACATGGGCTCTCCACAGGCTTCCTGATGTGGCAGCTGGCTTCTCTTTCCCTAAGACTGTGTCATGACATGGCAGCCGACTTCCATCAGCACGAGTGCCCCAGGTGGAAGTGGCAACCTTTTAATAAACTAACCTCCCTCACTGTTGCTGTGCTCTTTTAGTTAGAAGCAAGCTGCTGAATTGAGCCCACGCTCAAGAGAGAGCATTACACATGGCAGGGTCATTGGGAAGCATCATGGCTGCCACCATTCTCATGCCCTCTTCCTTAGAAGCCACTCCTCTTTCTGGGTCTCTAGCTCTGCCCTCCTCTTCTCTTCCTACATTGACGGTGGACTTTAGGCTCCTTTAATGACTTTCCTTTTTCTGCTCACCTCTTTGCTCTGTTCTTACATGTCTTTTTCCCCCTCAACTTTGTATACTTCCTGGTCAATATTCTACATATCCATGGCTTCCACAGATTACTCATTTTTTTTTAATCTCTAGCTCTGACCTCAGTCTTGAGCCCCCATCTGATTTGGAAGAGGACATCAACCACCTCCGTTTTTTTTTTTTTTTTAAAGATTTTATTTATTTATTCGACAGAGATAGAGACAGCCAGAGAGAGAGGGAACACAAGCAGGGGGAGTGGGAGAGGAAGAAGCAGGCTCATAGCTGAAGAGCCTGATGTGGGGCTCCATCCCATAATGCCAGGATCACGCCCTGAGCCGAAGGCAGACGCTTAACCTCTGTGCCACCCAGGCGCCCCAACCACCTCCGTTTTGACCTCAGTCTGTACTTTCTGATTAAGTTAGTCTTTCTAGTGTATCTCTTCACTCGGGCAAAAGACTCGGGGGGAGCATCCCCTGATGGGAACTGAAACTACCCCCTCAAGCCATAAGGACTGCCCTAAGCCAGCAAGACCCCATGTGATTGACCCCAAGACAATGATCGACCTGACCTTCACTGCCCACCTGCATGTACCCACTGACCTTTGTCCCACATTTTCTGCATATAAACCTGGAAGTATTTTCGGCACTTTGGAAACTGTCTTTGAGATGCTAGTTTGCTGTCTTTGCCGTGTTGGCATCACTGAAATAAATTCCTTTCTTGTTTACCACCCCTCCTTTCTCTGCCTTTGGATTTTGCTGTGGCGAGTGGTCGAATCTGGTCTGTTTGGGACTTCCAGAGCCATATACTCTTATACCCTTGTGCCTCAGCTACGGATTTCCTGCCTGCTGGACACCCTGGCCTGTTCCATGCATGGCCAGTCTGGCAAAAGAAACCAAATCCATCACCCACGTTTTCTCACCCATTACTTTTCTCTGTCTTTGAGGATGATACAACTATTCACCAAGTCCGTTAGGTCAGAAATCCAAGAGACACTCCGGAAATGCTTTCTTCTCAGTCATCCTCAGGGCCCAACCAGTCATTGTGGGCTGTCCATTCTAAATCCTAATTGTTTCTTGAAGTTACATCCTCTTTTCTACCCGTACAAGGTCCTCATCATCTCTTCCCTGGGTTATCAAAATAGTTTTTTAAAAGGACTCCCTACCTACAATTCATCCCTCCTCAAACCAGTTTTCTCCAAAAGGCAAATCTGATCAAGTTCCTCTTTTATATAAAACTGTATTCTGGCTCTCCAACACGTACAGAATGAAATCTGGGAGAGATGCTGGTGTAGTGGAAGACGTATGGGCTATGGAATCAGAGCAGCTGGGCTCATTTTTGACTCTACCATTTAATGGCTGATGGAGGTTGGATACGTTAAAAAAAATCTCTAAGTCTCAGTTTCTTCATCCATAAAATGGACGTAATGCTTTCATTGCAAAGTTGTTAGGATGAAATGAGATAGCATGAACTGCTAGGTTTTCACAGGCGTTTTTGTTGCTGATAGGCTGGCTGTACAGTTGGCTGTATCTGTGTTAAGGCAGTTAACCCATGTAGTTCTCTAAATACATTATTCTCTACTCTTCGTTGATTTTGAGTATGATTTTTTCTTTCTGCTTGGAACGCTCTCTCCCTTCCACTTTCCCACCTGCTCTGTGACTTGCTGATTGGCAAATGGGCTCTTCCTTCAACTCTTCACTTTTCTGTTGGAACCTCTGATCACTTCCTACCAATGGAGACCTCTTGGACCTACCTTCACGATGGCACAGGCTTCATTGGATGCAGTTGTTTCTTTGCACACCTAGCTGCACAGGTAGGTGTTGAACCTGTGAGTGTGGAGAGTAGTGTATCTCCCAAATGCCTAGTAGACTATTGCGTGTAAGCTCTGGTGTTGGCGTTTTTTGTTTTTTTTTTTTTGTAATGCAAGTGCCTGACTTAAGCTTTGATTGCCAAGACATCCACTTCAAAGAGGGATATCCTGAATAAAACACATTGTCAGTCACCTGACCGGATAAAGAGCCAGGTCAGCTGCACCCCCCCAGCCTGTGTGTGCCGTCCCCCCCGACCCCTGCTTTGTTTTAGAGATCTTGGTTGATTTTGGTTAACTGACCATTTGGGCAGGCTGTTTTTGTTTGTTTGTTTTTTCTTCTGGTGCTTTAAATTCCCACCCTTATGTTTTAAATTCACCAGTGAAGAGTGAGCCCGAGAAACCCTAGGTCCCATCCTCAACCCCAGTAAATGCAGAACCCCAGGCCTGTGTTTTCTGTCTCTACCTGCCCCCTTGCTGTGTGGCCCCAGGTGTGCTAATTTCCAGGTCCTGTAAGTAATAAACCTTTATTTTTTCAAAGTTTCCTGATGGCTATTGTTGAAGGGCATCCAGCAGTCATCATATGAACCACAAGGGCTGGTCCAGCCACAACACTGGTAATTGATAGGCGGAGACCAGCACAAAACAAGTATGTTCTAGACAGAGGTAGTAAGTAAATATTGTCTGAAACACATTTCCTGACATCTGGGTGAATATTGCTTTTCCCTTATAATTTTAAGGAAATAGACAAATTAATTTGTAGAATCTGGAAAATGTAACTAGTTCCACCATAGTAGAGGAATAATCTCACTTTAGAATATGTTGAGTTAAAAAAATATAAGCCAAAATTCCATCTAAAAAGTTGTGGAAGGGTGGAACATTTAATGAAGCAGGAGAGAGAATGCTTTCAAGACAAAGACATAAAGCGTTCAGAAAAACACCTCTTTGTATGGGAAAACAGTGAAGAACTCAGAGCATGAACAACAGGAATTAAAGAACAAATAACGGAAGAATTTCTCTATAGGATGAAGTTGATAGAAAAGAAGTCAAGCAATGGCAAACCCATGTGATGTGCAAGAACAGAATGAGTGCTCGACGGCAGAGCACCAGCAGATTAAATGGTGCTGGAAGAGCTCATGTGAATAATGAAGTACTTTTAAGAACCGTTTCCAGAGCAGGAAGAGCACATTCTGAGAGTAGAGGCTGTGGAGAAATGACAGTATTAAGACCAAAGAAGTAAAGCACTTAATGGCAAAGAGACCTTCAACCTCTGAGAGCCAGAAAGAGTAGATTCTCCATGAGAGGAGGACCAGCTGGGCCTTGCCCTGACCCAGGTAGCTTGTGAGGCTTCTGCTCCTTGGGATTCTCCTGGTCATCCTGCTGTTTTCACAGATCACACCCAGCTCACCTAATAGCGTCAAGCCCAGATACCCCAGACTTAGAAGACTGGTATTATCAGAGAGAATAACCTGAGAGGGTCTGACTATGTAGAGGGGTGTGTGTGTGTGTGTGTGTGTGTGTGTGTGTGTGTGTTTTAAAGGAAGTCAATTAGTTTTCTGCCACCAAAACAGTTCTATAAGGGCGCCTGGGTGGGGGCGCAGTCAGTTAGGCATCTGCCTTTAGTTCGGGTCATGATCCCGGGGTCCTGGGATGGAGCCTCATGTCCTCCTCCCTGCTCCACGGGGAGCCTGATTCTCCCTCTCCCCACTGTTCATTCTCTCTCTCTCTCTCAACTAAATAAATAAAATCTTTAAAAAAGAAACAGTTCTATAAAGAATATTATTGATAGTATCTTCTGAAATATCATTTACCCACAACTCAAAGTTAGCAATGTGATAAAGTTCTTAGGGATGGCAAATACTTCCAACTCAGATGGCTTCTCTCTGCATTTTTGAAGCCTGAGTGGCCAAATGTTCACAGCCCTTTATGGCACATGGGAGAGAAGTAAGATGCCCAGTAGAGAAAAGGAGGAGAAGGCAGGTATTGCAACCTGATTTTGTTGATATTTTGAATGCTGATTGAAGAATTCATGGGAGAATTCTGCCTACGGGAAGCTTGCCAAAACCAAAGACTGTTAAACAGGTTTCTAAACACTTCCACAGATCTTGTTTATGCGGCGGAGACCAATGACTGATGTTGGTCTTAGGGAAAAAACAAGGGAAGGTGCCAAAGGAGGGAATTTTATTAGGTTTAGACTGAGAACAACGTTTGGATCAGCAAACACAGTTTTTCTCTAAGATCACTCAAAGTGTGGGTACCAGCCAAGTTACTGTAATGTATGAAGAGTCTATACAAAAGTGAAAGACATCCATCTTTGCTCTCAATGGTGGAGAGGAAAATACTGTAGCAATAAGAGGTTGTCATAGCCCTTGTCATGTTGTGGATTTTAGATTTTTTTTTTCCCAGAGCAATAACTAGTTATTTCAGGCTGGTAGATTTTAAAGATAGGAAAGAAACAGTAGGGTAGTGTAAATCCCATATTAACATATATAGACAGAGTCCCGCTGGTAATAAGGCAAAAAAGAGTCAGTATTTGAAGTGTAAGAATTATGCCAGAAAAACAGACTGTGTGATCCCTAAACGAAGGGAAAAATTCTAAAAAAAATGTAAGAAAATGGAGAGTATCAAAGATGCATCCTCTGAGGGCAAGGACAGTAAGAGTTTGGGCATGTCGTTTAGAGTGATTAAAAGAGGCAAAATTAAATAGAAATGAACATAAAGATGTAGAAATAGATAAATATGAGACATGCACAAGCCATTATTAGAGAACCATAGCTTATTTTGATTGTTGAGAATCTTATGTTGAGCCTTATGGGAAATCTGGGCAAATGTAACGAAACATTTTGCTACAGGCTATGAGTGGTGGTGAGTTGTTACTGGATTTTGTATGATTCTCTGTGAGGAGAGTGGGATGTGAAAACTGGGGGGAAGCCTTTTGTTTTACCTGCCTGATGGAAAGGAATGTCTGCAGGAGAACCAATATTTTGGAAAGCCAGAAGAGACAGAGGGTAGTAGCGATGTGACCAGGGAGATGATGGACGGGGATATGAAGGCTGATTTTCTTACTGGGAAACCAGCAAAGTTTCACAAAGAAGTGTCAAAGAAGGTTTCTGTTTATAAGACAGGAATTGAGGGATTTAGAGTGAGGACATTCAAATCATCCTTTAAAAGCTTCAGGAAATATAAAAAGTAGGGCAGAATTAGGGATGTCACATGTGTTGTTTTATACAGCAGGTTTCTGCATAAAGTCAGCGTAATGTTCCCAAGGAGATCCCATTCATCCAGGACGAATGTTGGGAGAAAATGACGAAACATCTCATCTCCCCAAATATCATCCAGCAAAATATTTTTGGATTCAAGCATGCAAGATTATCAGGGAAAGAAGAGGCACATAGAAGTCACTGAAAGAAGGTTTTTTTTTTTTTTTTTTAAGAGAAAGACCATGAAAACAAGACGTGAGGTTGATAATGTCTCTTTAGCCTGGTGTAGCTAAACGTGGGAAACTAGGAGTGATTTATTAGACTCCGGAAGTACCAGTAAGATGGATGAAACAAATAGAAAAGTAAAGATAAAACAAGTGATGGTTTAAATAAAATGGAATATGAGCATATGGATTTTATAAGACATCGATATGGCATATTTCTAGAAGTACAGTTTTGGGAAAATATAAATCTATAAATTGAATATATTATTTTGATAATGTATTCAGTGTAGGGAATTAAGGGAGTCATTTAAATAAAACTAAGAAACATGAGGAATCCTCTAATATTTGGAATTAATAATATCCTAGGCATCCTGTATATTCTCCACATGACATTTCTATGATTAGATATGCTTAAAAGTAAGATTTTTTTTAAAGGTTTTATTTATTTATTCGACAGAAATAGAGACAGCCAGCGAGAGAGGGAACACAAGCAGGGGGAGTGGGAGAGGAAGGAGGAGGCTCCCAGCCGAGGAGCCTGATGTGGGGCTCGATCCCACAACGCCGGGATCACGCCCTGAGCTGAAGGCAGACGCTTAACCGCTGTGCCACCTGGGCGCCCCTAAAAGTAAGATTTTTCTAACTGGAGTTTTAATTAGGCTTCTCTGAAGACTCACGATGCTCTAGGATGGCTAGATTGGCAGCAGGTCGTTCTGGAGACTCCTGGAAACCTGCCAAAGTTAGACATAAATGGAACAAAACGAGTGACCACTTCTACAACTCAAACTGTATCTGTGTCAAGCCGAAATAACAAACAACAAAATTCTGTCCACCAGTTAGTTCATTTATGTGACACCCAGACCATGGTTGACTAATTCTTTTTCCCCCAGAATTGGCCACCTCTTTAAGTATCATACAGAGAATATTTTTGTCTTCACTTGGACGTGTGCTCTAGTGGTAGGATTAGGCAAAGAACAAAACCAAAAACAAGCAAAAACCAGAAACCGCAAACCCAATAGAGAGTTTGTTCCTTAATTAATATAGTGAATAGCAATCCCAATAAACAAAAAGCACTGGACTGCAGTCTGGACAGACTGTCTCTTAGAGGAATAAATAGTTGAAAATTAGAACACTCCAGGAAGATACTGTCTTCAGGAGGATGGGCCTCAGGTAATAGGAACAAAAGTTGACGGGTACCTTTGTGACTTCTGGTAATCGCAGGGGACAACTAGACAGCCTGTTCCATCAAGATGAGCGGGCATATGCACCTGCTGGCTGTTACCACTAAGCCAGCTCCTGTGTCTGAGCCTGCAGAGCCCCACGTCAGCAGGATGGGGTATGATGTTGGTCTTAGGGAAAGCTAGCTGGCAGAGTCCTGGGCTGCTTACCTGTGGCAATTGTTGGCTGCGTCCTGTTGCTCTGGTCTCAGGGCTGTTCGGCTATGTGGAGCCCCTTTTATTTTTTATTTTTTAGAGAGAAGGGGGAGGATGGGGGATGGAGAGAATCTTAAGCAGGCTCCATGCCCAGCTCAGAGCCTGATGCAGGGCTTGATCTCATAACTCTGAGATAATGACCTGAGCAGAAATCAAGAGTCGGACGCTTAACCCACTGAGCCACCCAGGCACCCCAGTATGGGGCCCCCTTTAATACACCAGCTGGTGGGCTGCATGTCAGGCTATGGCAGGAAATGCACACTCAGCATGCGAGGACATTATGTGTGGTCTTGCTGGAAAATATGAATCCAGAGACTGCACTTTCTTCACTGTTAGTGTGAACCACAGGAGCCAAGGGACCCTGGGAAGCAACTCCAGTCTCATCCAAGTGAGGCCCTGCCACAAGATTCTCTTGTTACCATAGGCGCCTATTTTGATGAGACCGTCACTTGGATCGTACTTCCTGGCGTTGTTGGAAAAGGCCAAATCCTGCTTATTATTATTTTTTTTTAAGAGAGAAATAGAGACAAAGAGAGAAACTAGAAGAAAAATAGTCTTTTCAATAACCTGAAGTTTAGTATTAAAATACAAGGATGGTAGCAATAACTACAGAGCTCTGCAGAAATCAAAATTTAATATACTCCCTCCAAAAAAGTAATCATTCAAAATCCTTTTGTGCATCTTTTTGTGATATAGGATTTGGGATGTTCAGACAAGAGTCACCAGTTTTTAAGAATAAAGGATTACTGTGATAGGGACAGGAGAAACAGCAAACAATGAATATGATTAAAATATTAGTTAATATTTTTTACTCTATGTATACCATTGAAATACTGCCAACTGTACATCTATCTTGCCGGTGAAGCAGATGAATGTGATATTACAACACTCATCACTGCCCAGCAGTGATTGCCCTACATTGTTTGGCTCTGTCTCAGAGCGCTAGGCAAGGATTTTTCATTAAATGCATCATTTACAGCTCGCTGCAGTGGTTCCACAAAGTCAATACATATCCTTAACAGAAAGCAAAGAATGAAGCATGTGAAAGAAAAAGAGAGACAGGGTATGGGTCCAGCAACTGTCAGGAGCCCTGGGCGTGCATTCCATCCAGCAGTGGCTTTGATTGTAGGCAAAGAGTAAGAGCATGTGTGTCCCCAGATCTGTCTCCTCTGATCTGGGTGCCCTCGACCATGGGGCTCTGGATTTGGGAGTCAAATGGGAAATTGCAGGCAAGTACAGTTTGGAGGGAAGTTAATAGGCCAGCTAAGATAGTCTCATCATATCTTAATCCCAAAGACAACAGGAAATATTTTTGCTGAAATGGAGTAAAATGACCATGGATGACTTTTCTCTTTCCCATCAACTATTGAAACCTATCAAAAAGGGAAGCAGAGTGAAGCTCCCTCCTCAATGATAATTTGGGCATCATTCCATAAAAATTTGTAAGGGTTTAGGCTGACGTTTTATGAGGGAAGTTGCCTTAATTGGTTATAGATCTCTAGGATGACGCCATGTGTACATTAGTAACTCACGTGGTAATTCACTTATTTCACAAATAATATCTAAGTCCATACTATGCAGCAGACACTATGTGAGGTAAGAAGGATAAAAATAAATAAATAAGGAGAAAGGGTCACTTTCCTCAAAAAATGCTGGGTTGAGCTAGCAAACTATCATAAAGCTAAAGGCATAGGAGGAAGGCACTTGTTAAGAATCCTGGACAAATAACTGTATGTGATTCTGTTTGCAAGGACATAGTTATATCAGTGACACAGGAAAGTTAGTTCATCAAAAAGTTCCCATCTTAAAAGAAGGAAAACCCCCCTTGGGATTATTATTACTGTATTATTATTATTACTTTGCTCTATATAAACTGGTCTATCTATAAAAGTAAAACTAACAGTTTTCTTCTATAAAGAATGTAATATTTTTAATGATTTAAATTCAGTGCGTGATTAATATAGCAGGCTAAGTAAGTTAGCCATGTATTTAAGGAGAAGAGAAATGAGTATGATCCTCATGGAAATTTGCCTAGAGACCTTGAGTCTATTCCTGATCTTTCAGTCTTTAAGAATATCTTTCCTTTGGTTTGCTTCAGAATGTATGCTTGGGAAGGAATGCTGAATATGCCCAGAAGGAAAAAGATACTTCCTAGGATACTTGATTTTTAGGGCAATTTCCTCCCCTTTTCAATGGCTTTTGGTGGTTTAGTACACGGTGCAGATGAACAAACCCATGGAGTGTTTATGGAGAAAGCAAGGACGGTGACAGAGCATTATTTTAAAATAAAAATCCTTCAACAGCACAAACTTACTTTTCCGACCCGCATTCCAGCCCTGGCAGCCAAGATACCAACGAATCTCTAGGAGAAACTGGGTTTTTTTAGGTGCCTTCAATGCTTTTCTATTTGGCCCTGGTTTCTGAGAATTTACTAGAAAGTCAAGGGAGCATTCTGGTGAGCAGCCTATCTGATCTGAAATTTAAGAAAAAACAAACAAGAAACAAAGAAGTTCAGTTTCACAGCGGGGAGCCTGGCTGCTGGCTGCTTTGTCTTTTAGTTTGCTTCTTTCTTCTCTCTCATGCCCAGTGTCCTGTCCCAATTATGGTTAAAACAACCAGCTTTGAGCTGGCACGCCGGCCAGCTTGGCATAACCCAACACCATTTAAATCTCTGCACTTGCTGAAGCAGATTCAAATATATTTTTGTAAAAGAATTTCCCATTTGGGTATAGATCTTTAGAGTCCTGTTTTTCCTTCTCTTTTCTATATTTTTTTTGCTTACAAATCTGTTATGTTACTTGTTACCTAGAATCTTTGGTGGAAGATGGAAATAAGGGTTCTTGGAAGTGAAGGGAAGAGGAAGTGGGATTTGGTTGTTTTACAAACGCCATGGGAAGTATAGTAGGGATGGTGGTGTTTGTAGAGCTACTTAGAGTAACTGTCTAATGTCTTCTGAAATTCAAATATGGCTTTTAGATTTTGTTTCTTATTTGGCTTAAACCATTCAATGCAGAATTCATTTTCTGTGTTTCTTAAATATGGAATGCTTAAATCTATAGAAACATGGAACCTTGCTCTCTGCTCTGTCGCCAAATTGTGCATTTCTCGGTTGGAAAACTTTCTAAGTTGACTATAAATAAATTAACCCTAGTTTTGAATGAAGACTTTTTTTTGTTGGTATTTTAAGATGCCTATATGGTTTCAGGGTTTCAGTAACTTTTTCTCAGGTAAAAATTTTACATCTAAAACATTTTTTTCACCTAAATTAATTTCATCTTTTCAAGCGAGGAATTTTAGTCATGATAACATTAGGGAGTTTTCTGGCACTATTAAAGTTTAAAATGTAAAAATGGTATACAAACAATAATAAGAATGGGAAGAACTGTGCCAAATTTATAATAGGAACTTAATAATAAATATCTATTGAATGAATTAATAAATGATAATGACTGGCATTTTTCAAATACTAATGATGTGACAGGACCTGTGCTAAATATCTTTTAATTTTTATTTTTTAATTAAGAATTTTTTAAAATTTAAATTCAGTTAACTAACATATAATGTATTCTTGGTTTTAGAGGTAGAGGTCAGTGATTCACCGGTCTTATATAATACCCAGTGCTCATTACGTCACATACCCTCCTTAGTGTCCATCACCCAGTTACCCCATCCCACCGCCCCCCACCCCTCCAGCAACCTTCTTGAGTTTGTTTCCTATGATTAAGAGTCTCTTATGGTTTGTCTCCCTCTCTGATTTCATCTTGTTATATTTTTTCCTCTCTTCCCCTATGATACTCTGTTTTGTTTCTTAAATTCCACATATGAATGAGATCATATGATAATTGTCTTTCTCTTATTGACTTATTTCACTTAGCCTAATACCCTCTAGTTCCATCCATGTCATTGCAAATGGCAAGATTTCATTTTTGATGGCTGCATAATATTCCATTTTATATGTATAATACATCATCTTTATCCATTCATCTGTCAGTGGACATCTGGGCTCTTTCCATAGTTTGGCTATTGTGGACATTTCTACTGTAAACATTGGGGTGCAGTGCCCCTTCAGATCGCTGTGTTTGTATCTTCGGAGTAAATCCCTACGAGTGCAGTTTCTCGGTCATAGGATAGCTCTATTTTCAACTTTTTGAGGAACCTCCATACTGTTTTCCAGAGTGGCTGTACCAGTTCCCACCAGCAGTATAGGAGGGTTCCCCTTTCTCCACATCCTTGTCAACATCTGTTGTCTCCTGACTTGTTAATTTTAGCCATTCTGACCCATGTAAGGTGGTATCTCATTGTGGTTTTGATTTGTATTTCCCTGATGCCAGGTGATGTTGAGCATTTTTTTTCATGTGTTGGCCATTTGGATATCTTCCTTGGAGAAATGTCGTTCATGTCTTCTGCCCATTTCTTGATTGGATTATTTGTTCTTTGGGTGTTGAGTTTGATAAGTTCTTTATAGATTTTGGATACTAACCCTTTATCTGATATGTCATTTGCAAATATATTCTCCCATTCTCTCGGTTGTCTTTTGGTTTTGTTAACTTTTTCCTTCATTGTGCAGAAACTTTTTATCTTGATGCAGTCCCAATAGTTCATTTTTGCCTTTGTTTCTCTTGCCTTTGGAGATGTGTCTAGCAAGAAGCTGCTGTGGCTGAGGTCACTGAGGTTGCTGCCTGTGTTCTTCTCTAGGATTTTGATGGATTCCTGTCTCACATTTAGATCTTTCATCCATTTTGAGTCTATTTTTGTGTATGGTGTGAGGAAATGGTCCAGTTTCATTCTCCTCCATGTGTCTGTCCAATTTCCCAACACCGTTTGTTGATGAGACACTTTTTTTTTCCCATTGGATATTCTTTTCTGCTTTGTCAAAGATTAGTTGACCGTAGAGTTGAGGGTCCATTTCTGGGTTCTCTATTCTGTTCCATTGATCTATGTGTCTGTTTTTTTTTGCTGGAACCATACTATCTTGATGATTATAGCTTTGTAATAGAGCTTCAAGTCCAGGATTGTGATGCCACCAATTCTGGTTTTCTTTTTCAACATTCCTTTGGCTATTCAGGGTCTTTTCTGGTTCTATACAAATTTAGGATTGTTGTTCCAGTTCTGTGAAAAAGTTGATGGTATTTTGATAGGGTTTGCATTGAATGTATAGATTGCTCTAAGTAGCATAGACATTTTAACAATATTTGTTCTTACAATCCACGAGCATGGAACGTTTTTCCATTTCTTTGTGTCTTCCTCAATTTCTTGCATGAGTATTCTATAGTTTTCTGAGTATAGACCTTTGCCTCTTTGGTTAGGTTTATTTCTAGGTATCTTACAGTTTTGGGTGCAATTGTAAATGGGATAGACTTCTTAATTATTCTTTCTTTTGTCTCATTGTTAGTGTGTAGAAATGTAACTGATTTCTGTGCGCTGATTTTATGTTATGCAACTTTGCTGAATTCCTGTATGAGTTCTGGAAATTTTGGAGTAGAGTCTTTTGGGTTTTCCACACAGAGTATCATGTCATCTGTGAAAAGTGAGAGTTTGACTTCTTCTTTGCCAATTTGGATGCCTTATATTTCTTTTGTTGTCTGATTACTGAGGCTAGAACTTCTAGTAGTATGTTCAACAACCGTGTGAGAGTGGACATCCCTGCAGTGTCCCTGACCTTAGTGGAAAAGCTCTGGGTGGGCTTTTTGTAGATGGCTTTTATGATATTGAGGTATGTTCCCTTCATCCCTATATTATGAAGAGTTTTAATCAAGAAAGGATGCTGTACTTTGCCAAATGCGTTTTCTACATCTACTGAGAGGATTATACAGTTCTTGTTCTTTCTTTTATTAATGTAGTGTTTCACATTGATTGATTTGCAGATGTTGAACCACCCCTACAGCCCAGGAATAAATCTCACTTGGTCATGGTGGATAATTCTTTTAATGTACTGTTGGATCCTATTGGCTAGTATCTTGGTGAGAATTTTGGCATCCATGTTAATTAGGGATCTTGGTCTGTAATTCTCCTTTTTGGTTGGGTCTTTGTCTGGTTTGGGGATCAAGGTAATGCTGGCCTCATAGACAGAGTTTGGAAGTTTTCCTGCCTTTTTTATTTTTTGAAACAGCTTCAGAAGAATGGGTATTAATTCTTCTTTAAATATTTTGTAAAATTCACCTAGGAAGCCATCCAGCCCTGGACTCTTGTTTGTTGGGAGATTTTTGATTACTTCTTCAATTTCCTTTCTGGTTATGGATCTGCTCAGGTTTTCTATTTCTTCCTGTTTCAGTTTTGGTAGTTTACATGTCTCTAGGAATACATCCATTTCTTCCAGATTCCCTGATTTGTTGGCATACAGTTGCTCATAATATGTTCTTATAATTGTTTGTATTTCTTCAGAGTTGGTTGTGATCTTTCCTCTTTCATTCATGATTTTATTTATTTGGGTTCTTTCTCTTTTCTTTTTGGTAAGTTTGGCCAGTGGCTTATTGATCTTATTAATTCTTTCAAAGAAACAGCTCCTAGTTTTGTTGATCCGTTCTACTGTTCTTTTGGTTTCTATTTCATTGATTTCTACTCTAATCTTTATCAATTCTCTTCTCCTGCTGGGTTTGGGCTTTATTTTCTGTTCTTTCTCCAGCTCTTTTAGGTGTAAGGTTAGGTTGTGTATTTGAGACCTTTCTTGTTTCTTGAGAAAGGCTTCTGTTGCTATATACTTCCCTCACAGGACTGCCTTTGCTGCATCCCAAAGGTTTTTGAACCATTGTGTTTTCACTTTCATTTGTTTCCATGAATTTTTAAAATTCTTCTTTAATTTCCTGGTTGATCCATTCATTCTTAGTAGGATGATCTTTAGCCTCCATGTATTTGAGTTTTTTTCCCAAATTTCCTCTTGTGATTGAGTTCAAATTTCAAAGCAGTGTGGTCTGAAAGTATGCAGGGAATGATCCCAGTCTTTTGGTACTGGTTGAGACCTGATTTGAGACCCAGTATGTGATCTATTCTGGAGAATGCTCTATGTGCACTTGAGAAGAATGTTCAGCCTTTTGCTTTAGGGTGGAATGTTCTGAATATATCTGTGAAGTCCATTTGTTCTAGTGTGTCATTCAAAGCTGTTGTTTCCTTGTTGATCTGCTTAGATGATCTGTCCATTGCAGTGAGTGGCGTGTTAAAGTCCCCTACTATTATTGTATTATTATGGATGTGTTTCTTTAGTTTTTTTATTAATTGGTTTATATAATTGGCTGCTCCCATGTTAGGGGCATAATTTTTAGCTCTTCTTGTTGGATAGAGCCTTTAATTATGATATAGTATCCTTCCTCTTCTCTTATTACAGTCTTTGGTTTAAAATCTAATTTGTCTGATATAAGGATTGCCACCACAGCTTTCTTTTGGTGTCCATAAGTATGACAAATGGTTTTCCACCCTTTCACTTTAAATCTGGAGGTATCTTTGGGTCTAAAATGAGTCTCTTGCAAACAGCATATCAGTGGGTCTTGCTTTTTTATCCAATCTGATACCCTGTGTCTTTTGATTGGGACGTTTAGCCCATTTACATTCTGAGTAATTATTGAAAGATATGAATTTAGTGTCATTGTATTTCCTGTAAAGTCACTGTTTCTGTATATTGTCTCTGTTCCTCTTTGTTCTGTGTTACTCGGGTTCTCTCTTCACTTAAAGGATCCTTTTTAATACTTCTTGCAGGGCTGGTTAGTGATCACAAATCTTTTTAGTTTCTGTTTGTCCTGGAAGCGTTTTATCTCTCCTTCTATTTTGAATGACATCCTGGCTGAATAAAGTATTGGCCGCATATTTTTCTCATTTAGCACCCTGAATATATGATGACAGTCCTTTCTGGCTTGCCAGGTCTCTGTGGATAGGTCTGCTGCCAGTCTAATGTTTCTACCCTCCTAGGTTATGGACCTCTTGTCCCAACCTGCTTTCAGGATTTTCTCATTGTCTCTGAGATTTGCAAGTTTTGCTGTTACATGTCAGAGTGTTGACCTATTTATTTATTTATTTATTTTTATATATATATATATATATCTCCCCTCGTGATCCAGGAGTTGTTTATCTATCTTTTTCTCAGCTTCTTTATTCTCCATCATTTCATCTTCTATATCACTAATTCTCTCTTCTGCCTCATTTATCCTAGCAGTTACAGCCTCCATTTTTTATTGCATCTCATTAATAGCCTTTTTGATTTCGACTTGATTAGATTTTAGTTCTTTTATTTCTCCAGAAAGGGATTCTCTAGTGTCTTCTGTACTTTTTTCAGGCCCGTCTAGTATCTTTATAATCATGATTGTGAACTCTAGTTCTGACATCTCACTAATGTCCATACTGATTAGGTCCTTGGCAGTCAGTACTGCCTCTTGTTCTCTTTTTTGAGGTGAGGTTTTCCATCTTGTCATTCTGTCCAGAGAGGAATAGATGAATGAGAGAACAAAACACTAAAATGGCAACAATGACCCCAGAGAAATACATACTAAACAGACAGGAAGAGACTGAAAACAGAAAAAAAAAAAAAAAGACAATCAGGCAGGTGTACAGAACAGTACAATACACTGGATCCTGTGTGTATTTTGGTCTGTTTGTTAGACAAAACTGTATCCCAAAATTGTAAAGAAAGAAAAGTTTATATATATACAAAAATAAAATTAAATACAATGATAGGATAGAATGTAACTGTAAAAAAAATTAAAAAAGATTTTTTAAAAAGTTGATAAAAAATTAGTTGAAAAAGAAAAGAGAAAAAAAATTAAAATTGGAAAAGTAAAGAATCGTGGGGAAAGAAACCATGAATTCTATATACTATTTTCTCCTAGCACTGGATTTTGCTGTTTTCTATGATCGGTAAACTTGGTCTTAGCTGGATATTCTTGCTGATCTTCTGGGGGAGGGGCCTGTTGCACTCATTCTCAGGTGTCTTTGCCCTGGGCAGAATTGTACCATACTTGCCAAGGGGCCAGGCTAAGTAATCTGCTCTGGTTTGCTCTATGTGGCTTTTGTTCCCTGAAGGCTTTCCATGCCGCTTTAGAGAATGAAAATGAATTGGTGGCCTCCCAATCTCCAGCCCCAGTGCCTAGAGCTCGGGCCCTGCTCCTCAATGAACCCTCAGAAAAAAGCAGTAAATCACTCCTGTCTCCCTGGGCTCCGGCTGCAGTCTGTGTTCACCCAGCCTTTGACTGACTGTTTCTATCCCACGTGGCCCTCTTTTGGTCTCCAAATCTTGCAGACTTCTGCAGCTCGTACCCATGCCACTCATCCTGGGGGAAGAAGGGGTTCTTGCCAGTTCTGCCACTTTTTGGGCCCTTGCTTGGAGAGCAGTCACCTGACCTTGCTGTGGTTTGCAGTTTATGGCAACCCCGAGCTGAGAGCCCTCTCCTAGACTTGCTGATAGCAGCCACCTGCTCTGATACCTGTATCATACTCAAGCACCCCCAGGCTTCCTGTGACCCTGAGAATTCTGAGACCACACTGTCCCACGTAGGATCCTACTTTGCCACCTGAGCACCTTTCAGGCACTGAAATCCCTCACTGGAGCAGACTTCTAAAAGTTCTGATGTTGGGCTCTGGTGCTATATCACTTTCCAGTAACTGGTTTATGGAAGTTCCCTCCCCCCACGGCTTGTCTTTCTGTATATCACCTTGGATTCACTTCTCTGCACCTCCTACCTTGTAGAAAGTGGTCACTTTTCTATTTGTAGAGTTGCAGTTATTCTTTTCTTAGATCTCCGGTTGAGTTCGCAGGTGTTCAGAATGATCTGATAGCTATCTAGCTGAATTCCTGGGACCAGATGAAACTAAGGTCTCCTACTCTTCCGCCATCTTGGACCTAATGCTAAATATCTTTTTAAAGACAACTTTATTGAGATATAACTCACAGATTTAAAATTCACCCATTGAAAGTGCGCAGATACATGCAATCACCACCACAGTTAATTTAGGACATTTTCATCACTTCAAGAAAGAAACCCTTTAGCTATCCCTCCCCCTCTCCCTCCGCCACCAGCCCTGAGCAACCACTAGTCTACTTTCTGTCTGTGTAGATTTCTCTATTCTGGACGTTCATCTGAGTGGAATCATAGAGTATACGGTCTTTGTGACTGGTGTCTTTCACTCAGCAAAACGTTTTCAAGGCTTATCTAAGTCGTAGCATGTATCAGTACTTTGTGCTAAATATCTTACACATAATTCATTAGCACAACCACCTTTGGAGGTGTGTTCTGTTGTATTTCCATTTAACATATGAACAGAGTAAGTCTCACAATAATTAGGTGACTTGCCCAAGGTCACCCAGCTAATAAGTTTCTAGAACCAGCACTCTTAGCCATTCTTCTGTTGGTGAGAAGTTTCTTTAGTCTCTGGAAGTTTGAGACTTTGATGTCCTTCCAAAGACTGATGCAGAAGAATGTCTTAGGAATTCTTCCTTGTTTTCATTGGAGCTGTCTTGGGAGAGAGGAGGGCCATAGTGGGGTCCCTTGGTGCTGGCTGAGCGTTCATGCAAAATGTGAAGCATGTTCCAGGTGCCGTTTGGAGCACAGGTGCCATGAGGAGAACCAAAATAAATAGGTACTAAAAAGTGGTAGATTCTTCTCTGGATTAAGGTCAGACTTTTCCTTGGGGTGCTGCAAGTAAACACACTTTGGGGATAGAGACTTCTGGTTTGCTGTTAAGGTGACGTGGAGGGCAGTCTGAAGCGGAAGGAGATGGTTCCCACTGGTGCACAATCTGGAGCCTCATATATGCAATCAGTTCTTACAGCCCCCACCTCACATTAGCTTTTAGAAATCTCCCTGAGATTTTCCTTTTATGCTTCCCCCCTCCCCTTTAAGGCATTTTGCTGACTTAAACCTTTTTAAAATTTTTTATTGTTTTAAAATTTTATTTATTTATTTGAGAGAGAGAGAGAGCACATGAACAGGGAGAGAGGCAGAGGGAGAGGGAGAAGGAGAAGACTTCTTGCCAAGTGGGGAGCCTGATGTGGGTCTTGATCCTAGGACTCTGAGATCATGAACTGAGCTGAAATCAGATGCTTCACCGACTGAGCCACCCAGGTGCCTCTAAACTTAATTTTTTAAAAAAGATTTTGTTTATTTATTTATTTGAGAGAGAGAGCAAGCAAGTGGGTGGAGGAGCAGAGGGAGAGGGACAAGCATGACCCTGAGATCATGACCTGAGCCAAAATCAAGAGTAGGACACTTAACCGACTGAGCCACTCAGGCACCCCTGATTTAAACTTTATTTTACTTGTGTCTGATAGTAGGTTGAAAAAGGGGTAGAGAGGACAGTGATACCCGGACTCTAATTTGCCCAACTCTGGTGAAGGACCTTTAATACCTGGTCGATGTTATGAATGAACTGAGGAGATAAAGAATCAAGGTGGTACCCATGGGTACCTGGGATATCATCATGGCTTCAGAAGGAGAGAAGGCAGGTCTTCTAACTCTGAAATCTCTGCAACTATGCAGGTGATAGATGTAGGAGGAATGTCTCCTCTCCAGTCATACCACCTTCAAGGAAAACGCATGCCCACCAGACTTGGGTTGTGGTCCAGTATCTCAAGTCATGTTCTGGTGAACTGCTGTCGAGTGCCAGATTTCCATGGGAGGCATTTATCTGCCAAATGATTCTCAAAAGGGAAGAAATATATGTAGTCTTACCCACACCAGCTAATCAGTTCTCAGTGGTAAAGGATTAATTGTGCACTTTGTTAATCCCCAAAGGCCCAGTGGGTGCCTTTCATGTGCCAAACACAATTCCAGACACGTGGGACTCATCAGTGAGGTAAAGATTCCCGTTCTTATGGAGCCAATATTCTAGTGTTTATGAATGTCATGGCCCTTGCTTTTTTTTTTTATTCCTTTTAAAATATTCTGGTGAGTATGTATTTTTTAGGCATTTCACTGATAATTAGAATCTCCCATCAGAAGGAAATTTGGGCAGGTTAAAAAAAATTGAATTCCTTTTGCTATTTCAGTTCTCTTAGAAAAGAAATTATATGGGGTTGTGGTTTCACCTAATAGACAAAATGCTGTTTTTACATTATGCTCATATTTCAATTATCTATGCTAACCCTTATGCCTATTTCCATGGATAACTTCGAGCTGGCTTCAATTCCAGAGCTTATTCTGAATGGGTTTCATTTTTGTTTTGCTTCAATATCACTGTCAAAAAAAGAATTGGGAGATTTCCTCAATACATAAATAGAGAGGGAATATATTTTGTAGTCCTTTTCTTCAGAAGGATGATCTAGATAAATTCGTACACATTTCATTTCTACCCATCACAGCACAACACCAGCCACTTCAATTACCTCAGCAACAAGCTAGCAACGCAATTCCATCATTTCAATTTTTCATCTTTTCCCTTTAACTTGATGTGTGTTCTACACAGTATATCAGCAAAATCTCATCAACTCCAGCCTCCTTTAGGCTAATAAATCTCAGTCACAAATTAATCTCACACAAAAGGGGGAAAAAAAGGGAAGATCACAACAGGAAAAAGCTAATGGCCACAGTCAGTCACCGCTATATTTCCCAAAATAAATATTCTCAAGCCATGCTAAGGAAGTTTCAGATTTTTCAGCCAGTGTCGAACTGTTATCATATCAGGCCATTGCTTTAATTTCTTTGGCTGTCTTGATTCTGTGGGAACACCGTGACTTTTGGGTCATTGCTTATTCAACCAATGAAGTCATTGGTGTCTCAATGACATTGGTGAGAATTGTTCACACAGCTTAAATGATGCTTATATTTCTCACTGAACTTGGTTTATCTTTGGTTACTTCCTTTTAATGTAAGAATTAGATGCATTTCTGTCATTAAAATGGAAATGTGCCTTCAAACACCTAGAAGGACCCCAGAATTCACTCCCTTGGCAGTGTTAACATCCTCTCACTTTTTTCTGGAGTTGGAACCTGGCTGATGTAGGCAAGAGCCTACATCATCATGTATAAAGAAACAAAAACTCATATTTTGCAATCATGGCAAACCACCCAATGTCAGAGGAAACAGGAAAAAAAAAAAAGTAGGATCTGGATTGTTTCTTTTTTTCAGTGTCCAAAGCAGAGGCCAGTGTTATGAGACAATATCACAAATGAGGACATTAAAATACAGCCTTGATTGTACCAGATGTGTTTTGTTAAACATAAATAATCTCTCTGGAGAATTTTGCCAAATGAGTGTGGCACAAATGTCACTATAACCAAGGGCACAAGGTTGCCTTTTCAATAAATCTTAAGCCAGAGTCACCAAAATGTAACTCCTACTTTTAACACATTTATCTTTTTAAAAGCTCTAAAGTGGGTTGTATCACAGTGTATTTAGATGTTTGTCACTCAAAGTGCAAAGGAAGCCCCGAATGCATTCTTGAAAATATTGGAGAAATTTGGAAACTGATTAAATTATATGAAAATTGAGGGACCAAACTTAGTTTTGTTAGAAATCTTTGAAGTCTCTAATTAAGCATGAAAACACCGAAATATATACACATAGTGTTTTCTTTCTTTTTTGGTTCAGAATATGAAGCTATCACATGAATTTCTCTGCCTTCAATATTGTATTCACGGTTAGCACCTGCAATTAAATTTTCTGCCATTTTTTTCTTCAGTTCTCCCATTAATTGTGAAAAATTATTCAATGGTGGCCTGAAGGAGATGGGGCGCTGTTGTCACAGACAGCTGTTGACGTTGCAAAATGGTTTTGTTCATTTTCACATCCCTTTGTCTCCTCTGTCTCTCTGTCTCTCTCTCAGTGTGGAACTAAAGCTGGCAGGGACAACCGGTTCTTCGTATCCTATCCTCTTTGTTGTGGCTTCTTGGACCTCTTCTTTAAAAAAGATGAGACTAAAGATTTTTAGGCATTTCAAGGAACAATATAGCAATAGATATCTGATTGGGCCCAATGACGCATGAGAAGAGCCACGTTGGGAAACAGAGGATTCCAGGATAAAAGTGCAACAGAGCTGCTTTATCATGAGCCTCAAGGTGTTGATCCGCTGTCTTTGATCCCCAAATGATGAACCCATAGTTCTATAAGGGTTTTTTTTTTTTTTTTTTTGGTTAGATTTTATTTATTTATTTGACAGAGAGACAGCCAGCAAAGGAGGGAACACAAGCAGGGGGAGTGGGAGAGGAAGAAGCAGGCTCCCAGCAGAGCAGGGAGCTTGATGTGGGGCTCGATCCCAGGACCCTGGGATCACGCCCTGAGCCGAAGGCAGGTGCTTAACGACTGCGCCACCCAGGCGCCCCTCCACAGGATTTTTTAAATTACTTATTTGGTCCTTCTTTTTGAATTGGTTATTTTGCTTTCAAGACTGGAATTTGAGGTCTGAAATAGCAAAGACGCAGGGATTTCTTTTTTGCAAAGTCAGAATTTCACATTCTTACTGCTGCTGTAGGATCATGAATCAGGTACCACATGAAGGGTTTTACTTACCCAGTGAAACTTGGGAAGGGCCCTTCTCTTGGATTTCTCCAGATTTCCCTCCTGCCCATTTGTGTTTATAAATCCAACACAAAAAGGATCCAGGGAATTTATCTATGTGTCCATGTCAGTTCTCTATCTACACACACATAGTCTGTGTATTCTGTATGTAGTCTCTATAGTCTTTCTCTATATATAGACTATATATATAACAGTCTGTAATTAATAACTTTTTAATAAATATTTTCCGTATTTGGGTTTCTTTAGGATAAATTTCTGTAACTAACTAGCAGAACAAAGAAAGGATATAAATGTTTTACTTTTATACATTCTGCCCAACCCCACTTCAAAAATCTGTAGACATTTACTCTTTAAACAGGAATATACAGAAATGTCTCTGTAATATTTTTTGTTCTGAAAAATCACCAAATTCCAATAGAAAGAAGAAGGTGAAGAAGTGGGAGGGAATCATGCCTCTTTTGTTGTACAAAATTCGTAAAATACAGAGGCCAAAGGAACTCTTTTTTTTTTCTAAGAAGTTTTCAAGAATTCTTCTGTGAAATAATTTTTCTTTTAAAAATTTCATTTTGATTTATTTTTTATATTCCTTTCTCATCCTTTCTTTTTCTTTGGGGGCATCCTTTAGGGCTTTTCCTGTATCAGAAATAGCTACTGTCAACAGTTTTCCACTGTTGGTTAAAACTTTCAGTCAGAAGCAGTTCTTAGGCGCCTCTTCACATGTTTTCCGCTTTCTGCATAGTTGGGAGGAAGCATTTGCTCTTGAGCAGGGAGTTTAGATCCAACAGTTTAGATCTCTCCTAAGTACTAGATCCCATCAGGTTTAAAGTACTAAAAATCTTCAGCCACTTCTGTTTTTCACTCTGGCACAAAACCTTGAATTTCTTTGACCATTTGACACCATCTCCGCTGCCAACAGCCCAGCCTAAGCCACCATCTTCTCTTGTTTGGACCACCATAGAAACCTGATTATGACTCTTCTTGCTTCGTTCTTGTCTGTGGTCTATACTTTACACTGAATCCTGGGTGCTCTGGGAAGAGCTCAGATGAGATCATGTCTCTTCCCTGCTCTACATCCTCCAGTGAATTTCCATGGCAATTAGAATAAAATCCTATCTCCTTTCCATGGCTTTGGCAGCCCCACCAGATCTGACCCTGTCCAGCACCCCCCATCTCCTCTCCCCGAAGCTCCCCTGGTCCACTTTTCTCCAGCCAGGTGATCTTCTGTCTTGCTCCCCTGCCAAGCCTGTTCCTGGCTTAGAGTTTTCACTTGCTGGTCCCGTTCCCTGAACAGCTTCTCCCCCAGATCCTTATGTGGCTGCTTCCTTTCACGGTCCACCTCTTAGCTCATGTCACCCCTCTGAAAGACCTTCTCAGACCTCCTTATCTGAATAGCACCTTCCACTTAAACTCTCTATGCCATGGACACATTTTTTTCCTTCAGAACAATTATTAGGAATTGAAATGATGTTACTTATTGAATTAATTCTTTATTGAATGAAGTATCATTGAAACCTCCCTCTCCTGTATCCAATCAATTTCCATATTCTATTGATTTTTCCTCCTAAATATTTCTTACATCTGTCTAATTTTCATTATCCTTTTCCATTTTAGTCTGAACTTTATGTCTTCAGCCCTGGGCTGCTAGATGAGCCTCCTAACTGGCCTCCCATATTCCTTTGCCTCTTCCTCCAGTTCATCACATAAACTTCTTAAGACAGTGTTTTGGTCATGTGAGTTTCAGGTTTTAAAACCTTCAGTGGATTTCTATAACCTGAAGGCACCTGGGTGAGCCACATATCAATATCTTCCTTCATTGTGACTGCCCAGTGCACATACATCATTATTGTTAATAGGCCCACTTTCCTCTGACCACGGTGGTTAGCATATCCTGGACTCAGAATCCTTCCCTTGAGCTCATAAATGAATATTCAGAGAGAAAAGGTCTGTCTTTCTGCTGGGCTATGAAGCTGGAGAAGTTGAGGCTCCTGAAGGCCAGGATCCCTGGTCTCATGGTGGTGGCCCATCTGCAACAAGACAGAAAAAAACCAACACTTGGAAGAAATTAGAAGTAATTGCAAGAGTGAGAAGAGGAAAAATGCTGATAATATCATTTGAGTGCTGGGATCCTGCTGTGTCTGAATTTATTTATCAATTAGGGGAGCCAATAAATTCCTATTTGTGAATAGACTACTTTGGCTTGGGCTTCTGTCACTTTCTGTCAAGATTTCTGATTACTATGACTTGGCTTTCAGACCTTCTACAGTTTGATCAAATCTTACTTCCCATCCCCACCTTTTTCTTCTGCTTTCTTCTGTTCTCAGCACCTCTTCCCAGCTGTGGTTGTGCTTTCCTGCCCTTGAATGATTTCCAATCCTTATTATGTGTGGGATGACTTCTTCTCCTCTTTCTGCTTGTTTCAGTCCTTTCTGTTCTTTAAAACTCAGATTAAATTTTCCCTTCTAAGGGGCACCTGGCTG
Organism: Ailuropoda melanoleuca; assembly: GCF_002007445.2. NCBI lineage: Eukaryota > Metazoa > Chordata > Mammalia > Carnivora > Ursidae > Ailuropoda > Ailuropoda melanoleuca. Next base: position 91,825,950 of record NC_048231.1, on the reverse strand, counting down.
GCTCAGTTGTTAGAGCATGGGACTCTTGATCTTGGGGTTGTAAATTTGAGCTCCATGTTGGGTGTGGAGATTACTTAAATTTCCCCTTCTCCATGAAGTCTTGGAGAAGACTCAGCTCATACTGATCTTTCCTCCTCCAAACCCCTCTAGTATTTGTTTGTGACATTTGTTTAAAATTAACTATATGCCTCATACTCATACTATGCTATTGTTGCTGTTAATCGTTTATAAGATTAGGATCTCAAAAATGCCACTGCCCGTAGGGCTCAGTTGATGTAAATATATGAATTGGGCTGGTATAATATGAGGAGTGGTGGCATGGTGGATGGAGAGGTGTATGTCCTGCCTAGTTGCCCAAATTAAAAATTTTAAAAACTGTGTTGACCAAGTGAGCCATGCAGGTTGGATCTGGTCCCTGTTCTTAATCCCAAATTATGTTTTAGAGAAGAGAAATTGGGGTTAGGTAGTTGCCTTTATTCTCCTCTAGGGGACCATCAACGTCACATTCCTTAGAACACCATTTTGAAAAAGAGATCAAAGCATTTTTTTTTTCTTAAGAGGACCAAATCATTCTCAGATTCACAGCATGTTTTCCCTGTTCACATCATGTTTTGGAAGTAGGAGGGGACCTTGCAGATCATGCATTCCAGTCTTTCTCCCAGTGCAGAGATGCTGTTTACAGCCCCATGACAGCTGGCTTCTGCTTGAGCATTTCCCGGATTTAGAAGCTCGGTCTTTTGTCGAGAAAGCCCATTTCTTTGTAGAGGAGCTCTAATTAGAAAATCCTTTCTCATAGCTTGAAAAATAGACCCCTTTAAACTTGTATTTATTGTTTTTAGTTCTCTTTAACAAATATACAACATCTGCTTGTTGCAAACATGCAAAGGTATTCAAGAAGACAAATGAAAGGGTAATAAAAAAAAGTTATACCAAGCCAAACTTCCTTTATGACTTGAATTATCACAACTTCTTAAGAGATTGAGTAGGATGTAGGAAAGATGGACCCAGTCACAACTAACTTCTAATTAAGCAGTGCTTAGATTCAGGAGGCACTTTGAATACTTGAAGTTCTGTGATGCTCTGCAAGCTGTTTGCTGCTGTTCTGATTTGTGTACCTGATACCACTATTGCCTCAGGTTTTTAATGAAGGGAGGCACCTTCTGCAGCCCTACGAGGGGGCAGTACTAGAGTCAGCTTCTTGGTCATCCTTCTCTGTAAACACTTAGCCTGGGGGCCCAGGACGTGCTGCCCTGTGTCTTGAAATATCTCCTGTGGAGTATTTCTCAATTTGGTCTGGTTTTATTAAGATAGAAGTAGACTGAAATCTCCTAAAAGCCCATTTTCCTTGATTGTCAATAGCTCTAGATAATCTCTATATTTATCAAGGCCCATCTATTCTTTGGAAGTAATTAAATAATTGGTACAGAAAATGTTTTATGGTAGGTTGTGATATGAGATGAGATGATATAATACTTACTAGTTTCAGATTTTATTTCACTAAAAGCTTCCATCTTATGCATTATTCTTTGTGTATTCACAGAACAGGTGCCAGCATGGCTGGGCTGCCCAATAAAGTTTCTCTAGATACCCGGGCTGCGATTTGAACTGAGGGACTTGTGACACGCTCATAGGCAAATTAGGGCACTTATTCCCTTAGTCACTTCTGATAAAATGGTTACGACTAGTTTTACATGGATAATGCTATAAAAGACTTGTTACCAGTTTTTCTGCTGGACTGAATAGTGGGAGTAAAAATTACTCTAATCCTAGTGCCCCTATTAATAGTTCATCCAATTGATAATGACCATAGATAGAGCTTGTTCTGGTCTCCTGCACAAAGACAGAGTGTACTCTTCCTCTCAAAATTTGATTCTTGTGTTGAAACCGATTGATGCCAGGGCTCCTGGGTGGCTCAGTCATTTAAACGTCTGCCTTCGGCTCAGGTCATGATCCAGGAATCCCGGGATTGAGCCCCACATCAGGCTCCCTGCTCAGCAGGGAGTCTGCTTCTCCCTCTCCCTCTGCTCCTCCCCTCTCTTGCACTCTCTCTCTCAAATGAATAAATAAAATCTAAAAAAAAAAAAAAGAAACTGATTAATGCCACACATGCACCAAGAGAGTATGAAAAGGCTTATTACACACTGAGGCTTTCTGGGGAGAGTGGGGCAGGCTTCCAGGCAGGTCTGAAAATGGGGTGAGAGAGCTGGGAGAGGAGATTGGCTTGGCTTTTATTGTGGTGTGGGGGTGGGACTGGGATGAAGGTTTGCTCAAATGGGCTGGGGCTGACACATTTGAACTTTTTACTGGCACTAAGGGAGGGTGCACCCAGGCTTTCTTAGCAGCTTGCTCCAATGTAGAGCAGAAGGGGAAGCACCGGTGGAATGTGGAAGCTGTCAGCAGCCAAATATAAAAACTGGAGCCAAGGACTTTACTATAGTGCTAAGTTGTGCTTTTAGGTAAAATCTGAGTTTTCTGAGCAGGTGCACTGCACCCAGGATGAAGAGCTCACAGACCTCTCACTAATTGCTCCCCTTTTACTTCCTGCTACCTTTCTCTTCTGTATAAGATCCTTCCTGTGCCCCACCCTCAGCAGAAATGTAGTAGTCTTAAACTATTGGCTCAGCCTCCTGCTTCTCTTACTAACTTTGGATTCCTGCTTATATACATTCATGTTCGGGCAAATATGGTTGTACTATATATGTGTGTATATAGACTACAGGGAATTCAATTTCCTTTTCTTCCCCTTTGGGTTGGGAGTGTGTATTGACTTTGCAGAACCATGGCAACAAGTTGGAAATGATGGATGAGCAGAACATCTCCCATGGTGGAGGAGGTGGGACTGCAGAGAGAGCTGTGGGAGCAGAGGTGCACTTGACCACTTTTTCTACATCTACATTATTGGAGTGTAAATCTACTAAGTCTTCTCTACTAAGGCTGAGTTCTTTAGTGATGCAGTTGGGAAATGGGCCATTGGTGTAATGGAGTCATCGTAGGGACTCTCATATGATTGAAAAGAGCATCATTCTTGGTAACTGTGTTCTGTACAGGTAGAGCTCAGAATCAAATGCTTTCTGTACTTGGAAGTTTGGGAAACTCTAAAAGAAGCATTAGAAGATAGTTTGACTTGTAAAGAGATTATCTGATCCTAGATTTTCAATTATGTTTTGTTTTGTTTTACACAGATTTGTTGTTTTCTGTTGTTGTTTATGCTTGCTTAATTTCAGGTTTCTTATCTTTCTCATGAAAAAAGCTCTGGATAAATGTTGGGCAAAGAAGCTATTTCTCACTCATTCCTTACGGTCCAAAAGGTATTAAAAATAGAAAAAATTTGTTGAGACAGATTTTACCAAGTAATTAAAGGCATTTGAAATTAAAGCTTAGTGCAATCTTACTAATGATTTTAAAATATTGAAATTAGAATCTGTCAGGTGCCAGGTGCCTAAGGAACAGAACAAATTACACAGTTAGGCAAAGTCGCAGGTAAAATTCACTCCATTTCAACTCATTCATACACATTAAATGTATCTGCTGGGCTTAGGGATGGGTTGTAGTTGAGAGTGTCAATTTCAGAAGTACCTAGGACATTCTGCTTTGCCTCAAGATTCAAGGCAAGCCCTTGGCTGACTGTTGTTACTTGCACAATGATTATATACCAACATTATTATTGTTGCCAATGTAAACACAAAATGTGAGAGGCTGTTATAGTCTCTACTACAGCACACTTTTCACCATGATAATATAAAATCATTCATGTGTTTTTACTTAGCATTGATATGATGTTTTATCCTAGAAGAACTCTTTGAAATTTCTATCATTAATAATCTTTCAAGCAATCCAGGGAGATAAGTTAGAACTCCTGGCACTGTCTCACACCTGAGTATACAGAGCAGAAAGAGGTCATTGGACTTGAACCAAATTATAATATTTTAATACAAGAATGAGAACTAATAGCCCTGGAGTTTCCAATTTGTTGTTTAGCCAGCTGGCTTATGGTCCTGCAAGTCATGTTATTTGCATGAACTCAAGAGAACTGTTGGGTCCTTGAAAGGTACATCTTAACTAGGAAGCAAATCAGAGGAATCAGTTGAGCTCAGCTCTCCTTCAAGAGAAATACTCTACAACTGCCTACCTACTATAGAGTTACTTCTCCCCCCAATTTTATATTTTTCCATATATAATGCAGAGAAAAACTTCTGTGGGAAGTTAGCCAGAATTTGCATGGTGTTTCAGAGAAAAAAACTTCTGACATATTTGTGGAAGGTCTTCATTTTGACAGCTCCAAGTCTTGGATTTGGGAGCTAGAGAACCAAGAAAGAATTTCTTCAAACTACGAGTCAGTCAGAGAGAAGACCACTAGCAGAAGTGATAAGAAATAGCCAAAGGAAGACTTTTGTGGTGCAGACCTTGGCATGATTAGAACATCAGGTAATTTGGACCAGATTATACAAATAATTTACAGAGCTTTCCCAGAGATATGAGCTAGAATCTTTATTAGGAAATCAAGTGTCCACGATGGAACATTTTTAGCTGCTTGGCAAAAAGCCTTGGTCAAACAAAAAGAATTCAGATGCTTTTGGTGACAGCTGATGTGGAGTAACTTTTTATAGTACATGTTCTATCATGTGGCACAATTTGTGAATTTTCTCAAAAAAAGTGACAGTCAACGGAGGCCTGTGTTTGTGGGTTTTATCTGTAAAAATAAAAGATCTAGGTTCTGTGAAAAATAAAATTCACAACTTATCAACATTCAAAATAGAAAAAAGTTTCAGTACTGTTTTAGGGAAGCTGAATGAAGTAGAGAGTTGTTCACGATTAGCTTCTAAACTTATGGAACATAATTTAGAATATAAAAAAAGTGTAGTTTTGTGTTATTTTTTGCCAGGGTTAGAAAGTAGTCATAAAGAGATTTCCAGGAAGCCATAAGGCAGTCCAAAGGCTTCTAGATGAGTGAAATTCTTTATTCCCTTTCAGGATTCTTTGTTGTGGTAGAGAACTGTGGTGTTTTTTTTTTTTTTTTTTTTTAACATGTCCAGCCTCCCTCTTGTCTTGAATGATCTATCTTTCCTTAGGATATCTACCCACCCTTCAGGACTCAGTGCACATTTTACCTCCTCTGTGTAGCCTGATTGTGCCATTGGTTGGGAAACCCCAAGACTACTTTCAAGCTTTATGCTTCACTAGAAGAACTTATGGGGAACAGAAAGAACTGTTATACTCATGGTTATAGTTTATTACAGAGGAAGGATGCAGATTAAAATAATCAAAGGAAAAAGGTACATGGGGTAAAGTCCAGAAGAAACCATGCACAAGCTTCCAGGTGTCCTCTTCCAGGAGAATCATATGGATGTGCCTAATTCTCTTAGTAATGCTGTGTGACGACACATGCAATGTCGCCAACGGGAAGGGCTGTGCCTTGGTTTTCTGAGTTTTTCTTGGGGTTTAGCCATATAGGCAACTGAGCTCAACCACTCAGGCTCCAGCATCCCAAAGCAAAAATAGGCATCACCATAAATCACGTTGTTAGCATAAACTATCTGATCGAACTGGTTCTGGGTGACCCAAGACTTCAGGTATGCAAAAGCACTCTTATCGGGCAGAATATTCCAGTGGCCCAGAGCTTGTCTTCTAGGAGTCAGCCAAGGACCAATCCTGAAGTAGGCAGTACTTGGGAATATGCAGGGTTTGAGCAACACAAGCCTACTGAGTTATCTCTCTCCCACAAAGCCTATATCCCTGGCCCCTGTCCTAGGCTGTCTTCCTAAAATGATCATATTTTTATGAGCATCTGCATTTAGTATAGCATTTATATAACACATGCAGCAATAGTATCAGCATTTCATGGATCCAGTGTGAGGTAGGGATAAACTTAAACAACCAATCCATCTTGTAAAGGCATCATATCCATTTTTATGTATTTGTGCTAATTTGATTACTTGCTGTCCTCCTTGATCTATTATTATTTGTACCTTGTGATAAATGTGTGCAGAACTATTTAGCATAGTAATTAATTGATGTTTAGCTAAATCCAGTTCTTCTCAGGCCAGTCATTTTCCATCAGTACTACATCCTGAAGAGGCTTTAACTCCAACTCCTGAAACATTTGATCATCAGTATGGGTATTATTATATAACTTATTTATATAAGGCAGTTGAATCTTATTGACAATGGCAGTGTTACACTATATTAAATATAGTCATGATACAATTCAGTTTTATTACAAAATAAATCAGTAAGAATTATATTGGTATTTGCAATGTCTTCCCAACAGAACTGGCCCTTGTCCATATACCAGATATTATTATGGACAGGAATCATTAAAATTGGCCACGGCTTGGTTATTTCTGGGTTCAAAGTCAGGTAGGGACAAAACCAGTTACCTTGCCTTACTTCAAAGTTTTGTATTGAGATAGGTTTCCATTGTGTGCTCTTTTATAGCCAAGCCCCACTTCCTCCTTGGAAAGGACACAAGTGTTACTCAGAATAGTTCTTATCCCTGCTAGCCATACCACAGGTTATATTTTATTCTGATCTATTCTTTGAGTGAAAGCAGTCAGTGTGCATCCATGTAAAGTAAATTGCCCCAGAGAAATTTCCTAGGTTTGAAGATCCACAACATCCCATAAGCGCACTTCTTAAGCCTCAGTAGCAGGGTGGAAGGCCATTGCCCCATAGTTACTTTAGTCTTAATCTGTATTAAAACAGTAAGGAGGGGCACCTGGGTGGCTCAGTTGGTTGAGTGTCCGACTCTTGGCTTTGCCTCAGGTCATGGGATTGAGCCCCATGTCAGACTCCGTGCTCAGCAGGGAGTCTGCTTGAGGATTCTCTGCCATTCCCTCTTCCCCTCCCCCACCTCAAATAATAAATAAATAAAATCTTAAAAAAAATAGTCAAGAGGTACTGATGTGTTGGGATACAAGCCCTTTCTCAATGCTGGGTCCTAGTATTATCTTGCATTATTGGTTGAGTTGGCCTAACTCACTTCACTAAATCCTTATCGTCTTTTCAGGCTGACTCCCAATCCTTACCTTCCTCCTAGAAGAGAATTCCTTCTGATCTGCTTATTCTAGTTAATACATCTTTTTCCTTTGAATATTTTTACTCACTGAAAGTGAATTCAGTTTGTACCATGATGTCTAGAATGGAACCCATCTCTTCTAAATCACTTCTGTCTTGTGGGCCAGTGTTGTTTAACCTACTGTGCATGTTGTGATTGTGTACCACCTCCCTGAGTGCTGTTAGGATACATGTTTTGTACGCCAAAATTTGGGTCTCTCAAATGTTGGGTTAAATGAGTGGTAATCATGCCTAGATGTGATGTAGTTTGAATATGCTGTGTGGCTTCCCATAGCTTTCCTCATTTTAGGGTTGGGCTGCTCCCTGGGGGAATTTGGACCCACTTGTGAAACCTAATGCTTAATTCTCATCAGAAACCCATTGGTTCTTGTATTCTGGTTAATAGCTTTTCACCCACAAAAATGAGAGCAATATGTACTTGTGCATAGTACATGGTGGCATGTCAGGCATGCAGCTCTCTGTTTTCTCCATTATGACCAGGGGCCTTTCTCGGCATTTGCTTATCAGGGTTTACAGGCGCTTAGTAATCAGTCTGCCAGAAGCTGTATCCTACGTAGTTGGTGGAAATTTCTTCCCAAGTGATACCATTTATAGTACATGTTACCTGAGAAATGAGAGTCAAAAGATACTGGCACATTACTGGAGTTCCAACCTCATCAACAATTTGTCAAGTTCATCATCACATTGTATGACCAGAATGTTTCCCAGAATGATGCCATTCAGGTTTGCAGGCTGCCATTAGACCTTGTCAGATTCCAAAAGGAGGGGTGGTCTTGGAAACCATATGGCTTCATCGTTTTGGGCATCTGGTATAATTATGCTATGAGACAATATCATTCTCTTGCTCCGTCTCTCTATCAGGGTGCTAATGCGATATTGGATCTTCCTTGTTCCATATCCACTCATTCATTCCTTTACCCTCAGCTACTGTTTTTTTCACTCTACATTTGTCATCGATTTTAACCTCTACACTTTTCCATCTTTAGAAGGCACATTAGTTTCACCAGCTCTACTGCTCCAGATAGTCCTCAGGAATACCAGTCTAGCAAGTGCCTCCCTCTTAGCAGATTCCCATTTATATAGGACAGGGTTACGCAGGTACAGAACTAGTGGGGTGTCTCTACTCTTAGGCAGTATAGCTCTGTTCACTGTCTACCCCAATTTTGCCAATGGGGTAAGGGCACTGTAAGTTATTTGTGTAAGAGCATGCTGTCTCTCACATCATTTGTGCTCTATAAAAACTTCCTGATTGATTGATTGATTGATTATGGGAGAGTCTTGGACAACTGTTAGAAAGTGGTGTTATTATTTTTTCAACCCATCTAAGGTTCTTCACCTCTTGATCTTAGGTGGATTATATGATGTTCTGATCTCTTCTCTGTAATGAAGATTTGTCCCTTTTCTGTAATTGTGACTTTTTCAAATATTAAAAAAAATCTAGTCTAAATAAAAAAATTATTTAGAATGTGCAGTAGACAGTATCTCTTCTCTTTGCGCTGGGAAAAAGATGCACTCTGTTATATTTCATTCCTCCTCCTTGTTCTTGCTTTTCTGACTTCTGGTAGATAGGCACTTGGAGGAACAAGAGGATGAAATATTACCTAGGTGGTGCTGTTCTGCTCTGGGGATGGATGCTTCATGTGGTAAGCTGCCTTGTGGGCAACTGCATGGACAGGGTAATTGTTGGATAATCTGGAAGTCCTTCCAAAGACCATCACGTTGCACACTTCCAGTAAGCAGGCTTCATACTCTCTGGTTGACTAATCCGCTGACACTGTTGCTTTATGCCCCTTGCAGTGTGTTCTGTAACCTTGTACTGTGGGGTCTTCTCATCCTCACCCTTTTGGATGAGGTATCTGCAGTGTGGGCCCAGTCTTGCTATCCTCTAAGTACTTACTTGATCCAAGGAAAACGAGACCACCCTTGCTGTACTCCATCGTGGCAGTTCAGACTGACCCACTGCTGCCTTCTCTTTCTTTTTTGTTGTTAGAAGTTGTTGCCTCCTTTCAAAATTTGCCAGGCAAGGGGACCTATGTGTCTATGCTCATATATGTGCAGACTCCAGAACGTCCATGCCAAGCTTGCTCTAGAGCTCTGTTACTGCATTCTCCTCCGAGGCCGGGCTGGGAGGCCTTCTACACTTCTCCAGATGTTCACTTTGGGAGTGACGGGCCAGTTTCCCTCTTTCATATGCATTCTCCTTGAGTATTTCTTTTGATCCTCACCTCTTTGTCTTGTGCACCATCCTTTCTTCTCCAAAGGCCACCGCTCTCTCTCTTTAGGCCACAGACTCACTATTTCTGTTGCTGAGTAAATTCCCATAGGGAGTTCTTAAGCAGGTTGGAATGGGCAGCACCCCAACAATTTGGTCCTACGGAAGGATTGTGTTTTTACACAGCCGTTCCCACGAAAGGTATTATAACATCTCTTACAGTAAATGTGTGTAACTGTAGGCAGGGAAAGGTTGCTGAGGAACAAAATTTTGTGTTTCCTTTAACTTAGTTCTCAGATACTAACATTTATAACAATTTAGCACATTCAGATATCATGACATGATAAGAAATGATTTCTTACATCTTTGGAGTTTTCAGGTGGGAGGCCTATTTACTATGACCCTTTCACAACTTCAGTTGCTGTGATCATTTACTGTGGCTATCATGAAATAATCCGTAAACCAATCCCTGAAGATAAGTGGATTGCAGTCATTTTCATTTTTGTAATTACAGTTTTAATAATTTCAAGGAGGGAAGTGCTGGATTCAGAGGTTTCAATCATGTCATCTTCCCTAATTTAACTTAGCAACTTTCTTCTGTAACTGTGTTAATCAGAGCTCTATCTCTGAATCTAGGGATTTCTCCCGTTGAAGCTGGATTGTGTGAAATTTTCTCTTTTTTTTCAATACCTGCACAAATTTTGGGTTGACGTACCGATCGCATTCCTTTTTTTTTTTTTACAAGTTTAGGTGCAGTGAGAAATTGGCAGCAGTATAAAGAATTAGCATTTGAATCCCTGAACTTGGTTCATAGATGCCTCTGGAAGTAGGAACTTAGAAAATTCTCCAAGTGACTAAGGTGAAAAGCATTTGGGTCTAAATGAAATATTCTATAGTTCATTGATAGGCACAAATAATAACTGCAATTTTCCCATTTGCTTTCAAGATTTGTTATGAAAAAGAACTCATCTTTTTCATGGTCAGAGTGTCCTAGAAATAGTTGTAGTGTTTGTGACAGATTGCCAGATGCTTAGATATTATTTTAATATAAGAAAATAATCTCCTTTGGAGCCATTAGAGTACAAGTTTTTGGACTCTGTGTCTTGTTCACTATTATATTTCCATTTCCTAACACAGAGCGCCGTATTTCTAGTACAGACTTAAATATTTGCTGGATGGAATCAGATCCCTGTACTTACTGAGCACCAAGCTCTATTCTGGGTGCTCTATGTGTATTAACTCATTTACATGTCACAAAAACACTTTTAAGTAGGTGCTACTATTATCTCTATTTTACGACTGGGGAAACTGAGGCAAAGAGAATTAAGTAACTTCGCCAACTAAGCAACAGAGCTGGAACTCAAACCCAGGTTCTGGGTCGAGAGCTTGCACACTTAACCGCCATGCTAACCTACCACTCTTCCGAAGGACCGGCTGTCATACTGATGTTGGAGGGCTATAGAGATGTACCTTCATGGTATGCCTGGAGGAAGGGGGCAAAAGGTACAAACTTCCAGTTATAAAATAAACAAGTCACGGAAATGTAATGTACCTTGTGGTGATTCTAGCTAATAATACCATATTGCATATTTGAAAGTTGCTAAGAGAGTAGCTCTAAAAAAGTTCTCATCACAAGAAAACTTTTTTTTTTTTTGGTAATTATGTATGACAATGGATGTCAACTAGAAAAAAAAAAAAGAAAGAGATATTTGGTAAGTTTTTGACAGCCTAAAGTTTTCCAAGGCAGGGTCTCTTGTCAACAGATATTTTATCAACAGATATTTTCCTAACAAGTAAAGCTTTATACTGTCAGCAAGAGGCTTTATAATCCATTCTTAATTATTGGTTAGATGTATGTGTTTTCCTCAGAATTGTCACATTTAGAATGGTGCAACATTTGGGTTCGCATGCTATACAGTTATTGCCCTTTCCATTGTTTTCGAGGGCCGTCTGGCTTGCCAATAGTCCTGTTGACCATGGAATCACACCAGGGCTTACTTGGGAAAGACTAGCTGCCAGAGGCCTAAGCAAAAACCCACAGCTATGGGCCAATAATGCAATGAATACCTCATGAAAAGAAAACTCCACTAGGATGAACAGATGACTGGCTAACTGACTGAGAGCAGAACAAAGATCTTAAGGAGATAGAAGGTAGAGAAGATTCAGATTTTCACATCAAAATAAGTAAAATAGGAATTAGTGGAGGGAAAACTGAAAAAAAGAGTAAAATGACAAGTCCAGGAGGTTAAGGAATATGACAGCCTGTGTCTATGTGGGGAGCTGGGAGGAAGGTGTACATATGAATTGTAGGGAGAGGCTAAAGTAGGGCCAGGAGTGACCCACATCTCTACTTCGCTGATTTTGTAAGCTTCAGTCACACCCCAGAGTGGGTGTGTTGGTGCGGAAGTTCTCAGTGAAGTCACTAGCTCCAGTGGATCCAATTTTTTGATGGATCCTTTTGGCATATCAGGTTTGAGACCTCCCCTGTCCATAATTCCAGAGATGTAGTCTCAAAATAATTCAAAACGACATTGTTCTCTCTTTCAACTGCCATGAAAGGACCAACAGCTATAATCTGTCTAATCAGAACTGCAAGCATTCACCCATTTATTCACCATTCAGCAAATATTTATTGAGAGCCCTGGTTACGTACATAAGGAGCTGAAGCCCGGGCATATTAGGAAATTATAGCTCTGCTATGAAAAAACCAGCTACTTCATGTTTTAGAGAGGTTGTTATGATCTGTAGAACTATTTAGGAAATAACTTTGGGGTTCATATAAATCTAGCTCTTAAATCTCTGCAAAAGCCATCCTTGCAAAATTCCTGGATCTGTTTTCTGCTACTCTAGGCCAAAGCCATTTTGTCCTTTACTTCTCTACTCATAATTCGATTGGCCTATTTATATCTGGATTCCATCCTCAAGTCCGGGACAATCTGTATGGGGAGCTTTCTGCAGGCAATCCTGTTTATCCAAGACTGCGGGTGCTCAGAAATGAAGGAGGAGGGAAGCCAGAGTGAAGTGGAAACTGAAGTCATCGCTTGAAAATGGATGGTGCATGAAGCTAAAGGAGAGGAGGAGCACAATTATAGAAGAGGCAGGGCCCTCAGAGGGTATAGGGCTAGAACAAAATGCTATATATTTACCATCACCTTTGTAATTCCAAATCAATTTCCAGTGTGTATGTGTATGTGCGTACGTGCATGTGTGTAGGTCCAGACTTCCACCGGGCATAATACCTCGTCTGTTCTGCATGGTTTTAGAAGGCCAGGACAGCCTGTGCTCATACTGAATACTTCAGATAATCTTTTCTGACCTTCGTGGCAGGTTATGGGAATCTGAGGTGAAAAGTGTGATCTGTTCGAGTCTTGCTCTCTCCTTGGGCTAAGGCACTGTCTGGTGTTAGAATCAGCTAACCCCTGTTGTGTGTGTGTGTAGGAAGAGCTCTTTTATTTCTGATTTTGTTATATTATCTTCTATTTTTATTGTCTATGCTATTTGCACTGCTGACCCTATCAGTTTCTTTTCTTTTCTTTTTTCTTCTTTTCTTTTTGCAGGGGTTTCAATTCCTTGAAAAGCAGACAACCCTCTCCCCAGTCTTTGTCATCATCCTGGCCCATACCCATTCTATGCAGCAGCCCCTTGGTAGCCCAGTGACTTATCTTCGACCTGCATTTCATCCCAGTGAACTGCGGGTGAAAGTTCTAGACATTGTGGTATCATTGCATGTCAAGAATCAATGCCCTTGCTTTTGTCATCCCATTGGCATGTCCGAGTCTGTTTAAACATTGCTCTCTTACTGTGCTGTTAGCTCCTTGAGGAGAAGGACTTTTTTCCCCAGGAGGTGGTTGTCTGTTTCCCATTCAGGTAGTTCCAGTATTGAGCATAGATTCTGGCACAGAGTGAGGGAATCAATAAGTATTTGTTGGATAATGAATAAAAATAAATAAATATTTTGATAACTTTGAAATTAACTCATGTTAATAAAATGATCAGACTATACATTGATATTGAAGATATCAAAAATACACTGTTAGGTGAAATACCATGGTGCAGGATAATAGCAAATAATAATTATTACTGTTACTACCACACTGACCACCAGAGAGGACTCCCTATTATTTCCAGACAGGTTGCTAATTCAGCTCCAGAATCCCATTGTGTAGTGTTGGACTCTAGGGCCACTCCTGGTACCAGCTCTCTGAGCTCGGTTCCCTAAAAAAGAGACCTTATTGAAAGGGGGTTGTCATCCTGGAGAAATGACAATGAAGGAAAAAGAGAAGTGAACGGAGGAAGACAGTGGAGGAACTACAAGAGGCTGTGGTACTAAGAAAGTCACAGCTTCACAAGAACACAGCTGGAAACAGAGGTGGCATTTACAGCTATGTACTCAGAACAGTCTTCTGCAAAGGGAGCTTGGGTGGGAGGTAGACAGTTGATGAACTGACCTTCCTGCTTCTTCCTGTCTTGTTTTCCATTGGTTGGGGTATGCTCTTGAGTACATTAACTCCCTTGCATTTCTGGGTTAAATTACCAGCTGCTTTAAGTAGCTTCTGGAGAAGCTAATGCAAGTCCAGGATAGTCAGGATGTCAGGGTGTCTTCTGGCTGGTTCTTTTATATTTACTTACATATCTGCCATTTCCAGCATTCCTCATTCTTTCCTGTGGACATGTAGGGTTATTTCCTTTTAGCCTGATGGATTTCTTTTAGTGTATCTTGTAGGGCAGGTCTGCTTGCAACAAATCTTATGTTATTTTTATTTTATTCTGGGAGTGTCACCATTTCACATTCATTTTCGAAGGCTGATTTTGCTGGAGATGTAATTCTTAGTTGGCAGTTTTTATTCTTTAGCACTTTGATTATGTGCTTCCTCTGACTTTTTGCCCCTATACTTTCTGATGGGAAGTCAGCCAGTATTCATGTTATATTCCCTTTAAATGATAAAATGATTTTTTCTTCCTACTTTCAAGATTTCTGTCTTGCTTACTTTTTTTTTTTTTTTGTCCTTGTCTTTCACAAGTTTGGTTATGATGTGTCTAGGTGTGGATATCTTTGTGTTTATCTGGATTTTGTCAAGCTTCTTGGATATGTAGATTAATGTTTTTTAGCAAATTTGAGAATGTTAAAACCACTATCTCTTTAGATAGTTTTTCTGTCCTTTTATCTCTCTTTTTCTGGGATTCCCATTGCATATATGTTGGCATGCTTAATCTTGACCCTCAGGTCTCTGAAGTTTTGCTCATTTTTTTTCTTCAATGTTTTTCCTTTCTGTTCTTTGGATTGGGTAATTTTTGTTATTCTGTTGTTCATTCATACTTTATTCTCTCATCTCCAATCTGCTGTTGGTCCCATGTGATGAATTTTTCATTTTGGCTATTCTACATTTTTTAAAAGATTTTATTTATTTATTTATTTATTTATTTATTCATTCATTCATTCATTCATATTTATTTATTTATTTATTTAGAAAGAGCCAGGGGAGGGGTAAAGAGGTAAGGGGAGGGAGAGGGAGAGAATCTCCAGCAGATTCCACACTGAGCGCTGACCCTGACCCAGGGCTCTGTCCCATGACCCCAAGATCATGACCAGAGCCAAAACCCACGAGTTGGATGCTGAGCCACCCAGGTGCCCCTTGGCTATTCTACTTTTTGACTATGGAGTTTCCATTTTTTAAATATGGGTTATATTTCCTATGGGTTCTCTATTTGTTGAGTTACCATTATCATATTTTTAAAAACTCTTCAAAGTATTTATAATAAGTGCTTTGAAATTTATTGTCTAATAAATCAACATCTCTATCTACCTGGATCACTTTTTTAAAAATGATTTTTTTCTTCTCAGTGTGAGCCATACTTTCTTTTTCTTTGCACATTTGTAATTTTTGGTTGAATGAACCCTGGACAGTTTAATTAACATTGTGTAGCAACTCGGGATTCTGATTTATTTTGTTTGTTTGTTTTTCTTTTTCTTCTTTTTTGTAAATTACCTGAACTTAATCTGTGGAATCTTATTTCCCTCATTGTGTGCAGACAGTTTTATCTCTGGTCAGTTTGTTTATTCTCGTTTCACTTGTTAGCCAGGCTTTAGAGGGGTGGCTCCTATGTCTGAATAGTTTAGTGGTCAGCCTGTGACTTGGGCAAAGGCTGTGCTCAAACACTTTGAGCCAGTAAGACATCCACCCTCTGCTGAGGTTGGAAGTGCAGAGGTCAGCCATCTTTAAATCTCTTTTTGTTTTTCTTTACCACTGGGCTTTCTTGGGTTTCCCCTGTACATCCCCGTGTCTTACAGTCCAAGGATATGTGGAGGGAGAACCTATTGAGCCCTTCTGTGACTCTCTCATTTCCAGCGTTTATTCCATCTGTGAGCACAACCTCAAACTAGCAAAGAGGTAGTTTTTTTCCTTATTGCTTCCTATTGAGGCCCATCATTTTTAGGGAGAAACACTTGAGTTCTCTACCCTCACCTGCCTCACCCCCAATCAAAATAAAGAATGCCCCTTTTCAGATCAGAGTGGCTGGTTTTCCAGCAATCTCAATGCTTTCCAGACAAGACCACTACTCTTGTCTGTTGAGTTGGGGTTGGATACGCAACCAACCCCAGGCCATGAGGTCATAGACTCTTCTTACCTGCAACTATAGTAGTTCTTCAAGATCAAGTACTCTTCCAATGTGTTGTCTGCTTTAGGTCTGTTTCCAGAACCCTGGAATAGTTGTTTTTGACAATTTTGACCAGTTACAATTTTGTGTGTGTGTGTGTGTGTGTGTGTGTGTGTGTGTGTGAATGTGTGAAGATTTGCTGACCTCTTCACCTAGCCACAGCTGGATGTTCATCTCCCAGTATCCGTCTGCCCATTGTTTTGTTTTCAATCTGTCTCATTTTGTTTTAATTATCTTTTATAAAAATCAGGAGTTGGGTGTTCCTTTGTGATCTAGTGTTAAAAGTTATTTTTTCCTTTTTAATATGTGACTTAAATTTATTTACATTTACTGATTTGACACAGAAGTTGTATTGATCTTAGTTTTGTCATATTACTTTATGTAATATTTTCTGTTTTGTAGTGTTTTCAAAGTCTTGACTATGTTCCCTGTTGGCCTATTAGTTTGTAGGTGTGTATGTTTTTTTCTTATGGAGTTTAGAGGAGTTTATATTTTTGTTCTAGTGGTTATCTTTATAATTTAATCTTTGTATAATAACAGTCTTAGTCTTGTGTTTCTTCAGTCAATATTTATTGATTTCTACAATGAACAGCCATGTTTCCTTTTCCATGGCTTTTTTACAACTCAATTTTAATTATTAGTATTTTCTTAGTGTTTACATTGTATTGTTAACCATGCTTATATTTTATCATTTTAATGGTGTTATTGAATGAAATCCTTTGACTGTTAATTACACAGGTGAAACAGTGAACTTCCTGTACATCCTACCTTTTAACCTATTTCTTCTATTAATAGGTGTATGATTACTACACCGTGGAGAGATATAATATTTTCATTTTCTTTTATCATCTTAATCTTCACATTTGTTTTAGTCCTAATTTTACCATTAAGTATATTCGGTTTTCATTGCCAGCTGTTACTTTTTCTTTCCTGGGCATTTCTTGGTTGACTAAAGTTGGTTTCCTGGTCAAGTGCCCAAGAAGAACCTGTGAGTGTTGTGCCCCTTGAGCACTTGCGTGTTCAGTTGTTTGTCTGCAGCTCTGCACCTCAAGTTTTCATGAGAGGATGCACACATAATCCTCGATTCACACTCTTTTTCTTGATTACCTGTTAATGTTGCCCCACTTCTGGTTTTGTATGTTGCTGTAGAGAGATATGAGATCACTTTGCAACTTTTCCTTTGTGAACAACTTCATCTTTTTGCCTAACTGCCCCAAGAGTCTATCTTTATCTTTATACTTCAGTACCTTCGGGGGAACGTATCTAGTTAACCATACTGACAGGTACATGGTGAGCCCTTTATATGGAGAGTCAGGAAACTTTCTCGTGTTGAATTGTCTTGGTGTTCTTTAGCATCTCCGATTATGCACATTTTAGATTTGCTTTGACTGCTTTCCACAATCATCTTCCCTCTAACCCTTTAAAAACTTTTCCTTATTTCCCCTGAATTTTGTTCATCTTATTGTTCTGTCCTGCATGCCCCCAACAGTGTTTTCTGCAGGGTCTATTTGTTCATTGTTTTTTAGCTATTCCACTGTGGCCTTTCTCCCCTCCCTTTTACTTGCTGAGTTCGTCAGCTCACATTTCAGTTTCTTCTGTTGTCTCACCATCTCTTACTTGAGTTTGGCATTTCTCCCTTTGATCTTACTTCCTAGAGGTGAAGTTTCAGTTTGCTAGGGCTCCCAGACCAAAGTGTCACAGACTGAGTGCCTTAAGTAACAGAAATTCACTTTCGCACAGTTTGAAGGCTAGAAGTCCAAGTTCAAGGTGTTGGTAGGATGGATTTTTTTCTGAGGCCTCTCTCCTTGGCTTACAGATGGTCATCTTCCTCCTCTGTTTTCACATGGTTCTTCCTCTGTGTTTGTCCTTATGTCCTTTTCTTATAAGGCCACCAGTCATATTGGATTAGGGCCCACCCCAGTGACCTTATTTAGCTTTACCTCTATAAAGGGCCTGAGGTACTAGGGATTAGGACTTCAACTATGCATTTTGGTGGGCACACAGTTCAGTCCATAACAGGTGATTACTTTATTGAATTCTTATTTTTTAAATTCTTGTCGAATTATTATTTAGTTATTTTTATCTGCTCATTTTCTGGTAAGTGTTTTTCATTTAATGGTAAAATTTACTGCCCCCCCCCCCGATTTTTTCCTTATCATATTTTCATATTGATTCTGTGGGAATTTCTTTTACTCATTGAATGATTTGAATTTTCCTTAACTGCCTCCTTGTAGAGGGCTTCTGTATGTGTGTGTGTGTGTGTGCGTGTCCCTGTGTGTGTGAGTGTGTGTGTGTGTGTGTGGTGTCGTGTCATGGCAGCCTTCCAGGCTTGTCAACCCAAAAGCCCTCAACTGCTCTGCTGCTGCACAGATAGGCCACTTTTTGCAACTGTGGCTCCTGAAAGTGAATCACTGGGGTACCTTTCTCCCTGTTTCTCAAAATAAAATGAAAGTCATCCAGGAGAGTTCATTTTGTCAGCTTTCTCGCTTCCATTTCTGCACCCATTTTCACAAACTAGCTATATCCTTTTGTGCTTTGGTGTGAGGTTTCACTTTCAGCACTTGATGTGATCGGGGTCACTGGGCCCTGTCAGCACGCCCACTGTTTTCTGTCTGCCTGACTTCCTCTGTGGCTTTCCTTTTATTTCTGCTAATTTTGGAAGGCTTTATATATGTTTATGAGTCAGTGGCTTGTGTATTTCTCTTAGTTTTACTGAAAAGGAAGTTTTAAGTTGTTGTGTTCATTTTTTTCCTCGACTTTGGGGATGAGAAATGGAGAGGTAATTTTTGCTCAGCCAGGTTTATACTGGAAGTCAATTAGTAACTGACTGAACTGCCAAACAGGGGGCTAAATGCTGTCCATTATACCGTATCTGACTGTGACCCTAGCAATGAGAGATAAGACGATAGATACTGCACATTAGCTCTTTTATCTCCACCCTGGCTCCCTTATAGAATGTTAGATTGCTGCAATCGCTGGAAAGTTAGTCTTCATTTTTCAGACTTTCTTACATCTTAGGTTTGCGTGTGAACTGATGGTCTGCCATGCTGTTTGGAATCCGGACACGAAGCGAAGTCTACACTCTGATGCCTCTGCAAGTTTGGTGGTGGGGGTGTTTGTTGTTTTGCAGCAACGACAACAGGGTTATTGTAGAGACGTAGAGTGTAGGCACCCATTTTCCGGTGGTATGTTCTGGACGTCTCCAGTTATGGTAGCATTTTGGGATTTCCAGATCCTAGCAGAGGTGGTGTAGACTTAGCAGTTGGGACAGTGGGTTCCTGATTCTCCTAATCTCAAATTATGCCAGAGACAGCAACTCCAGTGGAAGATCAGTGGTGTGGTATTGTCCTGAGAGGTCAGTCCAGAACCTGCCCCTCCAGCCCTCTGTCACAGACTTTTGTAAACCCTTAATTCCCTGCACTAAATCTACAGCTGATTATGCTGGCTGGATAGTTTCTGATATTTGAAACTGAGCCTTGACAAGTAGATCATTTCATCCCCATTTTATAGGGAGGGAGAGGTCACCTAACTAGTTAGCAATGGAACTTGGATTTGCTCCAACTTTGTCTGACTCTAGAATCTTTTATCTAACTACTATGATTGATCACAGATATCCGAACACTTCTATAGTGTTTATGTGTGCCAGGCAGTGTTCTGAGCACTTCAAATGTGTTAACTCACTAATTCTCACAATAATCCCATAAGCCAGGTACTTTTAAAAATTCTCTTCATTACACAGATAAGGAACCAAGACAAAGAAAGCCTGGGAAATTTGTTCAGAGCCACACAGTTCTGCTCTACAGTCCACGTTCTTAATGGCTAGGCTACCTTCATCTCAAAAATGAGGTTTGCCTTTATTTTACATTTTGAGGTTTTATTTTTTGAAGTTACTTTTAAGATGTAGTCTTTTTTTTTAAGATTTTATTTATCTGAGAGAGAGACAGAGAGACAGAGAGCACGAGTAGGGGGAGGGGCAGAGGGAGAAGCAGACTCCCTGCTGAGGGGGGAGCCCCACCCAGGGCTCGATCCCAGGACCCTGGTGTCATGACCTGAGTCGAAGGCAGATGTTTGACCGACTGAGCCACTCAGGTGCTCCTTAAGGTCAGTCTTAACTTTGTGGTACAGATGTTGGTTTTAAGTTTTATTTTTATAGATTTATCAGTTTGGACCTATTCAAATTCTTCCTACTAGAACATTCTGAATAGCTCTTTAGTATGTTGCCAGTGTAATGGAAATGGCACTGTCTTAGAATTATGGATTATCAGGATTGGAAGAAGGCCTATTAATTATCTAGTTCAAGGACTTGAATTCTCTCTATAAATTCCTTGTCTATTTATCAGTCAGCCTGGGAGATTCAGCATTTCCCCAGACAGCCATTCCATCTTCAGCCAGGATCTATTAGGAGACTTCCTAAGACTGAACTAAATGTGCATTATTAGGGCCCCCATTCATTAACTCTTGGTAAATACATACCAGCTGTTATTTCGATTTCACACGATGGCCCTTCAGATGTTTGAAGGTAGTTATCATGCCTCCTGGAATCTTCCCTCTTTTTCTCTTTAGGCGACCTACTTCCAGTTTCTTCAACACTTTGTCAGGATTTCAGTTGGCTTCAACATACAGATTGCTCTGAATGTATTTGAACTAAGCACAGATTTAAAATTGGGCATGATCAGCAATGAGCAGAGTAGGACCTCACTGTCCTTGTCCTGGGTATTGTATTGTTTGCAGAACTACATTGCATTATTGAATCATACTGAAATTAGAGTCAATTAAACCTGTAACCCTTTCTGACTTATGCAGCTGTTAGGATTGTCTCTTATATCCTATATTTCTTTGGGGTTGTCTCCTTTTGCTGCGTCTCCTCTAAGTATACTGGATTACTCTCAGCTGGTGACTATGCTACAGGGCCATTTCTGCTTAGGGCCTTTTGCACAGGTACTCCCTCTGACAGGCTGGTGTATTCTTTTTCCAGCTCAAATTCCCCTTACCCCTCCATTATGATCCTTTCTCATTGGATTGGTTATTCCCAGAGCACTCTAAAATTTTCCATGCATGCATTGCCTCCGGTGGGCAGCCTTTCCTGATTTTCTGTTTCTGTTCAGTCTCTCTCATATACCTTTCCAAGGCTCTGTGCTTCCACTTTCACAAACTATCTCAATTGTAACTTTTTTTTTTAAAGATTTCTTTATTTATTTGAGAGAGAGAGAGAGAGAGCACACAGGGGGAGGGGCAGAGGGAGAGGGAGAGAGAGAAAATCCTTAAGCAGATTCCCTGCTGAGCGCGGAGCCCGATGTGGGGCTCGATCTCAGGACCCTGAGATCATGACCTGAGCCAAAATCAAAAGTCTACTGCTAAACTGACTGAGCCACTCAGGCACCCCTCATTTGTACTGTTTTAAATGTAAATTTTCATGTAAGGTTTGGAGTTCCATGACCTTTTTTTTGGTTTACCTTTTAATTTCCACTACCTGGCACATGTTTAAAATGCAGGTATTAATGACTAATGGATAATAATGGGACTTTAAATATCATGTTCGTTTTGACCCATTCAGTCCATCAAGATCTTTGGCGTTCATAACTGTGTCATTGAGAGTATTTCCCATTGTCACTAATAGGCTTTATTACCATGCCATTCATGTTCTTATCCAATTGATGGCTAGAATCCTATATCTTAATAGTAGGAGCTCCCTCCAGGCTAATATCAATTCTTTGAGTTATGTCCATTCAGATAAAATTGAATTCACTTTGTCATATGACCATTCAGCTCATATTTCTTTAGTTTGTCTACATGATATTAAGATGGACATGAATTGACTTCTTTGACTTTTGAATAAGAACCTCATTAAATTCTCTTCCATTTCCCTGGAATATCTTGTTTTCTAAGCTCTCAAAAATTAGTCCAACTTGATTTAGTAAACATGGAGCTGGCTTCTAGTAAACATGATTTCTTCTTCTAAGTTCTTGCTAACTAGTTTTAAAATAGAATTTTGCTTAAGATTATAATGCATAATGTACTGTTAAAACCACAAAATTCAACTGCGTAAACTTGAAGTTCTAATTGGCTTTATTCCATAATTCATAAATTGGGTAGCATCCCAGCTAGCAAGTAGAAAGGAGCTCCAAGGAGCTGTACAAAATGGAAGGTTTTTAAAGGGGTGGGACAAGGAAGTCATAAACAAAAGAAAGGATTAGTTCAGGCAAAGTCATCTTCCTTCTGGTGAGGGCAGGGGTATGAGGTAGATTACCTTGCTAGTACTAACCAGAAAAACTATCTTTTCTCAGGGCACCTGGGTGGCACAGCGGTTAAGCATCTGCCTTCGGCTCAGGGCATGATCCCGGCATTATGGGATCGAGCCCCACATGGCTCCTCCGCTATGAGCCTGCTTCTTCCTCTCCCCCCCCCCCTGCTTGTGTTCCCTCTCTCCCTGGCTGTCTCTATCTCTGTCGAATAAATAAATAAAATCTTAAAAAAAAAAAAAGAAAAACTATCTTTTCTCATTTGTACTTAAAAAAGTACACTCTGTGTAGGGGAGCCTGGGTGGCTCAGTCGTGTAAGTGGCTGCCTTTGGCTTGGGTCATGGTCCTGTGGTCTGGGATCAAGCCCTGCATGGGGCCACCGGCTCAGCGGGGGAGTCTGCTTCTCTCTCTCCCTCTGCCCCTCCCACACTGGTGCTCTCTCACCCACTCATTCTCTCTCAAATAAGTAAATAAATAAAATCTTTAAAAAAAAGTGTTATGTGTAGTGATACTTTGACTGGCTAAATGTGACATTCTTGGGAGAGGCTGAAAACAATATTAGGTTAGGTATTAAGTTTTGGTTTGTTCATGTGGGGCTTAGCACAAGTGACTCCATTTTGGGCCTGTTACTTTTTTTTTTTTTTTAACAATACAGCTATATAATTTTGCAGAACTACTGAGAATGAGGAAGACAGTCACAAAGAATATTTTTTTAAATATAACAGTATGCTTATCACTCTCAAGAAGTTATCATTATCATTTTATTTAAGATGTGGTTCATATTCAAATTTCACCCATCACCACAGTGATGTTCTTTGGAACAGGATCTGAGTAACCTGGTGTGTTGCATTTAGTTGTCACACCTCTCTGGTCTAGAAATTTCCCTGTCTTTTACATCTTTCATGAAGATTTATGAAGAGATCAGTCCCATTGTTTTTCAAAATATTCCTCAATTTGTATTGGTCTGATTGTTTCCTCATGATCAGATTTGGTTAAACATTTTTGGCAAAAATGCTGCATAGGTAATGTGTCCTTACATGACAGGACAGGTATGTTTGTTTATCCAACTGTTGGTGATTTTAATGTCACTTCTTGGTAAAGTGGTTTCACTCTGAAGGTCAATCTCTATTGTGGTACAATTGTAAGCAACAGAGTGGAACAGTTGCTTTTTCCCTCTGTTATTTGTTAAAAATTTCACTATCAGCCCAAGCTGCTGTTCCTTTCTGGGTGTGTCCAGTTCTATCCCTCTCAATTATTCTACCAGTCATTTTGTTACCTCTGTTGTCTGTACACTGGCTTGGAAGGCAAAGTGCAAAAAGTGTCCCACTTTGATTATTAGTTGCTACATTTGGAAATATGTGTCCTGCTTACCCATGTGAGGCTTATATTTTGGGCACTATCATTCAGACCTATAGACCCAGGACAAAAACACTAGATTCATCATGAATTCAGTAGTTTTCGTGGGAAGTTGGCTTATTCCTTTTTTCCTTTCTCTCCTCTTCTGTCTTATATTCAGTGGCACCATTTAACTGGAATTGCTTTTGCAAAGGTCACCCCAGGAGTCACTTCCTGCCTTATCTTACTGGACGGTTCTGTGCATATGACCCTGTTGACCTCTCAGTCTTTCTAAAATTTCTCTACTCCCTTGCCTTTCCAGACAGAACACTTTTCTGTTCCTTTTTTTGTTTTTTTCTTTGGTCTTTTTTAAAAGATTTTATTTATTTATTTGAGAGAGAGCTCATGCTTAAGTGGGGGAAGGAGCAGAGGGAGAGAGAGAATCTCAAGCAGACCCCATGCTGAGCGCTGAGCCGGGTGTGGGGCTTGATCTCACAACCTGGGATCATGACCTGAGCCAAAATCAAGAGTTAGGCACTTAACCAATTGAGCCACCCAGCCACCCCCAATTTTCTGTTCTTGGATAGACAGCTGACCATCTCTTATACTTTGATTGTAAGTTTTCTCAAAATATATTAGTTATTTTTGTGTGTTAGAATTGTGGCATGAAATGTATTACTGCAGATATATTTTAAATATTTTTTGTTTTACTCTATTATGGAATCTTTGAACAGGGCAAAAGACCTCAAAGCAACTCATTAGAAATCCTTTACGTTGTCAAAGAAAAATTGCACCGGACAGAGTTAAACAGGCAAGGAAGACTCAACAATATTGTAATAGTAAAAAATAAAGAACATTTCAATAGAGGAGAGAAATTGAACTGAACTCTGCCAAAATAAAGGGTGGGAAAGCTCTGGGGGGAGCTACTGGAAAAGTAGTGGAAGATGTTGGGGAAGGGTTGTTTAATGCAATTGGTCCATTTGAATTGGCAAATTGTTTCTTGTTTAAGTTAGGCTTCTCTCCTACAGAGTTTGGGGCTCTATCTTTCTTGATGATTACATTTCAAAGGGATCGCTCCCAGGTCCTTGAGAAAGAAATTCCTGGTTTGTAAAACCTAAGAGGCCTAGACAAGATTTATCTACATTTCAAAGGGGCAGGGAAAGAATTTGCAATTACAAGTTTTCTAAAATAAGTGTTCTAAGAAAAGGGAGGTCAGGGGCCTACAGTTAGGAAGAAGCCTCTCTGAAGTTTGTTGAGCTGAGGGGAACTCTAAGGCCATTTTGATCAATGCAGTTTTGGCTTCTCACATATCTGCCAATGCAAAAATCATCATTGGCTCTGCGTTTTGAAACAAGTTCCTGCTCATACACGGAAGCCAAGGTGAAAAAGAGAGCAAGCCACCTGAAGGGAACATTAAAAGTAGCATCTAGTGGCCTGGGCAGAGTCTGGAGGTTCTGTGGAAGACAGGGGCCACCATGGCCCAGAAATTGAGTTTGTATACAGATTTTGTTTCTGAACCACAGAAGGTTTTAATCTCACCTGTCTATGTTATGTACACAAATAAAGTGTTTTTCTATCTTCTAATTAATTTAACTGAGGCCAGAGTGTTTGGGGCCGAGAAAAAGCATAGCTATTAATTCCCACCCGGAGCACCCCTTTCTCCTCTCATAACTTCCCTGCTGTCCCTTCTGTAGGGTTTGTATCTATCACCCGCCTGTTTTGGGATTGCTGTTTTAAAATCCTGCTTCATACTAGAAAGCTCTTACATTGCGGGTTGGTTTCATTATTTTAGCTTTTGTTCGGATGACCTTGAAGTGCCTGTAGAGAGAGCTAAAAATTAGTAAATATTTTAAATGGTTTAGGATTTTTATGGTATTCTTTTATTCTTTTGAAGCCTTGATCTTTATCCTTCTTCATTTATAAATGTCTGTGTCTGATCTTAACAAAATAGTTAATCTCCCTGATTTCTGGTAATCTACCATTATCTTGAGCATCTGATAAGCATGTAATTGCTCATTGTCTTCATCTGGAGCCCCAAAGAACAGAGGTTATGCAATTTGGGTATATAATTCACTGTTTCACGATTCTTCATTTCCGCCCAGATGCTGGCCCTTGTCTAAATTCAGAACTTGTCTAAATGCAGATCAATGGGCATTATGGGGCTTGTTTAAATACGGACAAAGTCTAAAAATCTAATACTGTGATAATTCTTTTCCTTATATTCTGAGGACGAACTGAGTTTTGTGCAGAATGATGTATTGCCTGCTTAGCAAACACTGATTTTTTCCCCCTTCGTTTTCAAGGCACTGGTTGTTAGCTGTTCAGTGTCTTTTGTTTCAAAGCTTTTGTTTCTAAGTTCTTTGTTTGAAATTAATACATGAGCGTAAATATGTAATCAAATGTTTGATTTGCTGATATTAAAAAAGTATCAGTAGCACTTAGTTATTCAGAAGACGACTCAAAACATTTATAGAGAATTAGTGACCAATAGATTTTTTAACCAGCCTATTGCATTAATTACAATAATTGTTTTGGCAGGCTTCTCAAGAATAAGAAAACTCATTCAAATTGCCTTTTTTCCCCCCATAAGAAACTGGAGAATTTATGTAGGGATTGTTAGGAGTAGGCTAATTTCACTGAGGTCTTGCCTATGGACAAATACTTAGAAGAATTTAGGATTAGTTAACATCACTTTAGTGCTTACCAAGTACAGGTGATATAGTGTTTTACTTATGTTATTTCATTTAATGCTTTCTTATACTGTAAGCAGTGGATATTATCTCTATTTTATAGATAAATAATCTAAGTTTGAGAGGTTAAGCAAGTTTTCTCACATTTCTACAGCCAGAATTAGCTAGAACATTTTAGATGTTTGATAAAAAGCTACCATGTATTAAGTAAGCTGCTTCTATTCCAGGTAAGAGATCTACAAAATGCATTGTTTAACTAGTGTAAGTCCACCCCCTCCAACAGGGAGGGTACTAGAGTGATGAAGCAAGAGCTCATAGTCCAAACAGTAGGGGTGTCCATCCTTCCTCTGAGATGCAGTGGTTGTGGGGATGGGTGGGAGGGTTTTACATGCATACAATGCTCTGCCAGGTGATCTGCTGTCGGCAGCGGCTCCTGAGTGCCCCCCTCCCCAGGCTGGACTGTTTCCAAGGAAACATGAAAAGATGTTGGGAATTTGGATATAATATTCTGATCCTTATTGAGAAGCAAAGAAAGTAAACATTTTGGAGTTATCTACTCTGCTCAGACATTGTTTCCTACTGCTCTAACCCCAGATGAATTGAGTTTTAGGGCAGCTGGTCAGTGGGGCTCCCGTAGCCCTCCCGTGTACTTGAAGGAGGGAGCATTTTGATTCAGGGCCTGTTATGATCTGTGTCTTTGCTTTCTATATCATGCTTGTATCACCCAGGTTATTGGCACTTGGGCTGGAATTTGAACGACTTTATCTGTTGTAGGCTTATGGATCTCCTCTCTGTTAGCAATGTGTCTTGTTTCCCATCAGCACCAGTCCTCAAGTGACCATACTTTGTTCATTGCAGCCTAAGCCCCTACTTTGCAGGATGGCATGGCAGCTACAGGAACAGATGCGGATACCTGACTGCCTGGGCTCAAATCCCAGTGCCGCATCTGACTTCATACAGGTTATTTAAACTTCTAGTCTCTCGCTTTCCTTGCCAACAAAATGAGGGTAGTACAGTAATAGTATCTCACAGGGCTACTGTGGGGTCTAAATCAGATAATACATATTAAGTGCTAAAGAGCGGGTTTTTATGAAAGCATAGGGGAGGGAGACAGGAGTTACTTTACATTGGTACAATGAGGAAAGCATCATAAGCAGGATGGGGAGAATTATGGTGGCATTGGGTTTTGGTGGAAGATGCCCGTAATAGAGGAAAGCATGTAGGCAAAAGCATGAGGCAATTTGTATTACAGGAATCTTGCCTTCTGATAGGGCCCTGCTGGAGAGTAGTGAATGGTTAGGGTATGTGGATTAAGGCATGACCGGCCTTCCTGGGCGCTAGGTGCAGAAACCACCGGAGCCAAGTGCTCCAGACTACTTCCCACTTCTCTGTACTCTGCTCTCTGCGCCTTTCTGTATTACCAGGTTTTTTATTCCTGCTCATCATTTCTTTTTCCCCTCCTCCTTTTAGCTTGCTTTTTAGGCTCATGCATCTTGACTTTATCTTTTTGGATCCTGTCAGGTTCAACAGCTGATGCCAACTGCTTAGCCTCTGGGCATCAAATGAGCACATTCCCTGGTGGAATCTGCTTGGTCATGCTATCTTTTCTCATCAGGACAAGGCATAGGCCACTGCCAGCCTATGAATTGATTGCTTTGGGTCGGGTGCCATCGTTTTGTCTGATGAGCTATGACTAGAGTTGACAACACCATGTGATATAAAATATAACCTTTTAAACATCAAGAACAGTTTCCCTTAGAATTGCTATGGGCCTGACAAAATGCTGAGGCCTGCTCTGGCTTAGATACTTGAGAAAGTTATCCGGGCTATAGACAGTCATTGGAATAATACACAGAGCCACATGACTTGAAGTCATGAGAACGGTTAGCATCACTGAAAAAATAAATTTAAAATGTGTACATGACCTTTTAGGACTTGCTACATTTAATGGGTAAGAAGAGACAGAGGTTTTAAGCTAGAGGCTAAGGTGGTGTAACAAAGACATCCACTGTCCCTAAGCAGTGACGAGAGAGAAACTGGTAGGCTCTAGCTATGTCTGCTGCTGCATAGAGGGCCAAGGCAACATAAGCTGGACCTGCTGTGGACTTTGACCATCCAGATACAGAAGAAGGAGAGAAGCCAGCGGATCTATTTCTTGCCCTTCCTTTCCATCAAGGACTATTTCAAGAAATAGGAGTTTCTCAGGCTCTATGGAGACAACTGGTGACATTGAGCAACCAGCTGTGTTTGCTGTGAAGTTGTGACCAGCGCAGTAACACTTCCCCAGGTTTTTTGCTCTCTCTCATGTCCTCCATCACTTCTCTTTTTCTCTTATTTTTTGCTTCCCTGGGTTTCCCTTCATCATTCCCCAAAGTATTAGCTAATAAGTTTATCCTAGAGCTCCATTTTCAAGGGAACCTAAGATAAAACATCTTCTTTAAGTATACTGACCATTGCTCACAGCACACTGGACATCCAAAGCCACTAAGTTAAACTGTAGTCTGTGCTTCTCAAAGTGTGGTCCTTGGATCAACAGTATCAGCATCATCTAGGAATTTGTTAGAAATGCAGCCTCTTAGGCTTTAAGAGCCTTGCCATACATGCTGAGTCAAAAATTCTAGTTGATTTTGCTGGACGCTAATGTTTGAGAATCACTGCTGTAGTGTAGAGATTGACAAACTGTTGTCAGTGGGCCAGCTACTTGTTTTTACAAATAAAGTTTTATTGAAACACAGCCACACTTATTTATTTACTTATAGCTTATAGCTGCTTTTGTGTCACAGGCAGAGTTGAGTAGTTGAGGCAGCCTAAAATACTTACTGGGTAGTCCTTTAAGCGATGGTTTGCCAACCTTGCTCCAGTCCAACTCTGTACTTTTTTCCCCCACAGTGAGTTATATCCTTATGAAGAGTCAGTGGTTTTCCTTCCCAAACTTGTTTGTGCCAGCTGTTCTTGTTATTGCAATCATTTAACCTAATTGCATCTGTATCAACTAGTGTTGTGAATTGAATAAAGAAATAAGGATTTGGAATTTTGTCTTCATGAAGACAAAGTTGAATGTTTTGTGGAGTTGGGGGGTGAGAAGCTAGAACATATTGGTGTGAAAGTAGGTATATATAATATAACCATAAAGTACTAGAAGGAAATACTAACAATCCAGAAGGATTTTGCATTCATTTTGTATTTAGATTTAGACTCCACTTTAAGAAGGCTGGAACTGGGAATTGCAGAGAATGCACTAGGGATATGGTTTAAGGAAAGAATGGTTTTTAGAACAACTTTAGAAAAACCATAGGCTTAGCCCCATAATAAAAGTCTGGTAAATAAATAAATATCATATTTTAAATTAAAATGTAGATTTTTAAATGATTTTGTGATTTAAGCTTTAAATGATTTTCTTGATTGAGTAGTCAGGATACTGATTGAGGCATATAGGAGGGTTTCTTTAAGACATATGGAGGCACAGTGTTCACATGTCATGGCCACAGACACCTACAATTCTATTTTTGTCCTTTGTCAGGGTAGTAGCAGACTTTCTCAAATGTGTTCTTCGAACCAAGCAACAGAATCACCTTATTAAAATCTAGATGTTTGGAAAGATCCCGTGGAATCTTAATTTTAATAGCCTCCATGCATTCTTATACATGCAAAAGAACCAATGGTACAGAATAATCACCTATTTAATTATTTCTGTTCAAGTCAACCCAAACTCAGAGGATTATATGAAATCACTTACTGCTTACTTTCTCCTAATTTCACCCATGAAAAACATGTTATTGCATTATTTACAGCCATCTTTAAATTCCTTCGGTAGGAAATGATGGATAAATAGGTAGGCAGGTTTTAGTCTTACTCCTATTTAGTTTACAAAAGCCTCCACTGGACAGTGATTTTTAGTCGCTTAGAGGAGTCCCAGAGTTGAACTCTTTAAACCCTAAAGCTGTACAGGTACAGAAGAGTATAAAATGGAATATAGATGTATGCAAGAACGTACATATGAATGTATCTTTAAGTTTAGTTCAAGGCACCAACATAGAATAGATGTGAAATTTGAATTTGGAGCGCCAAACTCCTTGAGGGAATTTCAGCATCAGTGGTTGAGAGCTGCTGGGTTTGTGGAGAGGGTAGGGAGCAGGGTCCCCGACTAGATCTCTCTGGAGAACTCTGTGACAATCCTGTGACAGTGCTGCCTCCTCTTGCAAGTGCAGAATAGAAAGGGGCCGCTTGAAATCCTGTTTCCTGGGGTTGGGACTTTGGGGTCTGGTGCCTGACTGACACGTGAGAATGCAAAAGCAACATGGAGTGTGGTGTGTGTGTATGTGAAGGGGGCAGAAAATGAGAGGAGAGAATGGGAAAGAGAGAGGCGGGGGGAGGAAGCTGTACTGGAGATTAACCATCTCCCACGGGAAGGGTTCCCTGAAGACTCCCTGCAGGTGCGTGGGAGGAGGGCCGGCCTGCAGATGCCCTCGTGGGCCCTAAGCAAGAGCTCGGAGTTGGGGGACACCAGCAACCAGAGCCTGTTAGTGTAGCTGACAGATGCTAGGATAGAAGGGCCTTGGTCACAGGGGTGGAGCTGGGACCCTCTCAGGACCCTCCCATGAAGCTCCCAAGGGAGGAGGAGTGAGCCTCACAAGGCTACTGGGGGCAGAGGGCTCCAAGTCTGTTTCCTGCTGCAGCAGTTCTTAGCCAGAGAGGCTGTCCTGTTCATTCCCTCCTTGTTTCCCCCATGTCCGAGCTCTGCCCTCTGAGTGGGGAGATGAGCAGGGGGAGAATGCAGAGGCGGACAACAGCTCTCTCCATAAGCAGGACTGTAGGCCTGCCTCCTACCCCAGGGGACATCAAGAGTCCTAGGCCCCTGGAGTTTTTAACCCTGGGCTGGGGAGGATCACCCCGCTCAGCAAATCCAAAGGAACTTTGGGAAAGAAAAAATTAGTTGTATTTTAATTGCATCTACCATATGCCTGGTTGGGATGCCAATTACATGTGTACGTGCTGGTCCCTGAAGATAATGGCCTTGCAAAGACAGTTACGAAGCAGCTCAAGTACGAAGGCACTCACAATTTTGAGGGGCATATTTTTGGAGGCATTCAGCAATGTTGCTGTCACCTGCATTTTTAACCAAATCCCTTGAAGAAAAACCTGAAGGTAAAGCTTCTTTGTAGCCATTGGGCCACAGAACCGTGTTTAGGATCACCTTTCAGGGCAGATACAATCAACTGTCTGCCCGAGACAGTCTTTAGCTAAAGGTCAAACAAAATTTTCCCAGACATCCCAGGGAGAAGTATTCAAAAACCCAAATTATTTTCCTATGATGTCAAAGATGTTATTTGGAGCACTTAGCACTCACATCATTTTCCTGAACTTTACACCGTATAAATTGCCATCTTATATCACATGCTCAGTGATCTTATATTCTACTGTAGTCCAAGGATGAAAATTACACTAAAATAGTCACCTACCTACAAATCAGGCAAACTGAGCCGCGTTTTTCCTGTTTGTTGTTCCAGATCTACTTTCTACTCTTCCTCCTTCCTCTCTGAGGGTCTGTCTCAGGGTTTCTTGTTGTCTGGCTTCTGGAGACAGGAGGGGAGAGGGAATCTGAATAACATCAGGATGATTTTTCTCCGCTTTTATCCTGGCGGGCTTCCTATGCTGATTGCTCCCCAACTAAGGACCCTGTTCCTGTGGGGGCCTCGCTTCACAGCTTGGGGATGGTACCTCCTGCCTGTTCTAATGGGGTTCCCTGTTATCTCTTGTGGTCTCTTACACCTTTGTGCACATTTATTAAGTTTTCCTCAGATTACCTAGTCTGAATTCCATCTGCCTCTTGCCAAGACCCTGATTGATATCCTGTTTTGTCATTTAGCACATAAAAGTAAAATGCATATTTAAAATATTATTTTCTTAATGAGAAAAGGGCTGCAGGAATCATTGGTTTACTTCTATTTCTTTCTAACTTTCACGTTAGGATTTGGGGAACTCTGTTTCTCACAAACTCTCAATTTTGAGTTGAGGCAAAACCTCCGTGTTTCAGAGGGATAATTTTGGAGGGGTTTGGGGGTAAGAGCAGAGTGGATGGGGCTTAGGACATTTCACTGCAACTTCTACCAGAATACTTCCCTTTTCATCTGTTCTCTAGGTTGGATGTCTTTGTAAGAATAAGTTTATACATGTGATAAAAGGATTCTGCTGTTTAAAATGTGTGAAAATCAGTAGGCTAAGGCACAGAATAGTCCATTACCTTTAAAGTATAAATCACTGATCTGAAAGGGCTAATACCTTATTGGCCATTACCAATTAGTGAGATCCTTCCCAAGTAGGGCTTAGAAGTATCTAGAGCTGGGTTGAAGGCCTTGGTGCTTGTATTTGTAGAGACTCAAGGAAGATGACGTGGTCTAACTCAAGAGGAAAGCTGAAAAGACAGGGCTGAGATCCCCATGTAGGGACAAAAAGATCCTTTACCCATTTTCTCCCAACTCTTAGTTTGGCCAACCTATTTGAAGACAAAGGACTGCATCACAGGGCAGAAAATGGCCCCAAGAGGAAGCAACGCCTGGTGCCTGGCATTTGGGTGTTTGTTATGAAGAAGAATGTGTGGAGGGAGCTAATCACCATCTGATTATTGTTCATAGCTGAAAACTGGGAATTATCCCTCAGCCTTCCTTCTTCCTCAGTTCCACATCCATTCTATCACCAGGTATAGAGATTCTTTTTGTGAATCAATCTCAATACTGTTGCTTCTCTCCACGTAACTAACTTCTTCTGCCTTGGACATTCTTCTTCTTGTTTGTCACTTGGCTCAATCCTTCTTAGGTTTGGACTGAGCTTAAAGGTTACCCCTTCAGATAGGTTTTCTCTAATCTTCTAGTCTAAACCAGTCCCTGTTAAGATCTCTTACCATATTCTTTACTTTTCCTTTATGACATGAGTTTTGATGATATACTTATTTGTAGTCATGGGTTTAGGATGTGACTCTAAATACTTTTACTTTAAAGAGGGAGTATGACTCTGGTTACCCTTGTATTCTTGGCACATAGACCAGTGCTTGGCAGAATGGTGCTCAGTAAATTTTTTTTAGAGAGAGAGCAAGTGCATGTGCCCAAGTGGAGGAGGGAAGGGCAGAGGGAGAGGGAGAGAGAGAATCTTAAGCAGGCTCCACGCTCAGTGTGGAGTCCAATGCAGGGTTGATCTCAGACCCTGAGATCATGACCTGAGCTGAAATCAAGGGTTGGACACTTAACCAACTGAGCTGCCCAGGCACCCCAACTCAGTAAATATTTCTTAAGTGGGTGGATTAATCCTAGCCCTTCACCGCTTTATGGAAACTTCCAGGCTCCCAGTTCTGTCACTTCTCTCTGCTGCATCCCTTGAATCCCTCCCCTCCCTGCCATCTGCACTGTCACTACTCTAGTTTATGCCTCGTTGTTCCTCACTGGTAGCTGTCACTGCCTCCATGCTGGACTCCCTGATTCTACTTTTGCTTCTGCCAGGGCATTCTCCATACATTACTAGGATGTTCTTCTTCTCTGCTTAAGAGCTCCCGTTGCCCTCAGTAGGAAGCCCAAATTGTTTGACTTGGCTGAAGGCCATTTCTTGGTTTTACACCAGCTTTCTCTCTAGTCATAGCTCCTGGTTTCTGTTCTCCAGGTATATTGAACCGATTTCTAAATCTTTGGGTCCTTTTTCTTTACTTCTGAACTTGTGCACAGGCTATTTTTAAAGCCTGAAATCCTTGGTTCTTCATTTTCCTTCCTTGTCTCTTCCTTCCCTCCTTTTCATGGCTGACTCTTGTTCTTCATCCAGGGTTGTTTTAGATGTCACTTCCTTGAGCCCCTGTCTCCATGCCTGGAC
Source organism: Ailuropoda melanoleuca (assembly GCF_002007445.2). Lineage (NCBI taxonomy): Eukaryota > Metazoa > Chordata > Mammalia > Carnivora > Ursidae > Ailuropoda > Ailuropoda melanoleuca. Next base: position 91,791,892 of record NC_048231.1, on the reverse strand, counting down.
TTCACTGTCCCTTTTATGGCTCTGAGAATTCCCCATAATTTCCCATCACAGTGCTTTTGTACTGTCTTCCATTTCTTATTGACTTGTCTGTCTCTCACTAGACAGTGAAATCTTGGAGAGCAGGAACCACATTGGCCTTACGCAGTGCTGAGTACATGGGGAGTGCTTGGTTCATTTTTGAAAGACTGGAAGGGTGATTTTGGTGACCAGGGGTTTGGGTGTTGTTTTAGAGATAATAGAAGCAGACAAGCTGTGACTGTTACTGAGATATTTGTTGGTTGGTTTGGTTATTATGTCGTTATATTTCTCCCTCCTGCTTTTTCAAGTAGGTATCCAGACCTTGCAATTTCTTCCCTCAGGTGAAGTTTAAAGTAAGGGGGGGCCAAAAGAAGGAACTACTTGCAACCCAGGGCTGATCTTATTATTGTTTTTTTGTTTGTTTGTTTTGTTGTTTGTTTTTTAGCCATAGCTCTTTGAAGAAGTAATGTTGCAGTTCTTAAGAGGGAATGTGAAGAGGGCATTTTCAGGGGAAGAGAGACCAGAATGGAGAGATTCCTCTACAATGGGCAAATGGGAAACATCTGTGAGTTCTTGGGGTAGAACAGGGCTGTGAGGAAACAGCAGCACCTCAGGGGAGAAGACTATGAAGTGTGTCTAGGAAGTGAGCCTGTAGGGACGTTAGCATCTCCAAAGACAACGGATGTGCTCTTTGTGGGACCCGGTAGTAGTCAGGGGTTGGGTAAGGAAATAAAATAAACAAAATATATATATGTTAAATATATCGTTAGATTAAAGACTTTTTCTTTAAACAAAATTCTTTTAAGGCTTAATATTATGGTGTCCATCCTTATTTTTAGTTGTGATATCTGGCTACTGGAATGCCTTTCCCAGAGTTCTGGGTGTGGTCTTAAGTAGGTAATAGAACCAGTGTGGGTTTTTTTGTTCGTTTGTTTTGTTTTTGTTTTTTGTTTTTTTGTCATAGACATGTCTGATACAGTGGATTTGCCCTGTTTTCCAGAAGGAGCAATTACAGACCGGAGCTGTTCAAACATACAAAAAGAAAGGCCATAGCATAAAGTGACTGGAAATAAGAATAAGGCTTTTCTAAGTTGTTTCCTTACTGTGTAACTCTTATTTGCTGTTAGATAATTAGACTCATTTGGCCTATTTCAGTAGTTCACTCATTTATTCATACACAGTTATTTTATGTTTCCTAGTGCTGGCCTAGAAGCTGGGGACTCATAGCTGGAGAGAGAAGGGGCACAGTACGTTTGAGACCAGGGATGGATATTGTAGTTCCAAACCATGTTTTCAGAATGGACTTTCATACATTCTTCTTTGTCTAAAGGGGTTTGTTGTATCCAGAGTGCATGCACTAAACCAGGGGCAGTGCTTTTTGGTGACACATATACATCTGGATAATCCTACTTCTTATGTAGCAACATCAGCAATGTAGCGATCATCATTACCATGAGAGCAAACTCTTCTAATCTGAATAGTCTCCTCTCTTCTCCCTCTACTCTGACAGAAGTGAGTATGGGCATGCCTCCATTATCACCCAACTTCCTTGAAAGTATCCACCAAGCTGAGGAGGGTGATGAACTGTGTATATTTAATCTTCTAATTATTGAAATAGATTCATATATCGAGCAAATTTACATTATGGATAATGAATCACCCACTGATAACTGATAGCATTTAGTTCTTTGGAGAATTGATAAAAATAATCCACAAAGGCACATTGAGAGATCCAGATATGGAAGTTTCTGGAGTTTAAGCAGGACGGTTACAGAGGATACTTAAAATACCATCTGATGGTAACTTTGCACAAACCCTGAAATCCAAACTACCTGATCCATGTGGGATAGATTTGAAGATAAGAGTTCATTTTGGTTTTACATCTGCATCTTCAGTGTCTATAAAAATTGGTTACCCACTTCACAGTCAGGCAACTAGAATGCTAATAAGCAAAGGGACGAGAACAGTCCTTAAAATTTGAAGAACCAAACTGAATTTGGCCTTATTTGGAAATCTCTGGCTTGATTAGAACCTTTTCCCCAGTGTCAAGTCAGACTGTAAAGGTACTAACTTTGAACTTTGTTAAGACCATCATCATTTTCCTTATTATTTGTTCCCTTTCAAACTCTGTCAAATAAAAACAGAAACAACAAGCAAACTGACAGACCGAACAATCACAATAAAATCAAGACCTTGCTGGTTCTAGGGTACTTTTATTCTGATAACAAGAACGTTATACACCATATAGCATATACATCAAACAGCATTAATATTGTTGTCTTTAGTTAGAATATTATTCAGAACAGCAGGATCACTAATGACTAGATTTATTTTTTTCTTACTAATTCCTTTTTAAAATAGACTTAATCAGGGGCACCTGGGTGGTGCAGTAGTTAAGCGTCCGACTCTTGGTTTCAGCTCAGGTCATGATCTGGGGTAGTGAGATTGAGCCCGAGTTGGGCTCCGCGCTCAGTGTGGAGTCTCCTTAAGACTCTCTCTCCCTCTCCTTCTGCCCTTCCCTATGGTGCGCTCTCTCTCTGTCTCTCTAAAATAAATAAATAAATCTTAAAAAAAATTAAAATAGAATAGACAATCAAAATACAAGTAAATTGACACTATTCATGTCTGCTTTTCTTACCTCTTATAGTAGCAGCCTTCTGCTGCAGTGGGAAATAATAGTTTCTGGTAGCATCAGTGTCAGATTAAAATAACCCAGTGCCTTATTCTTATTTATGAATCACAGTAATAATATAATTTAAAATATTTCTTTTCCTCTGGGGGAAAAATAATGTACTGTAACATTAAGCCTAAAAGCACTGCTCAAAATCTAAGAGTGTTGATTCATTGCTTTCCTTTTTTTTCTTTTTTTCAAGCTTAAACTCCTGTAATTCTCCTTTAACTGGTCTTCCCAGTGGGCAAATATAACCTCCAAATGGTATAAAACTCTGCAGCTCATCTTTCCATTTGGAAACTAGCTAAATCTGCATATATTCTCTTCACCGGAGAATTTGCCTTGCCTTCCAGGAAGGCTCCGTGGTGATTTGAAAGCGTTATCTTTCAGTCTTTAGAACTCTGGGGCCTGGTTTCTACCTCCAGGACCTACAGATAGTACATACCCTACAGCTGTCATGCCAAGAACCTCTTAAGTTCTCAGCATTAATCAGATAGGTTTTAGTGTTAAAGCTTTTGCGTTTGTTGTTCTAACACTTGGAATATTTATCTTTTAGCCAGGAAATATTTGCCAGTCTGTTTCAAAGTTTCGAACCGAGATAAGAGACAATTTTTATTTGAGTATGTTATATAAAAGTGTCCTGAACTAGTTTTTTTTTTCTTTCTTTTTTTTAAGTTGGAAACTCTATGGAAATAAATATGCTTTAGAGTTAAGGAGTAGTGTGTCAAGCTGGAGCCTAGATTAAATTTCTGTGGGCTGTCGAGGCTGATATTCCAATTGCTACCTTAGCCAGAATTACAGCGTTTGGTGAGTAGATTGCAGAGTTTGGGATAAAAATGGATTGAGTACTTGCAGCTCCATTCAATTCAAGATGAAAAGTATGTTCAAACACTCCTAAAGAAAACGTTGCCACTTTGCTTGGGATTGATCTCTGATCCCTGGGATTGTAAACTCCATCAAAAGACCCAAATTAATGACCGCATGCCTCAACTCTTACTCCGCATAGAGCTTGGGTGTTACCTTTTAGTGCTGCCTTCCCAACCCAACCCTTATCCTCTGAATCCACAGAAACCTCAGCTCACGCCTCTTCTGTGACACCTTTCACACGATGCCTAGCTTAGCTGTCTGTTGGGTGTTTCCCATCACTGGAACATCAGCATTTTGGGGATGCTGTAGTCTTGGTTATCCCATCTCTAAAGCCCAAGACCTCTATCATGGCTTCAAACAGATGCTGGTTGTTAGACTGATAAACGCACAGATTAAGTGGAAGAGGTACAATGTTTGAAACATGAATTCGGGGCCAGTGCTGCTCATGAGATGGAGGGAAGTAGTTCTGAGACGTACGTGCATTCATGGAGAGCAGAACCAAAACTCATTGTTGCCCAGCTCCTCTTATTTCTGTTCTTTCTGATCAGATAGGACCGGTCTGGGTCACGCTTATTGGCAGGCCCAGGCAGAAGCTCGTAATGACTCTGGAACGTCTCTGTTACCCCGAAGCTCCTAATTGTTTTTATGACACAGCTCTCAGAACTCCCACTGGCTCATCTCGGCAATAAAACATTGCCCTGCAGAGGTTGTGCTCTCCCTAGGAGCTGGTCTTACATGGTGGAAAGAGAGACCCAGCTGTGCTACTCAGGATCTATATGGCCTTGACCCCACTGCTTATGTCTCTGAGTCTCTTTCTTTAATAAAATGTGGCCTGATCTATATCATTCAAGGTGTTGTGAGGATTAAGTGAGGTTTAATATGAATCACATCAGTTACATCGCCCTGCACATTGGGATGTCTCCAGAAAAAGCTGCTTTCCCTCATGCTGCACCTCCTCTCACATGTTCAGCCTCTGTGATGGCCAGCGTTTCTTTGCTGAATTATATGTGCCTTGGGAAACAAGAGCTCCCGGAAGGAAAGGCTCCTTCCCTGGAGTGGCTGCAACAAAGCTATTGTGTTTCTTTCTATCTGGGCCCCTTCTTCTGAATCCCTGTGTTTCTGAAGAGTTGGACTCAGGGTAGAGATCACCAACTTCATCAGACTCATCTTTGTGGGTACCCATGATCCTAGATGATAATGATGGCCTTTGAATCAAGGGGACTCATTGGGTTTGGGATTGAGGGGAAGGCAGGCGGGTGAAGGCGCCATCATAAGCAGAATCCAGTGCTTCATAGCAGAGCAGGAATAATGGATACATTCAGGGGTTTGGAGTGATTTGGTGCCATCAGGCCAGTGGGCAGATCACACTCACGTTTAAGCAGGCAGTGTCCTGGTCCCAACCTCCAGAAAGCCTGAGTAGTCTAGATTCAGGGTAGAAAACCACATTTGTCCCCTTATGTGCACTGATTTGCCATGGAGTCTGTTGCTTATCTTCGAGAGCACTGAAGTGGACTTTGACTTCTTGGAGAAATTGTAGCAAATTAGTTTGACAGATTAATTAAGACGATCAAAGAAGCAAGCAAAGAAGGGGTTCTTGATAGCCAGTCAGAGTAGGGGGTCTGGGGTTAGTGCCTGGTAGCTACCTAATTAGGAGGGCAAAGCCCTATAGGAAGAGACTTGACTCCATGCATTGGCTTTTTCCTTTCCATACTACTGAGTCTAAACCAGTCCCTTTAACATAATAAACGCTAAATAAATATTTGGTGGTTGAAGGCATGAATTAATGCTAGAGAAATAAGCAGAGAGTATCAGGAAGAACTTAAAACTGAGCTAGGACTGATTAACAACAAGGCTGTCATTGCATGAGGCCTGCAGGGATAGGGAATATTCTGGATCTAAATGAAGGCAAGAATTCAGATTTGGAGGGATAAGATAGAGGCAGAATTACTAAAATGGAGAACAAGACTGAATCTTACACATGATGTATTAGGTATGATCCTGGTTACGGGCACCTGGGAACAGCCTCAGAGTATGTTCAGAATTGAACCAAGCAAGAAGCTTGGTTTCTGCCAAGTATTAGGCAGAGTAATGTTGTATATATTTAAAATAAAGTCAGTGATTTCATAAGTGAAATAGTTTCTATTCTGAGTTTTTGAGTCAGATGCATTAAAGTAGAAAAGAAACATGTTTTGTATTTAAAAGAGCATGTGTATCTATTGATCACAAGGTGCTGTACTAAGAACATTACGTTGACTTAAATAATTGACTTAATCTTTGCAACTCTGAGGAACGGATTCTGTTACTATCCCATGCTACAATGAGAAAACTGAGTTAAGTAACTTTGTAAAGATCTTAAAGGGTTATCAGTGGCCATGGTGGGATTCAAATCCAACAACTCTGGCTCCTTCATCCACTCTTGTGACCACTGTTCTATTCGCACTTTCCATGGAGAAATGATGCACTATCATCCTTGAATTAGGAATTAGTCACTCTTTTGAAATATAGTCCCACTGCTTGTGAGTTAGGTGCTTCTAAATTAAGCAAATAATTGGACAACTGCTTACTTTGGCTGTTTGACACAAGCAATAATTGATCACCATGTACCAAGTAGACGTTCTAAAGTCAACAAGCCCAGGGATATATTGAACTCGTAAACTTATAACATTTATATTTGACTTATTTGATAAAGGAACTAATAAAAAATAATGCCATCAGTTGCTCTCTCTATTGCAAGTAATATTAAACCTTTATGGCATTCTTTGAAGGATCAATTTTGGAAACCAGGGAACTCTCCTAAACTTTAATTACTGTTGCATTTTAGAACAGGAAAAAATTATCTGGTTACCTAGACTATCTTAAGGATAAAAGACATTTACACTAATTTGATCTTTTACAGTAATTTATTTTAGAATTCTCAGTGGTAATATTAATCTTCAGTAACTTATTTGAGGTGATATTGTATTCCAAAAGTATTTTCAGGATTTTATTGTAGTCCAGTGTGAATTACCTATCTTTATTTGAATGTTATAAAATAGGCACTTTTACAAAGCAAAAGGCATTTATGATATTGAAGCAAAATGGTTGGTATTTGCTAGGTTTATTTTATTAATTTTCATTCTTTTTGGTGACTTTTAAAGTAAATCTTTTATTGTAGTTTAGATTTTCTTGTACAATTCCATGGTTGAAATTAGTGTTAATGAAAATGAAAACATGTCCTAATTGTGACATTATTTATTTCTGCAATGGTATCACTTCTATATTTGAATTTTATGCCATGCAAATATCACCTGAAAAGGAAAGGAGTTAGCCATGGATTTATCACTTAGGTGATATGGGAACATGGAGATCATTTAGGGCTAATATTTCCCATGTATAATAATTGCAGTAACTGGTTGATGAATAGGTCATAATAGTGTTGGGCTGAAAATCTAGACTTAAGACATTTTAGGCTCCTTTAGAATTTGCAGTGATTGGGAGAATTGGTGTGCCAGGAGAAGTGTCACCCACAAATCACCCCTTCACGACAGCAGGTTAGGGTTGGCTCTGCATGCCAAATAACTCCATGTACTTTCATTTCTTTTTCAAGTTATATATGTTGAAATGCTACTGTCTGTGAAAAAGATTCCTAATGAGAACTTTAGATATAATTCATGCAAGCGCATATCTGGGCAGAATTAATCTGCTCACAAATAGCAAATGATGGATTTTTTTGTACCCGGTGTTGGGAAGTCTTTTTTATTAAGACAAACTCCCGACAATAGAGGTGTCTCTGGGAATAGTGTTGTTATAATAAAGTGATTGGTGTAAGGTCTAACCTATGCATGGACCTGTGGGATTTAATCTCCTACTTACCCCACCCCCACTCTTTTCTCCCTTTAATCGTGTTGATTACCTTGGAAGGTACAGGGTGAGCTTGACCTTCTTTAGTAATACATGTTGTAAAATATCTCTTACCTGTTTTGGAGAGACATGACTTCATCCTCGAGCGAACTAAACCTAGGGTTCAAATCAGAGGAGCCTCTGACACCTAAAACCTCTCACTTTTAGCCTGCAGTAGTTTCTGAGTGTCCATTTGAACATAGGGGTTACAGCGAGATAAGACAAGCTTCCAAGCCATTGGTGGAATTTTACTGCTCTTTGATTACTTAAAACTATAACAGTTATAGTTTGCAAGTATGATTATATATTATCAAGCACAATTTAAAAATTGAAGTTACACGTATCTTGGTTTTTTACTAAAAACATTATATATATGTGGTTTAAATAATTTGCAGTAAGGGTACTTGCTTTGTGGTTGTGTATAATCTTTAGAATCTGGAAACACTGAAGACTCATGTCTTCAAATCATTGATGGCAACCAGTGATGTAGGGAAGAGAGCTAATAATCTGATTTTAATTTGTGCTTTCATCATTGCTCTCATGATTATGTGGGGGTTACAAGGTGCAATTTCCTTTCCAGACTAAAATCATCTGGCCGTCTTCCAAATTTTGAGGGCTTATTGATTATTCACTCCAGAAGCAGAGTGGACGTGGAACCATTTCTTAAGAAAAATCCTTGTTTTGCCTGTAGGTTCTTCCTTGTCCATCCATTGCCAGCGGGAAGCTCCATGAGATTCTTCAGTGGCCATCCATGAACGTTTATTTTACTCTTCCATTGTTTGTCTGCAGTGTGTGATCTGCCCTCAGTCACCAGCATAGAAATGCTTCACCCGAGCTATTGGCAGAGATATAATCTTAAATTGCCAAGCTTTTATCAAAGGCGAGTGCAGAGTGATAATGATATTTGTTTTACAGTCATTCAATCTTGGTGTGCAGAGTTGGATTGTGATCCTTGTTCCATGATGTAGAGTAACCGCCTTTAAGGATATTTTTTAGAGGACATGCATTTAGTACATCCATGACTTAGGCTCAAAATGATTTCAGAAAGTTTCATGTATAGTCATACAGTTGCTGTGAATGAGCTCCATTTTGGTGTTCTATCTGCATTTTTCAGGATATTGCTGAAAAGCCTGACTATTGAAACGTCTATTGAATTTTCTATAGGGCTGTTATTTGACCTGATGATAGGATTTGAAGTCAGATAAATCTGAGCTAGAGACCCAGCTCTAGCACTTAAAACTCTTTTAAAGAGGGAACACTTAATAGGTTTTGCATACCTATTCCTCCTACTTCTGGAAATCACAACCATTTCAAATATGAATCCTATCTAATCAAATATCCGCTGAGCAATTCTACCCTCAGTTTATGTGGCTGGAGTGGAGCCAGTACTACTTTCCCATTTGAGGAGGGGCCTGGCCAATCAGAATATCTCATCTACTTTACTATAATATTGGATTCAAGGATGGGGATGTGACTCGATTAAAGCTAATTTCAGTACCTCTAGAAAAACAAGAGGCACTGGCTTTTTTTTTTTTTTTTTTTTTGAGTGGTGAGGTTATGACATTTGGGCTGTTAGGAGCCATTTTGCCACTGTGAATGAAGATCTCACCAGTATAGCCAAAATGGGGGAAATGGAAGTAAGGGATGGAGAAATACTAGATCTTGATGATGTGGTGTGAGCCTTGGTTCCATCTGTGCCTAAAACTACTCTCTGGCCTTTCAGCGACACAGTAACTTCAACTGGACAATAAATGCCCCCTCCTTGTACAACAATTTGAGATAAATTTAAAGAATTGTGAATCCATTTGTTGCTGGATCTTGGGTCATCTTATTTCTCTATGCCTCAATTTGGCGTTCTGTAAATTATATATAATTTAGGGCTCTGCTAAAAGACTTTGTGGTCTGATATCAGTGTTACTTTTTCTCTGTGTTTTCCATCCTAATTTATATGTTGTCTGGTCCCTATGTATGTATGTTTGCTTGCAGGAATGTATACATGTGTTTATGTATTAAGGTATGGCTTTCTTGAAGACCATACTAAATCCTCTGTAGAATGAATTGAAATGTAACTAAATAACATACATTTTCTAGTAACATTTTAAAATAGAGTTTGTATTCTTATATCTACCTGTTATAGTATCTATCTATCCATCCATCCTATCCTATCCTTGAATACTAGAATACAATAAATTCTCAGTTATATGGTAAGACATCAGTTAACTAGGAGGCTCTTGTCTGTGATGATAGTCAATCAGTGGCCCCATGTCCACTAAGCAGTGGCACTGATAGGTAGTTTGAGCAGAGGAACGAACATTTATGGGGCTCCTGTTCCATAAACACGTTCTAGGTATTTTACATAAGTTGTCCTATTTAGTTCTCAAAAACCACCCTAAGTTATCTTATTTATATATCATGGAAACTGTGACTAAGAGAGTTTTCAGAATCTCTCAAGATCCCATAAATGGTAAGTTATAGAATGGGGATTAAAACCTGAGTCTTTCAGTCTGAAGCCCAAGTCTGTGCTGTCCATTCTGGTGTAGCATGGAAGGAAGCCACCTTGTCCAAAGCCAGCATGTAATTGCTCCTGGATAATTGGACATGCTACTAACTGCAGTGTTTTCATTAGTCTCTTCTGAGGTCCACTGGTAGAAGAGATTCATGTTAAAGGTACTCTTTTGGGTCCTGTTGGGCCCCACCCTGTTCCCCCATTAGAACCAAGGCATTCATTCTTCAGCTGCTGGGAGCATTGGCCAACAATGCCTTTGACCTGAGTCCTTCTCTGGGACTTCTCCTCCCTTGAAGGACCTGCCTTATCTAAAGTTATGCCCCCTTCCCCCCTGGTTGGTGGGGGATGTAAAGGCCCATGCCCTGTCCCTCAACCTGGGACAAGTCTGAAGGGCTGTCCCAGCTCCAGAACTTCTTTTGGGACCTACAAGGAGACTTCTGTTGAAACCACATCACCGCTTAGCTCCTCCCTCTTCTCATCCACTTGCCTCACTCCTTCATGAGTGAGAGCACATACCAGTCAGTCTCTTACACACAAATCCCTGTCTCAGTCTCTACTCATGACACTGACCTATGACAGCACTCATTCATTTGCCTGTTTATTCATCTGTTCACTTATCTATCCATTTATCCACCATCCATCATTCGCCATTTATTTATTCATGTACCAAGGGCTTATTGTTTTTTTTTTTAAGATTTATTTATTTATTAGAGAGAGCATGCAGTGGGGGGTGGGCAGAGGGAGAGGGAGAAAGAGAAGCCTCAAACAGATTACCTGCTGAGCACAGAGCCCAATGCAGGGCTCAATCCCACAACCCTGAGATTATGACTTGAGCTGAAATCAAGAGTTGGATGCTTAACCGACTGAGCCACCCAGGCGCTCCAAAGACTTATTGGTTTCTCATATGTGCCAGGAGTATTGGGAGATTTGGGACATATTGTTTTAAGATTAGCTAGCTTAAATCTTATGTAGTAGAGATAAAGGGAAAAAAGAAGGAAAAAAAGAAGGAAAGGAGAAAAGAAGAAATAATAAATAGTTAAAAACATCTAAGGTGTGAAGTATTGCAAAACATTTATTAAAAATCCTGTTTAGGCATCCACTGTGTGTCTTGAAAGTAAGAAACTATATTTGCTCTGTAATTGCTTGAATCATACATCTTTTACCTTGATTAGCAATTTCAATCAACCAAGACATTACTGAGCATTTTCAAATAAAAAGGTGCATATTTCTCAACCAGAAGTCCTCTATTCAACCTTTTTATGTTTTAAACACTTCCGGTTTGTTAGAATTGGGTGGTCTCATTTCTTTCTCTCTTTTTTTCTTTTTTTAAAGATTTTATTTATTTGACAGAGGGAGCCTGTGCTCACAAACAGGGGGGAGGGGCAGGCAGAGGGAGAGAGGAAAGCAGACTCCCTGATGAGCAGGGAGTCCAATTCAGGGCTCCATCCCAGGGTCCTGGGATCACGACCTGAGCCGAAGGCAGATGCTTAACCGACTGAGCCACCCAGGCACTCTGGTGGCATCATTTCTTTTCTTTTTTTTTTTTTTTAAAGATCTTATTTATTTATTCGACAGAGATAGAGACAGCCAGCGAGAGAGGGAACACAAGCAGGGGGAGGTGGGAGAGGAAGAAGCAGGCTCATAGCGGAAGAGCCTGATGTGGGGCTTGATCCCATAACACCGGGATCACGCCCTGAGCCGAAGGCAGACACTTAACCGCTGTGCCACCTAGGAACCCCTGATGGCATCATTTCTTATAAAAATATTAATTTCTCTAAAATGCAAAACTCTATAGATGTGAACAAAAGGAGATATTTAAGATGTTTTCTAGTCTTTTCAATTTTTTAATGTGATTTTAATTTTGTGTCCTTTGATTTTTAAACTTACCTTCCTTTTGGTCTTATGTTCATCTACATCTAGATTAGAATACTCTATTTTGACATGAAATGTACTTAGATTTTTAGACTTCATAGCTGCTAAAAAATAGCCTTGGTCAGATGTCTGAAAAGCCTCAGCTTACATAAGCTCAGAAGAGCAACAGGCTGTTTTCTTGAGATCCGCCTCTGAGGGGTAGTGGTGGCTGAAATAAGCCTGTTGATACAAGGTAGAGTAAGTTGAACTAGTGGAGGCGAAGTGTGCATCTATCTCGAAGATTTTGAGAATTTCCATTCTATAATGCAAGGTAGTCTTCTGCAGCATTTCCAAATCAGCCATCTAAACCTATTGCCTTTGTTTGATTTCTGTGCTGGCAGACCCGTGTAGTCCCTGTGGGATCTTGCCTTCTGTTTCTTCTGCGGGATCTCCTTCTGCCAAACAAATTGTCTTGCTGCATCACAAAAGCTAAAGCCAGTCAAAAGAGGCTTTATCACCATATTTAGATAGAAATATAATATCAGAAATTATAGTGAATGCTTTTGCTTCTAATGGCTGCAAACGGCTGTTGCACCACTGGCCATCTGGTGGCATGTTTTTCTTTCCTGTTCATTTATGGATCATGTGGTAGTTTCTATCTCTCTTCTCTCTCTCTCTATTCATTTTGCCCACCGCTCTCCTCCACTTAAGTCTTATTAAGGACATTGTCAGAGTCAATCGCTATTGTGTGCAAAGTACTTGGAAGTCCTTAGAAAGAGAAGGGACATAAGCCTCTTATTCCAAATAAACATTCTAAGGCCACACTGGAATCATTTGGGAAGAAAAAAAAAACAGCACAAGATTGCCCTTTCTGTGACAAGTTGCTATTTATCTAGATAATGAGATGCGCTCTCAATAAATCATGTATATTAATTTAGTCTGAATTTACTTGGCTCTATCAAGTTATCCTTATGAGATCCAAATATAATAACATTAGAAATATACTTTTTAAAGTTCTGGAATCAAAGCCAAACATGGACATGTTAACTGCACATATTTCTATATAATATGTTGATATTAGTGGCTTATCTGACTCACATTTGGATTTGCACATGGCTACCCCTGCATTTGCTACAGAGAGTGTCACTGTCAGCTAACAGTGGCACCACTCTATGGACCTTGAGAACAGGAAGTGAGGAAGAAGCCTATAGCTACTGAAATTTACAAAAAGAATTTTAAGTAGGCAGATTTTAATTACCCCAGAATAGAAGTTGGCCAGCACACCAAATTGTTCCTCCTCCTACTCATTTTGGAATTTCTGAAAAGAAAAAAAACCCCCACTAAATTGGTGCACATATTTATATTCAAAAATATACCTGGCTCTAGTCCATTGCACTTGATATCAGAAGTTAACAATTTTAATTTTCAACTTTAGATCAGTAATTAGATTTCATACAGAGAGGTCACATATGGCTAACTCATCTGTAAGTGAAAACTCTTACCATACCTGGCTGGTCAGTCTGGATAGATTATCTATCTATCTATCTATCTATCTATCTATCTATCTATCTATCTATCATCTATCTATCATCTGTGAAATTACCATAATATCAGGTCAGGCAAAGAATCCTGGGTAGAGTGGGTTCTTTTTGTATTCTTGCCCATTCCTCTGACATAGTGTTTCTCAAAGTGCAATCTATGCACCATCTGCTTTGAGTTTCCTGTAAGAAATTCAGATGCCTGGGTGTCACCTACACATACTGAAGCAGAATCCTGGAGAGCTGGGTCTGGGAACGTGCATTTAAATGCCCTCCCAAAGTAATTCAGGAGTACATTAAAGTTTGAGACCCACTGCTCTAAAACACGCACAGGCCTTTTCCCTTAGGATCCAGTACAAATCTGCAAACTGAGTTATATAAGAAATAGATTTTGTTTATTAAAAATAGTTTGGGGGCGCCTGGGTGGCACAGCGGTTAGGCGTCTGCCTTCGGCTCGGGGCGTGATCCCGGCGTTATGGGATCGAGCCCCACATCAGGCTCTTCTGCTATGAGCCTGCTTCTTCCTCTCCCACTCCCCCTGCTTGTGTTGCCTCTCTCGCTGGCTGTCTCTATCTCTGTCGAATGAATAAATAAATAAAATCTTTAAAAAAAAAATAAAAATAGTTTGAAAAGCCTAAAGCACAGTAGAGTCGTCCCATCCTAGTCGCCCTTCGAGCCCAGGCACCCTCTTGAATGAGATGGGTAAAGTAGCTCTTTCTCTTTCCTTTCTCTCTTTGTGCTTTCATTCTCTGAGATTTTCACATGCACTATGGCGCAAAGGTATTTATTTGTTGAGATTTATTTTCAGCTGTTCCACGGAATGGCATATGCTCCATTTTTAGCAGCTCAGAGATGGGAGAAGAGGAAGACTAAGGGCTTGAGAGGAAGACAGACTTGGGTCCACATTTCATCTCTCCTGTTTCCCTTCTGAGTCTCTTTGGGTTATTTAAAAAGTCCTTTTGAGTCCTGTGTTCCTCATCCCTAAACAAGGGAAAAGGATACCAACTTCAAAGGGTTGGTTATGTGAATTAAATAAAATAATATATCCAAAGAGTTCAGTATGGTTTGACAGTGCTCAATAAATATTAACCATTTATTAGTATTATCATTGTGCTTCAGGCCTGGGACAGAGGTGTTTCGCTATGACAGGGTGGAGCAGAGGCCCCTCCATGAGTTTGATAAGGACATTCACCAAGATGAATCGTGTCTGCCGCATCCCTATCCCGTCTGGTGCACGCACACCTGGTGTTGGACTGAGTCTGTGCTCCATCTACATCCCCTCAGTTCCCTTTTCATGTTCTCTGGGCTCCTGTGTCCATCGTCCAGCTTCCATGTGCTCTGCTTCGAATGACTGACACCTGTGACTTTGTTCGGAGCCTTGCTCATGGTGTCATGGGGTTGCTTTGCCTGTACACCCAGATAGAAGAAGGTGGCTAGGTGCGTCTATACCTACCTCCTCCCTCCCTCAGCCAACGATTGGTGCGGGAGTGTGGAAGCCCATCTCTTTTGTCTGGAGATGGGACCCACTCCGAGGGATAATTTACACTCCTGAATTCTCTACAGGATCAGGCTGAGGTTGGGACTTGGTTTCTTTCCCTGCTCTGTCTGGCTTCCCCTTCCCTCACTGGCTTTTCCTGGGAGCATTCCTTAAGAAATCACTTGCACACAAACTCTCATCTCAGTGTGGGCTTTTGCGGTTCCTTAGTAAGGTACACCCACACACCCAGGCTTTGACTCTGCAGAATGTCCCTGTTTCTCTGCAGCTCAGAGGTCACACATAAATTGGTTTCCACGTTTAGGTTTGAGCATTTTGAACAGGGATAGGTAGGGTTCAGATAGTAAATATTTTGGGCTTTGCAGGCCAAATACAAGTCTCCCGATGCTTTGCCGACTCCTGGTTTAGGATGGATTTCCCTTTGCCTTCACTTCTGACTCACCTGTGTGTTTTTATACTAATGTCTGCCTGTCCATCACTAGCTTTTAGTTGCTAATGGTGGCTGGCCCAGAATGAATGGTATACCCTTCAGTGCCTTTAAATTTCTGGGAATAAACTGAAAATATGAGGCTCAGCATTACTGCTAACACCTGGATCATGTGCCTGATCTCCAGATAGTTGTTTATTTGTAAGTTTCCAGTGTTTGTATTTTAATGGTCCACAGCCATGTTAATATCAGAAAGACAGAATTTAGAACTATGAATCCTGTGGAAAGCAAGCAGTACCGACACCCAGAAGAGTCATTAGTATTTTGTAGTCTTTGCTTTATTGTTTTGCCTCAAACTAGGAACCTTCAGTGGATTGTTGACATTAATCCTACTCTGATACCAGTTTATTTGCTAAGTGACAGAAATTCAGCATTAGCTGAGGTGAGAACGGCTTATTTACATTCAATATTACTTGACATCTTTGTAATTTTCCCTTTTCATGACAAAGGGAGAATATTTACATTAAAAACACATCAGTAACCTTAGTAATCTCCTTGAGCAGACAAGGGTACATAAAATCAGGAAGCAAGCTAAGAATGATGGGAACGCAAATGCTGTAAAGCCTGTTTCAGACAAATCTTAAAGCGGTAAGATTAAAGAAAACCATGCAACCATAATTAGACCGGGGAGGTCAGGAGACACTGGGTGGTCTCCAGCTTTATCTTGATGAGGGAAGTCACTGTTTAAAGAACAAAAAGAAGTCGTTTACTGCGTTTGAGATTCAGATCATTGCAGTGAAGGAGTTAAGGAAGTTGGAAGCCAGTTGCTGCAGAGTAGTCGTAATATATCTGGAAGTAAAGCTTTTCAAAAAAAAATTGAATTTTTATGTAGTATAAATTTAAATTTTGTCATCAAATAATTCTTTTTGCTCTAAATAAAATCAATATTGGATTGCAACACCCACAGAGTAGAATGCATTAGAACATTGGGATATAATTTGTACTGTAGACATATTCACAGCCCTCTCAACTTGTCTTGCGAGTGACAGAATGAAAATAGTGGCGTTTGTGTGTATCTCTGAGAAGCTTCTAGGGTCGGCGCATTTCCTAAGTTTATTTCTTCTAAGGGTAGATTTGGGACATGGGCACCCTGGCAGCCGCATCATGGCGTGGGATGTCTTCCTTGGCAAGGAGGCCTGCTGTGCGGAACTCAAACAAGTTCCAGGTGGGTCAGGTATCTTTGGCGCTGATCAAAACTTACTGAGTGCTCTGCCCCTGTTCTCTCTGGGAGCAGACATATTAAACCCGTCCCATATTTCTGAGGAGCTATACTGAAATCCCTGAATTTTTTGAGAGTAAGCTGTGTCATACCACATCTCCCTCAATAAATTTCAGTTGGACTTTCCTTTTAAAACTTGGCAATAAAAATAAGAGCCCCAGAGAAGTGTAGATGGAAGCAAAGAGAGAAATAAGCTGGGCAGGATCTTTACTCTAGGCTGATATCTTTTAATACGGAATTTAAGACTTTTTTCCTGGAAAGTTATCTTGACATTGTTTGGGGAATTACCTCTTGGACTACGTGAAAACACATTGCCTTGACTGTGTATGTAGGTTAAACTATTATATCACAGTAATATGTTATAGTTTTCTGATGTCTGCTGGGTCCCTGACCCTCTGGCACGTGGGGAGGTGCTGGAACTACCTGGCCACACGTACCAGGACGGCTCGAGGGGCAGCTCTCAAGCCCGAGGTCAGGCTGGAGACCACACAGAGCTGGCAGGTTCCTCTCAGTGATGCTGCAATATGAAAGAGGGGGTTCTCGATAGACCGGTGAGAGGCTCTGGGTGAAAAGTTGAGGGTTAATCACAGAACAAGCGGACACAGAGTAAAGCATGGAAGCAGGCGCCTGGCTACACAGAATAGTCCTTTCATGTCTGGTTAGAAACTCACTAAATAGTATAGCTCAGAAGTATTCGTGCGGTGGGATCTTGACAGACGAGGTCAAAGCTGGTTTTCATTTCCCCGGATCTGGAAGTAAGAATTCCCTTTGAGATTCATGTTCAGCTCTTCGGCATTCTTTTTCTCTACTTGGGATATCATGGTTTTCTTTTCTGTCAGAACACTTAAGATTTTCATTCTGGTACCAAATATGATCGATTCTACACTATTGGCACCTCTGAACCTTACTCTTTATCTTTCTATTCTGTATCTTCTGTGGGTACTTTTAATAGGTTTTCATTGTTACATAGTGAGAAGATTGATTAGTCCTGTTTGTTGGATGCTTTTGGCAAAGGTGAGATGATGAACACTCGCCCCAGCCTGCCAGCGCTGCTCACGCATGCTCCTCATGATGGCAACTTGAACTTGGTGGTTGGGACTTTCCCCTTGTGAACTCAGTATTTGTCTGTGGCTCACAGGCGACTTGAGGAGGTGACTCGGGAAAATCTGTATGGGAACAGTTGATCTGGCAGCATTTCACAGCCAGGGAAGAAAAGCGTCGTACGTACAAACGATCTCTACGCCGTGGGCTTCATCTAGCCTTTGTGTCCTGAGCACAGAAGGGGGGTCAGTGAGAATCCAATGTTTGTTCCTGTGCAAAGCCACAGAGCTCCCCCTTTCCACATCCGTCTTATTTTCCCACATCCTGGTACAAACAGACAAAAGTTGTTATTACAGAAGGTGAAGCTGATAGCTTTTAATACATCACATCCACTAGGATGAAGGCATAATTGCTACTTTTATGTTCATTTTACAGTGAATAGTAATTAGCCTTTGGCCCATTATAGTGTGTGAACATCGAATTACCCACCTGCTCTTGCCATGTCTCGTTAACTTAAACTATGTGCCTAAAGCTTTATCAGAAAACAACTCCTTCCTCATCTCCCAGCTGGCATGCTTTTAGATACATTCATTTAGAAAAGGCATAGACTTGAGGATGACAGTTTCCCAGTTTGTCCTGAGTACAGGACAAGGACTTTTAAAGATGCTCTTAGTTACAGTGGTTGGTATAGGTCACATGGTTTTTTGGAAATAAAGGCTCACTACTTCCTGTGAAGACCAAGATATCTTTTACTTTCGTTCGTGGCATTATTTGTTTGGCTATTAGCTGATTTATGAAGATAATTTGATAACCGTGTTACAAAATCAATGTGTATACTCAGTCCCTGAGAAAAGGCAGGTCGATGATAAATAACCTTTACTGATTTGTAGCAAAAAATTTCCCTCTGGAAGAAATGGAACCTGAGGTGAAATAATCAAGATTATCACCAAAGCACAAAGGAAAGCTTGCCTCTTTGTAAAGTAAAAGTAACATATATTTGCACATTCTAGAAATGAGGCAAAGATTCTGGTGTAAGCTAGAACCTTAGGAATAAACTTGGAGAACATCTGGTTGAACCCCATCAGTTACAGACGAGGAACTGCAGGCTTACAATGTAAAGTATCTTGCCTATTGTTGGAGAAAACACTTACTTCTTTCTTATAAAATGTTTAAGTGGCTCCAGCATCTGAAAGAAAAGTTTGGTGACACTTTAAAATTTACATATGAGGTAGAAAAGAAACAAGTAGCTTAATTTTTGGCTTAAAAAATTCCTCCATGGAGGGGCTCCTGGGTGGCACAGCGGTTAAGCGTCTGCCTTTGGCTCAGGGCGTGATCCCAGCGTTATGGGATCGAGCCCCACATCAGGCTCCTCTGCTATGAGCCTGCTTCTTCCTCTCCCACTCCCCCTGCTTGTGTTCCCTCTCTTGTTGGCTGTCTCTATCTCTGTTGAATAAATAAATAAAATCTTAAAAAAAAAATTCCTCCATGGAATTCTGCCATTGCTTTACTTCTATATATACGGTGATGCTTTTGTTACCAAGAGGGAGGAATACCTCACTATTCAGGAGCCGCAGCCACTGGCTAGTTTCTAGGTTCAGTGTCCAAAGACGTGGGTAGGTGTATTGGTTTCCAAGGGCTGCTGCAACACAGGGCTGTTACCACAAACTTAGTGGCTTAAAGCAACACAGATTTATTATCTTACATTTCTGGAGGTCAGAAGTCTGAAGTCAGTTACAGTTGCTCTGAAATCAAGGCTCCTGCAGGACTGTGTTCGTTCTGGACGCTGTAGACAGGATCTGTTTCCTTGCCTTTTCCAGCTTCTAGAGGCTGCCTGTATTCTCTGGCTTGTGGCCCCTCCTTCCCCCATCTTCAAACCACATCATTTCGCCCTCCTTCCATCTCAGGATCATTTACTTAATCGTATCCGCAAAGTCTCTTTCATCATTATGGTAACGTATTTATAGGTTTCGGGGACTGGAAGGTAGACGGCTTTGGCGGGAGGCATTATTCTGCTCACTACAGTAGGGCCATGGGAAAGGAATGGGGCCTTCAGTAGTGCGGGCACGTGGCCTGTCTGTTGAGGCTGTGGCAGCAGTTATATGTCAGGAAGACTAGCAGGTTGTCCTCGAATGTTTCCCTAACTGGTCTCTGCGTGTCACAGCTGCTGCGCCACACTGGGACACCTTACCATGTAACATCTCTGAAGGAGCAGGTTGGGGGACGTGGAATCTGAAAACAAAGTACTGTCAGAGGTGTTTGTGCATCATGCTTGGTGTGATTTTCACAACTGTTTAGAAGCCATAGAGAGCTTTCAGTTGAAGCCCTGATTCTGCAGTAACTAGATATGTATAAGGCTTGTACTTTAAAGGAAATAAACGTCATCTTTAAAAATCTAGTTTTAAAATCTTCTCCTTATTTTTTTGACCTGCGAATTGAAACTCAACTGTTTCACAATGGAAACATCAGGAAGGACAAAGAAGAAACATCACTGTATAAAGTTTCTATACACAGTTAGCTAATTACATTTGTGGTTCATTAATATCCTGTTTATGAAAAAAAATCAGTGTGAGACCTTCAGGCTCTTTTCTAACTCAGGGGGCTGTATAAAATTATCTCAATTTAAATAGCATCTTACAAGGTTTAGCATCCCTTGGTAAAGATAAAACATCTCATCATTATCAACTAAAGGACTCCTGAAGTCTTTGAAAAGAGGACTTGTTTGCTTAAAATACGTGAAGGTCATGCTCACCCTGTAATAGTCAATGAGGAGTAGTCATTTGTTATTTTTAAACAGGCTGTCATTTAGCCATTATGAAGATGAATAACATTTGTTATTACCTAATAATCTTCCTGTTGATTACAGAGAAAAGACACTTGCAGACACCTTATGTGCCTTTCTTAGTTGCTAGATTATCAATGCCTTTTGATTAAATTCTGTAAACACAAATTAAGGTCTTTTTTCTCTAAATTTTGAGCCTGGCATCCATGCTGCTAAACCATGCCTCGGTCCGTGGTAGTTTGACTTGCATATGTTATTTGCCTACTGTTCATGCAACGTTGCAAAAACAAAGTTCATTTTTTAATATCAAACAGATTGCCAATGGATCATATGCTGCCTCTATTAAGGTTAGTTTTTGGATGTCTGCCTTCTTGAAGAGAGTTAATGAAGCTATAAGTTACCTGTGTGCCTTCATTTGGAGTCAGGCCTAATTATCTGGATCTTGGCCACATTATTGTCCGAGCCTTATTTCTAAAGCAGATGGAGTCACTCAGGAATGACTTCATTTGTATTAATTTGTTGCACTGTCTTCTGCTCTTCATCTCAGAAGAACTATATAGCCTTTGTCACAGAGAGCAGGGAAAGACAAAAGAATTTTAGTCAGAAATTAAGAGAGAGATCAACTCCTTCGATTTACGGATACTGATGTTCCAACCTAGAGGCAGTTAAGTAGTAAGTACATTGGGGCAGTGGAATGGTGTAAGAGGATAACTGTGCTCCCTAAGATTCATGAGCTTTTATTTTTTAGAATAAGTCAGATGACAGACATATTGATCTAACACTTTAAAAGGGAAAATCCCTGGAGCTTTTTTTGCTTTTGTCAGTCCCTGTCGCCCCCCGCCCCCCCCAGCTTAGGAGAGCCCTAGGGGTTGTTGGAAAGAACAATCACTTTGATATTAATGGATCAGATACAGGATCTCCTGGCTAGGGGCTAAGGGTGGTCACAATTCCACCTTGCATCCCAACTGTGGCCATCTCCAAGGAAAATAGCAAGGACTGAACTCTTAATTCAACCATGTTCATAAACTTTCTGTGGAGGTAGGTTGGTTTTGGTTACAGAGGTAAGAGAATTTGGCTTTTTCATTGGCAAATGATAGTGGAGGCTTCTTTTGCTACTATTTTGGTAACAATTAAAAATCATCTCTAGCTTTATCAAATAACAAAATTCAACTGAGTAAATTTAAAGATCCAACTGGCTTTTTCCAATGACCCATGAATTGGACAGCATCCATCTAGCAAGTAGAAAGGACCCCAGAGGAGCTGTACGAAATGGTAAGTTTTTATTAGTAGAAGGGGGAAGGGATAAGGAAAAAACAGATGATCTCATTTTCCTTTGGGGGATGGAAAGGGTCTGTGTGACAAATCACCTCATTGGTGCTGACCAGAAAGTTCCAGACTGACTGGTTAAGACTACATTTCTGGAGAAGGTTGTAGGTTAGGTATTAAACTTTGGTTTGGTGACATGGGTTTAGCACAAGTGACTTCATTTTGGGCCTGTTGTCACTTTCTTAACAGCTTTCGTGTGGTCAGCAGGATATGTCAATTTAGTATAAAAAGCCTTAGATAAAGAGTAACAACTTTATTCAATATCTAAATTGCTATTGGCAAATACATGAACTCTAATGATTCCATTAACTTATTCTAATTATGAAATGTGCAATTAGAATGTATCTACATTGATATCAAAATATCCAAATGAAAAGAAAATAGATGATCTTACCGTCAACATAATGACAAGTATTCATTGATATGAAGAACCCAAAGTACAGAGGCTGTTTCTTCAAAAGAATTTTTTATTTGCCTTTGAGAGAAATTGCTTCTAGATAGTAACTTTTGGACATTTCTGAGATTATAATATATTTAAAGTTTTCATTAGAATTCCCTAAACTAGGAGTTAAATAATACAAAGTGTGTAATACTGGCTTTTGTTCCATGTATTAATTTGCTAGGGCCTCTGTAACAAAATGCCATCAATTGGGAAGCTTAAAATAACAGAAGTCTTTTGGCTCACCATTCTGGAGGCTGAAAATTTAAAATCAAGGGATTGGCAGGAAAAAACTTGGACACGGATGTTACAGGATTTCTTTCCTTCAGTGCCTGTGGTTCTTGGTCACGCTACCTTGAAGAATGAAGAGGTAGACCAGACAAAGAGTGGTAGGCAGCAAAGCAAAGTTTATTGAGCAATAGTAAAGTTTAGCAAAGTTTATTTATTTATTTTTTAAATGATTTTTTATTATGTTAGTCACCATACAGTACATCCCCGGATTCCGATGTAAAGTTCGATGTTCCATTAGTTGCGTATAACACCCAGTGTACCATGCAATACGTGCCCTCCTTACCACCCATCACCAGTCTATCCCATTCCCCCACCCCCCTCCCCTCTGAAGTCCTCAGTTTGTTTGTCATAGTCCATAGTCTCTCATGTTTCATTCCCCCTTCTGATTACCCCCCCTTTCTTTATCCCTTTCTTCCCCTACCGATCATCCTAGTTCTTATGTTCCGTAGATGAGAGAAATCATATGATAATTGTCTTTCTCTGCTTGACTTATTTCACTTAGCATTATCTGCTCCAGTGCCGTCCATGTTGCAGCAAATGTTGAGAATTCGTTCTTTCTTACGGCTGAGTAATATTCCATTGTATATATGGACCACAGCTTCTTAATCCAGTCATCTGTTGAAGGGCATCTTGGCTCCTTCCACGATTTAGCTCTTGTGGACAATGCTTCTATGAACATTGGGGTGCCTATATGGCCCTTCTCTTCACTACGTCTGTATCCTTGGGGTAAATACCCAGTAGTGCAATGGCTGGGTCATAGGGTAGCTCAATTTTTAACTTTAAGGGACCTCCACACTGTTTTCCAGAGTGGCTGTACCAACTTGCATTCCCACCAACAATGTAGGAGGGATCCCCTTTCTCCACATCCTCTCCAACAATTGTTGTTTCTTGCCTTGTCTATCTTTGCCATTCTAACTGGCGTAAGGTGGTATCTCAGTGTGGTTTTGATTTGAATTTCCCTGATGGCTAATGATTTTGAACATTTTTTCATGTGTCTGTTAGCCATTTGTATGTCTTCATTGGAAAAGTGTCTGTTCATATCTTCTGCCCATTTTATGATTTGTTTATTTGTTTCTCGTGTATTGAGTTTGAGAAGTTCTTTGTAGATCTTGGATACCAGTCCTTTATCTGTGGTGTCCTTTGCAAATATATTCTCCCATTCCGTGGGCTGTCTCTTAGTTTTTTTGACTGTTTCCTTGGCTGTGCAGAAGCTCTTTATCCTGATAAAGTCCCATAAGTTCATTTTATCTTTTATTTCTCTTGCCTTTGGAGATGTGTCGTGAAAAAGGTTGCTCTGGCCGATGTCATAGAAGTTGTTGCCTATGTTCTCCTCTAGAATTTTGATGGATTCCTGTCTCACATTGAGGTCTTTCATCCATTTGGAGTTTATTTTTGTGTATGGTGTGAGAGAGTGGTCAAGTTTCATTCTTTTGCATGTAGCTGTCCAATTTTCCCAGCACCATTTATTGAAGAGACTGTCTTTTTTCCACCGGAAGTTTTTTCCTGCTTTCTCAAAGATTAGTTGCCCAAAGAGCCGAGGGTCCATTTCTGGGTTCTCTAATCTGTTCCATTGGTCTATGGGTCTGTTTCTGTGCCAGTACCATGCTGTCTTTGTGATCACAAGTTTAGCAAAGTTTATTGAGCGATAGTACAAAACTCCCAAAGAGGGAGGGGACCCGAGAGGGGTGCCACCAGAGTTTCTAAGTCTAGGGGTGTTTATGGGCTTGTTGGCAGGCTGTTTTAATCTGATTACCCTCCCTGTGCCTGTTGCCCAGTCAGCGTTTTGTCATATATCACCTGGGAAAGGGTGGAGGGCTCCTTCCAGGGTGGTGTAAAATCCTTCTAAGGGTGGTTTCCTCTTAGGGCAGGGGCCCCTTGTCCCCGCCTGCCTGCCTGCCTACCTTCCAACTATGCTTCATCACGGAGACAGACATGCATCCAGGGAGAATGGCATGTGAAGATGAAGGCAGAGATCTACGTGATGCTTCTATCAGCCAAGGAAAGCCAAGTATTGTCAGCAGACCCCCAGACGTGGGGGAGAAATGTGGAACAGATTGTCCCTCACAAAGCTCAGAAGGAGCCAAACCTGCCAACACCTTGATCTCTGATTTCTAGCCTCTAGAACTGGGAGACAGTTCACTTTGGTTGTTTAAGCCACCCAGCTTTTGGGACTTAGCCATGGCAGCCTGAGGAAACACATACAGCTGCTCTATGATCCAGATCCCGGTTCCTCGGGAGGCCTCTGTCCCCACAATGGTGGTAGCCCCTTTCGGCCCCTCTCACACATCAGTGTCCCTCCTTCCACATTTCCTAATTATTTCCCTCCTATAAAAGGTAAGCTCTTTGAAAGGGGACCTTGTCTCTCTGTTTACCCGTAGGCTGTCAACTCTGGTACACATTGGGCACTGATTAATATTTTTTGAATAAATAAATCATTTTATGATTATTAGCTACATTATATCTCCAGTGATATAAAAGAAGCTGGTAACAAATGAGTGAGATAGCATAAGAATTAATTCGCAAAAGCCTAAATATATCAAAAAGATTTTTTATTTTATGAAAAAGATTTTTTTAGAACTATTAAGTTGTAAAATCTTGGAATATCACTTTGAATTTTAGTTTTGATTTTTTTAAAGAGAATAACAAGTAGCAACAACTACTAACATAATTTAATTGGTAAAGGAATTGCATTTAAATAGAATTTATTACAAAAATGTAAAACACACAAAATTGCTTCATCCATTCAAAACACCTTTTATTTGGGCTCTCTAAAAGAAGATAATTTAATTTGAAAAGATCAGATGTATTGATTGAAATATGATTTCTATGGTACTTAATGGAAAATTGAGGCAAATGAAAAGGGAATTTATCTCTTGTATTTGTTAATATCTGACTGGAGGATTGTGCAAGGTTAGTTTTAGGCAGAATATAATAGGATTTTTAAGCCTGATATATCCCCCAAATTATATTCATTCAGATCAACTGGCTAAGAAGTCAAGCTCTCCAACAACTAATATTATGTTGGCAGTTACAAAGTTTTGCAGAAATCTATAATAGTTCATAGCCAAGTGTGCTCTGTGCTAAAAAGCTTCTTGAAGAAAACTTCCATTGATACTTTCGAAGGATCCTGCAACTTTTAATTGAGAAGTTGCTTGTTAAGACTTTAAATCTACACATAACAATTTGGATACTATAATTTTTAAGGTATATTTGTATTGAGGTATAACATCATACACACACACACATACACACATAAACAATGTGATTTGGAGTGTTGGGGTTCAGAGCTGATGGCCAAGAACAAATTCTTGAGACCTCTTTGGTGCAAAAAGGTGGCTTTATTAAAGTGTGGGGGAAGAGACCTGTGGGCAGAAGGAGCTGCACTGGGGTTGTAAGGAATGGCTGATTATATACTTTGGAGTGGGGGAAGTAAAGACAAAAGAAGTTTTCCAAAAGGACTTTCATTTGTGAAAGAAGACTCTCAGGATCCTGGAGGCCTAGCTGTTCTCTAGCTAAGGTTGCTTTTCCTTCTAGCAAAGCATCAACAATAAGACAGTTGGGAGCTGCTGGAGGAATGTTATACTCTGTCAGCCTCAAATATTTGTCAATGGGCTGCAGGTTATAAATTTATCCACATTTCCTCCTGCTTTTATTTCCCACATCACACACACACACACACACACACACACACACACACACACACGGACACACATACACACACACACACATTATAATAAGCATACAATCCACTGATTTTCACCAAATTAACATGCCAGTGTAACCAGCACTGAAACAGGAAATAACATATTATTGGTTGAAGGACCAGTTCAAGTGTTTTGACCACTTTTCTTTTCTTTTTTCTTTTCTCTTCTTTTCTTTTCTTTTCTTTTCTTTTCTTTTCTTTTCTTTTCTTTTCTTTTCTTTCTTTTCTTTCTTTTCTTTTCTTTCTTTTCTTTTCTTTTTTCTCTTTTCTTTTCTTTTCTTTTCTTTTCAGATTTTATTTATTTATTTGAAAAAGAGAGAGCACAGGAGGTCGGGGAGGGGCAGAGGCAGAGGAAGAAGCAGACTCCCCACTGAGCAGGGAGCCTGACACAGGGCTCATCCCAGGACCCTGTGATCATGACCTGAGCCAAAGGCAGAAGCTTAAAAAAGCACCCCTATTTTGAACATTTTTCTATTGATGTGTTTGCTTTCTTCTTTACACATCCTGAGTATGCTCCCTTAGGTTGGACATAGAGCTTATTATATATGTTTTGTTCCATTCTGTGGCTTACTTTTCCACACTTTTCCTGGTGCCTTTTGTTAGTAGGCATCTTTTATTGTAGTGTAGTCCAATATCGTAGTCCTTTACTCTAGCACTTCTTGTGTACTGTTCAAGAAATCTTTACCCCAAGTATAGGAAATATCTTCCTATGTTTGCTTCTAAAAACTTCACTGCTTTACCTTTCCTATTTAGATCTGTGGTTCATCTGGACTGATATGTAGCACCAGGTATAGTCACAATGTTATCTGTGATTATGTTTGGAGATTTTAATTATAAGTAATTTTATTTTTCTTTAAAATTTTCAGTATTTTCTACAATAAAAATATATTATTTTTATAATTTTAAAAGGGTAAATTAATCACCTTTCACTAAATTATACTGGGTAACAAAAAATCTTGAAATCTCAGTGATTTCAATAGCAGATACTTGGTTTTTTTCCTTACTTACGTTGGTGACCACCAGTCAGCTGGTATGGGTCTTATGCAGTCTGTGGTTATAGAAGCTGAATTCTGTTCCATGATTCTTCCCAGAATCATGGCTCAGGCTAAAGAAGCAGACTGTCTCCCTGGCAAAGGTACAAGAGCAAATAGTCTGGCAGAAATCTTCATTGCCTCTACAAGTTTCCACTTGAGGGTGATATAGGGCATGTCTGCTCACATTTGGCTCTGTTCGAAAGTCACAAAACAGAGCAGATCACATGATGAAAGCCAAAGGCAATGGCACAGAGAAAACTGCTGTAAGGAGGGAGTGAAAAATTCCAAATATTATAATCTGCCACAAAGGCTATTTTACAATGCCATAAATCTTGTCTCGTTTCTTCCTTGCGCTGAGTTCCTCTGCATGACGTTCAGAGCCTTTCATAATGTGGCCCTAATTGACACCCAGTCTCAGTGCCCACCACTCTTCTATCCAACCTTGACCTTGTAACCTTGGACTGCTCCCAGTTCCATGAACACAACTTGCATTTATAAGCCTGTATGCTCTTATTCACTCTGTCCACTCTTCCCCCAACACATTTTATGGGTCAATGTTAGAAGGTTACTTGAAGTTTCCTGAATGAATCACTATCTTCCAAGACTGAGTTCAATTATTTCCTCTCCCTGTGATGTTCTTTCTTTCTTTCTTTCCTTGCCTCTTGAAATTCTACTTATCCTTCTAGGACTTAGGTGAAGTCTTCTTGTGTTCCCATTGTCAGAATTAATCATTCCCTTTTCTTGCCCAATTATGACACTGATTGCAGCCTACATTAATTTCTAGGTATCTGTTCACACAGTGATCTCCCCCACGGGGCTCTAGGAGCTCCTCAGTTGACATTTTATTTCCTTTGACATTCCTTCTAGAGCAGAGAGGAAGCAGTTCCTGGCACATAGTAGGCATTCGACTGCAGTTTGTAGAATTGAATTGCACACCAATATGGACATAGGATAATATTTAGAAAATATGATGTGAGTTTTAAAAAGAATCCCAGAGTTTTTATTAGTGAAAACTTTGTAACTTCTAAGAAAAGTTGCTGATCAGTGAAGCAAAGAGCAAGTCAAGAATCAAGTACAGTTTGCCCTTCAAGAACCAATGACTGACAGCAATAAAGCTACAAGTGATTTATTACCTTCTTGAGGTGCATACATTTATTTTGCTCAGGGTGTGTATTTTATACCTCCTAACAGCCTTCTAGAGAGTTTTAAAAAATGTTCTCTGACTTTTATGCTCCCCAGGTCACTCTGGTGACTATACCTGGTGGAGAGGCATAAAAATAAACTATAAAGGTGTGCCTCTTGTGCTCTTGGGGTTCTGTTCACTCTTTTTTCTTTATAAAAACATACATCTCACTTGTTAGTCTGAGTTATTTTCAGTGGGTAATTCAACTTTAAGCTAATTTCTCATTACTTTTAGAAATATGGTCTCATGCTTAGGAATGAAGTCTGTCTTACACTTGTATTTTTTTCATGGGTTTGCTAGGACGACATTTTTTTAAAATTTTTGATCACTGACATCAATATGTATCTTGAATTATTTTTATTTTATTGTAAAGATTTTATTTGAGAGAGAGAGAGCAAGAGAGAGTGGGGTGAAGGGGAGAGGGAGAAACAGACTCCCCACTGAGCAGGGAGCCTGATGCAAGACTGTATCTGAGATCATGACCTGAGCCAAAAGCAGATGCTTAACCGACTGAGCCACCCATGCGCCCTCTTGCATTATTTTAAAGGCCTGTTTTATCCACTCTTCTTCTGAGAGCAGTGTTCCTCAAAGGCTGGTCCTTGGACTGGCTACTGGTCTTTGAACTCTTTGTTACCAACCAGTCCTGAGCAAGAGAAGGAGCTTGGGCTAGAGTGTAAATTAACTGTGTCACTAAGCACTCTTGTTTATTTCAGGCGACTTTTTGTTTGTTTTCCCATAGCAAGTCTTTATTGATGAAGGAAGCAGTGCATTGATTTACATTCTGACACAGGCTCCTTTTCTCACAGCAGACTGGCATCTTGAGGAGCACTGCTGTAGAGAGCCTGCCCCTCTGTGTGTGGGATCGGCCCCTCATCACTGCTTCCTGAAGCAGGAGTGGACTCATGTCTTGTTCGATGCAACAGTCTCTCTCCCTCCCTTTTTTCTCACTCTTTTCCCCTCTGTTTCTCTCTCTGTAGTCGAAACTAAGAGGTGTAGCCATATCTAGATGTAGATGTCTGTTTGTGGTAGTTGTTACTGAAGGTATTAGTTGGGGTCAGTATCATGCAAGACGAACCCATAGCAAACCAAAGTTCTGGGGAGCAGAAGCTGTGAGCATGCAGGAAAGGGGGTGTGTGTAAGAAATACAGAGAAAAGCTGTGGATGGGAATGGTGGAGCCAAAGGGCCATACAATGGGGAGAGGATACACACTCATGCTCCTTGCCGAGCAAGTCCTCCCATTCCCATTCCCAGCTTGAGCCCCACCCCCCAGGGATTCTGATTGCCACAGGTGTTTGGTGGGGGGGGTCTGTAAAACTACATTTTAACCAGTGCCCCAGGGCATTCACAACTTTGGGAACATCAGAAGAAGAACTCTGGCTGTTTTGTGAGATGACCTGTACTCATCTTTCCAGCTTCAGTTCTAGCCAAACTATAGACATCTAGACTAAACGTCATATCACACCTTTCTCACACCTCCTTGTTTTCTCATATGTTGTTCTTCTTGCCTGGAATTCCTCTCCCTTTTTCTTACTCTGGTAAGAGCCTCCTAATTCTTGCAAACGTAACTCACATGTCAGCTCCTTTTGAACCTTCATCCTTCTATCCCCATCCAATTTTCGCCACTCTACTTGGGTCCTTGTTACATTATTTTGGCCCTTGATCAATTTCTTCACTCTCCCTTAGAAAAAATCTCCCTGCTTGTTCCTCATTTCCCATTATGTCTCTTCCTAACTTTACCAAATCCCAAATTCCAAGAGTCTGTCATCTGCCCTTACTGTCTGGATTTCTCAGGAACATTTTGGCACTGGTCATTAGCACCCTCTCTTTACACATCTGACATTTTATTATGAAAAATATCAAAAATACAAGAAGTGGAGCAAATAATACAGTGAATGCCCCCTGTGCACTTAGATTCAATAATTTTTTAACACATTTTACTGTATTACCTTTATGTTCACAAATATATTTTTATCTTTTAATTTTTACTGAACCATTTGGAGGTTGCAGATATTGTGTTACTTTAACTAGGAATATTTCAGAATGCATTTCCAAAATATGGGGTCATTTCCCTACATAACCCTCACTTTTTGGATATACTTTTCCCATATTTTCCTCATTTTTCTCCTGTATCAGTGGCCATTCCTCCTCAGTTACCTTTACTGGATTTTCTTCCTTTTCCTGAGCCTTTCTGTATGTGGCTTTGCTCCAAGGCTCAGGCCTGTTGCTCTTCATTTCTCTAAAATTTCTTTTTGGTTCATCTTATTCCATCCTGTGACATTCATTGGTCTGTCTGTCTGTTTGTATTGAAGTATAGTTGACGCACAATGTTACTAAACTGGCACTCAGTTTCAGGTGTACAACTAGTGATTCCGCAACTCTGCCATGACATTTAGATACCATACGTAAGCTTCAAACTTTGAATTTCCAATCCAGTCTTCTCATGCTTGAACCTTAGATATGTTTATATAACTGTTACTCGTATCCATATTTTGATGTAAAATGGGCATCTCAAATTTACCATGACCAAAAACAAAGTATTTGTTTTCCTCTTATTCATGCTTCTCCTGTGCAGTAAAGAATCTAGCAATTGCCCAAGGAGAGGTCTGGCTTTTGCTACCAGTTTCTGGGAGGTTATCTGTAAGCCCTTGGCATGTCATGTCAGATAGGAGTGTATAGGAGTGTCTTTGCCTATGGACCTGGGGTCAGGATAGTCTAATAATATGAGTCAGTGTGGGGGCTGGCAATAGCAGAAGCACCAACAATGTAATATGGGGGGGGGGTGTAGAGTTTGGGTCACGTAGCATCAGTAGATCTCTGGAGAGTCTAGGGACTGTGATCCCCCACTTGGGCAATCACTCATGCCTACATGATGGAGTTTAAATTAAAACTCCAAATATGAGGCTCAAGTGAACTGTTCTGGTTGGCAATACTCTGTGTATATTTCCACACAGGGATCTGACAAATTAATGCTGTCTTGACTCCATAAGAGATGACACCTCTTAGCTCCATGTTTAGTATTTCTTAGACTTCATCCTATGTGTGTTTCCCCTTGACTGATTTTGATATGTATCCCTTCCTTCTGATAAACCATAACTATGAGCGTAATAATCTTCAGTGAGTTCTGTGAGTCCTTCTAGAGAATTTAGAACACCAGCGTGGTCTTGGGATCCCCTGAACTTGCAGTTGGTATCAAAGGGAAGGTGGTCTTATGTGTGGGCCACTCCCTCTGACTTTTCAGTGGCTAAACTTTCACATCCCCTCATCAGTTTTTATCTGTGTAGTCTCAAGTACATTACTCAAATTCATTCTGCTTTATTCTTTATAGCTGTAAAGTCGGCATTAATTATAGTACCTCATAGGGTTGTTATTAAATGGTTCAAGTATTGAATACAGGAGTCCAAATAAATTAATAAACGTCAATTTAGCACAACAGTACATGATACCACTGTGGTATTTGTATTAGTATTATGCTCGCTCTATCACGGCCACTCTAATCAAAGCCGCCATTTTCCCTCACTGCAGAGCCTCAAATTGCTCCGTCTCCTTCCCCTTTCCAAACCTACGGATTTTTCTTTACACATTGCTTGGAGTGAGCTTTCTCAAGCATGTCATTTTTTTTAAATAGTGCCCAAATAGTTTTATATTAGATGTATAATAAAGTCCAAAGTTTTTATTAGTTCCACTGCCTCCTCAGCCCCTGCCCATCTCTCCAAGGTTATGCGTTACTGCTGTTCCCCTTCCTCAAGATGCTGTGCTCTGCATGGGGCCTTTGCCTCCAATGCTCTTCTTCCAGGTCTGCACAGAGCTTAATTTTTCCCATTGTTGGAGGCCTGCTCAGGGATTGCCCATTGATGGGTTTCTGCTCATCACTTTACCTAAGCTAGAATCCCCTTCCCTTGGCACTCTGAATCTTTTTTTTTTCCCTTCAGAACCCTTATCAGTTTCTGATGAATAACAGCTTTACAATTCATTTGTTTATTATCTCTTTTGCCCACGGGGATGTCAGTTCCGTGAAGGTGTAGAGTTTAGCTGCTTTTTTGGCATGTAATACTTGGAACATCCAAGATGGTTGGTATTTGTTGACTGAATAGCTAAGTGATAGATCAGGAGGGAGGCAGATGGGTTGTATCCAGCAAGGTAATTCTAGCCCCAGACACAGGGCACATAGTAGGACTCAGTATCTCTTGACTGCAGGGAGTAGCAGCCTGAATGCTCTTTCTAGAAGGATGAAAACAATTTTAGTTGTTCCCAGAATTTACTCTTAAGCTTTCTTTTCCTGGCAGGCTAAAATGGGATTCCCACTCTTTTACAGTCTTTTGAAGAAAAAAAAAAAGGAATATAGCTCTTACGAAATTATTGTAGTGCTACTCTTCCAGTACCCCCTCTCTTCTTTCTGCCTTGAATGAAATATTTAGACTGGTGAATCATTGCGGCTATACAAAACTCTAAAAATTATCATCAAATATTGAAAAAAACGTGAAAAATGAAACCCATTCACCTACTGTTTTATAGAATTTCAGCTTCAACATAAAAAGAACTTTGCAAATTATATGTTCTTTTATTTGTCTAAGTGCGTGTCTGTGTGCACATGTGCGTGTGATGTACATATATATAAGATTTTATGGTGCACCCACCATGGAGCTAAAAATGTACCTAATCTAAGGAATTATGTGAGGGCAGTAAGAAGAAGGTAAATTCTGTCCCTCTTAGATTGAAGCTTCTCCTATCCAGTGTATTGAGGGCAGAATGATTCTGGGCATGGTTTGTTGCGATCAGAACCAGCCACCTTAGCAGGAATATCAAGGAAAAGGTTTTTTTTGAATTATGGGGAGGGAGTTTTCTCTGTCACAATTCATTGTGTTTTACCTAGAAGAAGGAGGCATTACTTTTAGGAAAAGGTCTGTGCCTTCCTGTTTGCAAGCAGAACCTTCCAGTAGTTACAATCATGGCATTTGCTTTCATTCCAGTAAGTGGATTTCTTAAGAGAAAAGAGGATGGGAGGGAGTTGGAGGAGGAGAATTTTCATGCAGAAATGAAGCTTGAAAATGCCTGGAAAATGGGAAGTAAGGAGCACCGGTGAAACCGTTACTGGTATAATTCGGATTCTCCAGGTGTCTGACTCTCATAGGTTAATTTGTAATGATGTTTGATGCTGTTTCTGTAGTGGAGTAAGTACTGGTGTGGAGTCATGAGACCTGGATTGTTATTCCGATTTATTAATATTGTTACTTAAGAAGAGGCTTTTAAGTTCTTGAGGCTTTCTTTCATATGAATTATGAGATATTAATATTTTCCCACCCACCTCACTGGATTGCAAACAATTGCAAGCAAGAAGATCTCTTTGGAAGTATTCTGCAAACTGTAAAGTACTATAAAGAACTATGATATAAGGTATTCCAAAGCATTTTCATCTTCTTTGTGCCAAACTCAGCATTCTAAGCAGAAAAAGATAAAAGCAATTAGCAGAGTGTCTGGAATGCAGTAGAACATCCACAAAATGTTAGCTGGTATGATGATGATGATGGTGATTACAGTATCCTTTCATTAGGAGCAGACCGTCCCTCCATTGGTGTATTACGGTACAAGCCAATAATTGAACAAGAAGACAGCAGGAAATTATATCTGTGAAAGCATAATTCAAATAAGCACCTCCGTAGACTGTACTGTCTTTTCTCTCTCCATTTTAATTCCTTTCCACTATCCTTCTACAAGCATTCATTGCCTAGCACCATGCTAGGGTGTCATCATATAAAGATTAAGTGTCTTGCCCTCAAGAGGCTTAAAGTCCAGTAGTGGAGATAGACAAGTAAATAAATACATGTCATCAGATTTTAGAGTGCGGTGATCGAGGTGTGGGCATGCCATAGATGAGGCACTTTGGATTCTATGCGACTCGCTTAGCTCAAGGTAAGGGAGATTACATTTAAATTTGCCTTCTGTATATAGAATTTATATTTCATGACTCCTGGTTTATTTTAAGCTTTCTGTCATTTTCAGGACAACTTAGCACTGACACTCAGATTGAAAGTCAAAGGTTTAATTGCTTAGATCATTAAGATAATCAGAATAGACTCTTTCTTTTTTTTTTTTTTTTTAATGATTTTTTATTATATTATGTTAGTCACCGTACAGTACATCCCCGGATTCTGATGCAAAGTTCGATGATTCATTAGTTGCGTATAACACCCAGTGCACCATGCTATACATGCCCTCCTTACTACCCATCACCAGTCTATCCCATTCCCCCACCCCCCTCCTCTCTGTAGTCTTCAGTTTGTTTCTCATAGTCCATAGTCTCTCATGTTTCATTCCCCCTTCTGATTACCCCCCCTTTCTTTATCCCTTTCTTCCCCTACCGATCATCCTAGTTCTTATGTTCCATAGATGAGAGAAATCATATGATAATTGTCTTTCTCTGCTTGACTTATTTCACTTAGCATTATCTGCTCCAGTGCCGTCCATGTTGCAGCAAATGTTGAGAATTCGTTCTTTCTGACTCAGCTATCAGAAAGAATAGACTCTTTCTGATGCAAAAGATCTAATCTAGACTCAAAGAGAGCTCAACCAAATGGGGAATGTACTAGTTTCACAGCACTGGGAACCCCCAGCTTGTCCAGACTTCAGGCAGAGCTTGCTCCTAGGGCTGCCTTAGTTTTCTTTTCTTCCTCTTCTTTGTCTTTCTTTTGTTTTCTTTTTCTCTTTCTTTCGCTTCCCTCTGTGTGTTGTCTTTGTTCATCCTGGTGAAGATGGTTCTCCTTGGTGCACCCAGGGAAAATATCCCCCAATAGTCCTAGATTCCCATCCTTTTCCTTTATCAATCACAGTGGAAAGAAAACTTTTACCTTGTAGTTTTGTAATTTGATTCTAGAGGGAGTGTGACTTGTCTTCCTTTAGTCATGGGCTAACTTCGGAACAACAGTTGTTTCTGGGGACATAGAGCACCATGCTTGACTAGGTCAGAGTCAAATGCATTTCCCCATTGCCCAGTGGGTGGGGATGGGGCTGTTAACTGTGACTGCTTATTAGAACAACTTGGAAAAGGATAATATTCCAAACAGAACAACTCTGTTCTGCAAAGGAAGCAATATTTCATTAAAGCAACAGTATATGCTTCTCACAAATAGAAACACAATGCAAGGGTTTCTCTGTAATATTATCAACACATTCATACTACAATGGGTATTTGTTAGATTGCCAACCCTGTACCTTTGCTTCTTCTAGGAACATCGTCCTTCCTCTTAGGAAACTCCTCCTCCCTCACTCCAGCCCTGTAGTTAGCAGAGACCTGCATTTTCCTACAGGTCCCACCCATTTGGCTGCAGGTGATTGGTCCGCGCTTGGCGTCTGCCTTAAACCAAGCCAGAGCTCTTTCCTAGGTTTCCTATGTGGGCCTAGTGAGGGCATATTAGTTACTCAGTGATGGTGGGGTTAGCAAAATGTCACAGGGAAATGTGTTTCTTTCTTTCTTTTTTTAAAAAAATATTTTATTTATTTGACAGAGAGAAAGAGAGAGCACAAGCAGGGGGCACAGCAGAGGGAGAAGCAGGCTCCCCGCTGATTAGGGAGCCATATGTAGGGCTCGATCCCAGGACTCTGGGATGCTTAACCGACTGAGCCACACAGGTGCCCTGGGAAATGTGTTTCTATGTTTCCTGCTATGTGGAGGAAGTTGGTCCATAGTTCGTTCGTAGTTTGAATGAAGCTGATACACAGAAAAGCATGGATCAATCAGTTACGGGTAGAGATTAATAGATCACTAGATTCTTGATTTTTACCACAACAAGCCCTTGCCACTCCCCACAATGGGGATTCCAGAACAAGGGCAGCTGGGACATGGCTGTGCTACGCCAGGGGACAGCAGAATCCTAGAGACATGGTCAGAGCCACAGGGATGAGGGACAAGGGACATAATCCACGCTGGGGTTGCTTCCTGAGACACTAAAACCAGATATTTACATTTTCTGACATCCTTCCTGTTGATAAATATATCATATTAAGTATCTATAAAGGAATTCCTTATCTTTGGGATTAAAAAATGTTGATTCTCTCTCCATTCTTTTACCTATTCTAAACGTTAAGATCTTTTTGTTGTTGCTTTGTTACATATGATGCTTTACATTTTTGTCAACACTTACTTAAATTTTTCCCAATTGACCTGGTGTCACTAAATAAATTTTAGAAAATGATAAAAAGGATCATAACTACATGAGAGATTTTCTTTTTACAATTGAAAAATACATTGAGGCTAATATTTCTTCTTTTCCACTGGTGGAGATTTACTTGAAGGTATCTTTACAAATGACAGTTTAATCTTTTAATTGTTTTTTGTATATGCTAAATTTAATTGGTTTCTTGTAGCCTCTCATTAAAATGTGGAGCTTCAGTTAAGAAAAGTAATAAAAATTGTTTTTCTTTTCTTTGTATCTTATGAAAGGATAATCGTAATTTATGTTGCTTTATGCCATGGCATGCATGGTGTTATATAATGATGGCTTATAGTATTTTGGTACCTTGGAAAGGATCTACTGTAACTTTATAGTAAAATTCACTCATTTTTTTCTTATCGTAATACATAATTCCTGGAAACAGAGTTTAGGACAGATGTAATGACAGTTTTAGTTCATTCATCCATTCATTAAGAGGAAAAAAAACAGATAAGCTCCCTGAGGAAATGTCTTTCTGTGTCGTTTACTTCTGTATACCAATTGCCTAGAGCAATGCCTAACCCAAAAAGACTTTCAATAAATATTTGTTGAATGAATGCACTAGTTACTGTAAGTAAAGGGCTCAATTAAAAATTCAAAGGGCAAATAAAATATCAATTTTGAGCACATACTCTGTGCTAGGCTCTGTGTAAAGTTTGTAATATATATTACAGGTGTAAGTCTTACAAAAATCCTGTGAAACAGGTATTATCCTGTTTTACAGATAAGAAAACTGAAACACAAAGAGAAGTTAATATTCCCCAAGCTCAAATAATTAAATGGCAGGGTTGGGATTGACTTTAGCATTGTCTGATCCCAAAGCTTAATCATACATTAGTTTCCTAGGGCTGCTGTACAAAGTACCACAAACTGGGGTGGCTTAAAGCAACAGAATTGTATTCTTTCATAGTCCTGGGTACTAGAAGTTTGAAATCAAGGGCCATGCTCCGACGGAAACATAGAGAGGAAGATCCTTCCTTGTCTCATCTAGCTTCTGGTATTTGCCCCAATCCTTGACATTCCTTGGCTTAATTAGAATAGATTCAGAGGATTCATCCCTCCAGTGTCTGCATCCACTGTCCTTGGTGTTCTTCACTCTATGCATCTCTCTCCTCTTCTTAGGGACACCAATCATATTGGATTAAGGGCCCACCCACCTTCAGCATGGCCTCATCTTAACTAATTACATTTGCAATAACACTATTTTGAAATAAGCTCTCACTTTGAGGTCCCAGAGTTTAGGACTTAAGTATCTCTCTTTTGGGGGATAGAATTCTACCATAACAGTCACCATATTTGATATTTGTCAAGCACAGATATTTATGAAGACCTAGAAAGCCCAAGGCACTGTGCTTGCTTGCTGATATAGGAATCCAAAAAGGTATAATGCAGTCTTCCTTTAATCTGGCTGGGAGGATGAGATGTATTTCCATAAAAATAAATGTCAGCGATAGGTGAGTTGGAGGTGACAACAGTATATATGAGAATAATACCTTGCAGAAGTTCAGAGATAAAGCTCTAGATCTTACAGGGGAAGACAGGGCTGGAAACTGAGAGTGGGGGTTATTGTACAGAAGGGAGAATTGGGAAGTGGGAATTGGTAGAAACGCTGATGGTCAGAATCAGTAGGAAAAGAGAACTGGCCCTCTATCAGGAAAATCAGAGCAGAAGCCACTCATAAAGGAGAGGGGCCGCTACACAAGTAAGTTCCAACAGGGCAAATGCCGTGAGAGAGCAAAAGAGAACAAGGAGGGGAAAGGCCACTGAATATTAGAATCAGAATGTTTGGGTGAACTTGTGAGTACACAGTTTCAGTGGAGTGGTGGAGGCAGGAAGTTGGTTGAAGTTTGCATTGAGGTTGATGTGGACAGAAAATTATACTTCGAAGGCCACTAGCTGGTGGTGGTAAGGGAATCTAGGCTTCCTCGTAAGGGACTGCTGCATGATTTCTGGGCTCGGTGAAGTGCCAGCTGGCCTTCTAAAATCTTAACTGTGAGTTGACTGATGAATGCTTCACATGTTTCCTGAGTGCCAGTTATGTGCCAGGCATTCTTCTCATTGGTGGGGCTATGGCAGAGAATAAGGAAGGTGTGATCCGTGCCACCGTAGCACTTTTATTCCGGTGGAGGAGATGGCCAGTGAGCGAGCAGCTGAGTACACAGGCAATAGAATTTTCCAACCTGGTAGGAACAGCGGAGGGAAATAAAACAGTGTGAAGTTTGAGAGCAACAGTGGAAATAAGGGGGAGGTAATGAGCTAAGATTAAAATTTTCCAATTAGGACTTAATGCAACATATACATTTAGTTCTGGCTCTGCTGTGCATGCTGGTAATATGGAAAATACTGGCCAAATCCAGAAGACTAATTGTGTAATTTTGGCCAGTTTGTTTACATTTTTTTTCTGTGTCTCATAGAGGATTTCAGAGTAGGAACTAAACTCTGGGTCCCTCCTAATTGTGCTGTCACTGGGTCATAGTCTTGCAGCTCTTCGTCCTGTATTGGTGTCAACATTAAGTGTGATCCATGTGTCTTTCTTTCGTGTCCTAGTACAGAAGTATTATGAAAATACAGATATTGACAGTTTGCAATGAACTAAAATAATCGCCATACTTTAAATGTAAATGATTATAATTTTGAATAATGTAATAATGCAGGGGGAGAAGGAGAGTTGAATTTTCATACTACCTGTAGATTATAAGCGGTGGCATAATGTAATGAAAGAATAAAAATCATAAGAGAAGTTGGACGGCACTGGAGGAGATAATGCTAAGTGAAATAATTCAAACAGAGAAAGACAATTACCATATGATTTCTCTCATCTATGGAACATAAGAACTAGGAAGATCGGTAGGGGAAGAAAGGGATAAAGAAAGGGGGTAATCAGAAGGGGGAACGAAGCATGAGAGACTATGGACTCTGAGAAACAAACTGAGGGCTTCAGAGGGGTAAGGGGTTGGGGAATGAGATAGACTCGTAATGGGTAGTAAGGAGGGCACATATTGCATGGAGCGCTGGGTGTTATACGCAACTAATGAATCATTGAACTTTACATCAGAAACCGGGGATGTACTGTATGGTGACTAACACAATATAATAAAAAAAAATATTAAAAAAAAAGAGAAGTAACTCCTTTTAAAAGATATTTGTTGAGGGGTGCCTGGGTGGCTCAGTTGGTTAAGCATCTGCCTTCTGCTCAGGTCGTGATCCCAGGGTCCTGGGATGAACCATGTGTGGGGGAGCATGCTTCTCCCTCTCCCTCTGCCCCCTCTCTCAAACAAATAAATAAAATCTTAAAAAATAAAAGATATTTGTTGAATACAAAAGGGTGATAGGCTGACTCTAAAGCAATGGCAGGCTGTGTTATGATTCTTAAAGGGATGTCTGTTTACTAAGTATGCAGGGGATGCCCCTTCGTAACTCATTATTATGGGATATCTTTGTCTAAGAAAAGAATGACAGTGTCGTTTCATTTCAAATAACTGTGGTTTTCTGATTTTGGAGAATTAGTTTGTCATCAGGAACATTTGTTGTTTGAAAAACCTGGCCAGTAAACACCTTAAGAAATATGAAGTCATTACTGGGTGTTTGTATCTAAAGGGTAATAAATGACACCCAAATATCCCATTTTGCATTGCCTCATGTTTTCAAGTTCTGATAGAGATTGAAGGCTTGCAAATACCATCTCCTGCGTAGATGGCGGTGCTCTGATGGTGATGGAGGGAGGTGAGATGGCCAGCTGCTTGGTACTGGTGAATTCAAAGCCAGGCGGTGTGCTGGGCATCCCCACCTCCACACCCCCAACCCTTCAAAAGAACATCCTCTCACATGACAGTGCCAAGAAAATAAGGTCAATATGCATCTAAATAAATTACAAAGGCCCTCACTGGGCAGTAGGCAGCCAGGCCCGGAGGAGCCATGCTGGGGTCTGAGTTAGCACCAAATGTGCTGGCTCTGTGGGAGAACTGCTTTCCCTTCTCTGCTGTGGTGGGAAGGGGAAGGCGGTGGCTGCTGTTCTTCCACTGCCATCTTTGCTGACAAGATTCAGAGTGACGGTGGCCTGCGGCTTCATCAATTGAGAAAGGCATAGTAAATTGGCAGCTACTACACTGGCGAGAATCTTTACTTCTCTGCCTGACTCCTTTTGGAAATGAACAAGAGAGTATGATAACGTGTGCCGCATTCTCTGACTTAAATGGTCAAATGCATCTTCTCTATTGACCTGTTGATTTTGTTGGTTATGCCTCCCTTGATTGCCTGAAACTCCGGTGATAGGCATCATAAAAACAGATAAAACACATAGCTGTGACTGCAAACACTCTTTCAGTCTGGGGCTTAACCGTCCAGAGTACCAAACAGATCGCATTTGACTTTGTAGTAAGATTTTATGTGTAATCATGACAGATGTTCAGGGAGATTATCCTTTTCCATCTCCACCCCGCTTCCCTGCAACTAGTGCCTGTGTGACTTGCTCTAAAATAGCCTCTCTTTTATAAATAGATGAAGCTCGAGGCCATGGACAGTACGGAATCAAGATTCTACTTATCAAGCGTTTGTTTTCCCAACAGAAGATGCCCCTTTCTTTTAGGCCAGTAGCAGGCTGCCCTGCAAGTCCTCTTTGGCTTTTTATGCCAAGAGCTGCCTGACTTCAAAGCTACTCTGTGTCAAAACGAAACTTTAAACATTTGTCCCTTATAACAATTGCATTTTGGATGGTAAAGATATTT
Source organism: Ailuropoda melanoleuca (assembly GCF_002007445.2). NCBI lineage: Eukaryota > Metazoa > Chordata > Mammalia > Carnivora > Ursidae > Ailuropoda > Ailuropoda melanoleuca. The sequence continues at coordinate 91,750,636 of NC_048231.1, read as the reverse complement.
TTGATGTGTATTTACTTTGTCGCTAATCTCCCTTTAGGGCTTAAAAGTGAACAGGCATAATAAAATGTTCCTTGCTGTTTCACTTCAAGTTTGGGGATTGACTGCACCATATGCCTTCTCTAGACTTACTTGGTTATCTCTAGCACTTTCCCCCCCAAGTTCTCAATGCCAAGTGACGGTTGAGGAACTTTCTGTTTGACACGGGCATTTATCAGCCAGATTGTGACACCTTATGACACCCTATAATGTCAGAAGAACTTCTCTAAGATTGGAAACAAGCAAGGACATAAGAATCTCTGAAAATTTTTTCAAAGCAGGGAGCTATAGATCTGTAGGAGCTGGTAAATAATGTCTTTAATCTTCTATTTTGTATTATTTCTCATTCATTTCAAAAACTTCACTATTTCCTGGCATTTTCTCATTATTTGTTTGCATTTTCCAAGTCAATGAAAAGGTATACTTAGGCTTTATATGGAAGGCACACACACATTTAAATATTAAAATTTTCCTCTGCAGACGCATTTAGGAAGCAAAACAAGAACAACAAAAACAACAACAACAAACTAGGCCATTGAAAAAGAAGGAAAGCTTTCAGAGTCTCAGTGTAGACCTTTGGGTACATAGGAAGCTAATTAAAGAGCATCTCATTGCCTTTGTGGGCAGTCACTCGAAACACAATGCCCAGCAGAACAGGGACCTATATCCTAGAAACTATAGATCACTTTTGAAAGATATTGAGGAAGACATAAAAAGATGGAAAAATATTCCATGCTCATGGATTGGAAGAATTAACATAGTTAAAATGTCCATACTACCCAGAGCAATCTACACTTTCAATGCTATCCCGATCAAAATACCGAGGACATTTTTCAAAGAACTGGAACAAATAGTCCTTAAATTTGTATGGAACCAGAAAAGGCCCCGAATCTCCAAGGAACTGTTGAAAAGGAAAAACAAAGCTGGGGGCATCACAATGCCGGATTTCGAGCTGTACTACAAAGCTGTGATCACAAAGACAGCATGGTACTGGCACAAAAACAGACACATCGACCAATGGAACAGAATAGAGAACCCAGAAATGGACCCTCGGCTCTTTGGGCAACTAATCTTTGATAAAGCAGGAAAAAACATCCGGTGGAAAAAAGACAGTCTCTTCAATAAATGGTGCTGGGAAAATTGGACAGCTACATGCAAAAGAATGAAACTTGACCACTCTCTCACACCATACACAAAAATAAACTCCAAATGGATGAAAGACCTCAATGTGAGACAGGAATCCATCAAAATTCTAGAGGAGAACATAGGCAACAACTTCTATGACATCGGCCAGAGCAACCTTTTTCACGACACATCTCCAAAGGCAAGAGAAATAAAAGATAAAATGAACTTATGGGACTTTATCAGGATAAAGAGCTTCTGCACAGCCAAGGAAACAGTCAAAAAAACTAAGAGACAGCCCACGGAATGGGAGAATATATTTGCAAAGGACACCACAGATAAAGGACTGGTATCCAAGATCTACAAAGAACTTCTCAAACTCAATACACGAGAAACAAATAAACAAATCATAAAATGGGCAGAAGATATGAACAGACACTTTTCCAATGAAGACATACAAATGGCTAACAGACACATGAAAAAATGTTCAAAATCATTAGCCATCAGGGAAATTCAAATCAAAACCACACTGAGATACCACCTTACGCCAGTTAGAATGGCAAAGATAGACAAGGCAAGAAACAACAATTGTTGGAGAGGATGTGGAGAAAGGGGATCCCTCCTACATTGTTGGTGGGAATGCAAGTTGGTACAGCCACTCTGGAAAACAGTGTGGAGGTCCCTTAAAAAGTTAAAAATTGAACTACCCTATGACCCAGCCATTGCACTACTGGGTGTTTACCCCAAAGATACAGACGTAGTAAAGAGAAGGGCCATATGCACCCCAATGTTCATAGCTGCATTGTCCACAATAGCCAAATCATGGAAGGAGCCGAGATGCCCTTCAACAGATGACTGGATTAAGAAGCTGTGGTCCATATATACAATGGAATATTACTCAGCTATCAGAAAGAACGAATTCTCAACATTTGCTGCAACATGGACGGCACTGGAGGAGATAATGCTAAGTGAAATAAGTCAAGCAGAGAAAGACAATTATCATATGATTTCTCTCATCTATGGAACATAAGAACTAGGATGATCGGTAGGGGAAGAAAGGGATAAAGAAAAGGGGGGTAATCAGAAGGGGGAATGAAACATGAGAGACTATGGACTATGAGAAACAAACTGAAGACTTCAGAGGGGAGGGGGTGGGGGAATGGGATAGACTGGTGATGGGTAGTAAGGAGGGCACGTATTGCATGGTGCACTGGGTGTTATACGCAACTAATGAAGCATCAAACTTTACATCGGAATCTGGGGATGTACTGTATGGTGATTAACATAATATAATAAAATAAAATTAAAAAAAAATAAAAAGCAATAAACTACTGATACACGCAAAAAAAAAAAAAATAAGTGCCATACCCTACAAGTTCCTAAGCCGCGAGTGAGGTTAGAAATCCTTAGCTTGGCAATTTAAGTTGTACAGGACAGTAAAATCGTGCAGGTCAGTGTTTCTCATTTCACTTGCAGAAGGCATAGAACCCAAAGGACTGAAGGATCTGTACAAAGTCGCAAACCAAATTAGCAACTAGAAACTAGATCTCAGATTTCCTTAAAAATTATTTCTTCCTCCAGGTAGCAAAGGAAATGATTCCCAGAAGATTCTCTTGATCTGTTTGTTTGTTTGTTTGTTTGTTTGGTTTTGGACGTTTTATTACCATGCCATACTACATTTGACATTTTCTGAACTGATAAAATGGTAGAACAAGAGATCCATGCAAATCCATCTTCATCAGTCATTTGTTTCTCCACTAAGTACCTTTACTTTTTTTTTTTTTTAGTTATCTGACTCATAAATTCTCATGGTTCTAATTCTGTGTATAATCAAGGCATCAGTTTTAAATTGACTTCTGAGGCTTCTTTATTGGAGTCTATACTCTTAGAAGGTACTGTCGTTCCTGGACTTTGGGAGACACAGAAGGATTAGATGCTATCTATCTACTCTGTCCTCAAGAAGCTTATAATTAACTTTGGGAAATGAGAAATCTATGGGAAAACAAAATTAAGCAATAATCTAAGATGACTTACAACATACTGCTGGATTTCTGGAAGCCTGGAAGGCTTCACGGAGAAGATGATTCAGGTAGATTGTAGGGAAAATGCAGATTGTGGTTATATGTTACACAGCATCAGTTGTGAATGGGTTGGTAGCTACTCTTTTGGGTTATTTGTGTGTTGCACTGGGCCCCATCACAATCAGTGTTCGTAGATGGAGCATAAAGGGCCAACTCAGGTCTTTCCACCACTTTCCAAAGAACAGGAGGCTATATGAGAAGTTCCCATTCTGTATGTTTTAGCTTTGTATTTTCATCATTCCACTTCCAGCGACTGAGGCTGAAGTCTGGAACAGCGTTGCCTTTGGGGTCAGGGGAACCTAGGGGAGCTTATCTTTAGGATCTGAGACTAAAGGCAAGTATCTCCTTGCCAACAGTTAGCAGAAGAAAACATTTTGATGTCTTACTTATGAAATTTATAAGATGTCCGTTTCTTAAAATGTTCTTCCTGTGACCCTAGCAGCTCTCACTGCTTAGGCATCTATGAGACATCCCAAAACTCAAAGAACAGAGGAATGCATTTAGTGTAATAGGGCTTATTTATAAATCAGTACCTGGGAACTTCAGCTTTCATAACACACTGGTAAAAAGTTATCCTATTTGGGAATTTTAGTAAAGTATTTACCTGGTTAGTGTCAAAAAATTTCTAGGGGAAAATGCAGGGAACTTGAACGCTGAATGTGATAGCTTCCTTACTTTATACTGGCATTAGTTTGTTAGCAGAACGAAGCTTGCTAGCTAGTGCTTTTCACTAAGAAGCTAGAAATAGATTGTAGGTTTTTTTTTTATCCTTGAGTTTTTTCTTTTTTCTTTTTTTTTTTTTTTTCCAATTGCTCTCCTGAGAGAAAATTGAGTGTATGTCAGGGAAGACAAGCATGAAACCTTTCATAATCCAGGCTTGTGTTCTCAAGAGATTATCTTTGATATATGAGGCTACTCATTGAGTCTTTCCTGGAGTTTATTTATTTGACCACGTTCCCCCAGCCTTAAATGCCTCCATTAATCAATACTGAGCTTTTCCACACTGAGTCTGCAGAGCTCATCAAGATGAGAAATTTTTAATTTAAAAAATTAAAAAAAAATTCCCAGGTATATACATAATCCTTGGAGAAATAGCATATCTATTCCTAGCCGATAACACATCCACTGACAGCTGAGTTTTATTTTTGTCCCTGTTTTAGGGTTATTGATGGGATTGAGGCGAGAAGGAAAGGGTTTGCTCAGAAACTTACTCATTTAAAGAAGTGAGGGTTCTTCAGGAGTTTAAGGCAAGGGCACATTCTTTGTTCCTTGTCTCACTCATTCAGTGAGCTCCTGGTATGTTCCAGGAGCTTGGTTGACTCTTGGGCTATCATGTGCACAAGATTGCCCCTGTTGACAAGGAGCTAACGAGGCTGAGACACACCAGTCAGTGGCCCATTCTGATGGAGCTTGAAACAGGTGACAGTAAGGGTAAGTTTAGGGACATCACACTCCATGTGTAAGGAAAGACTTTGCGGTTATGAAAAGGAATGCAGACAAAATCAAAGGAGCCTCCTAACTGATCGTCTGACTGTGAAACAGATAGTAGCCCATGCAGAATACGTGTCCTGGATCAGCTAGTCTGGGAGAAGTGCATGTAGACTTCGGGGATGAAGCAGAAGGGAATGAGACCAGAAGGAAAGCACTCTTCTTAGTCATAGGAATGCCATTTTTTATGCCACCCTTTCTTTTTCTATCTGTATGGTTTAATTTTTATTTTGTCTTCAAAGTAAAATGACTTTTAAAATTTTTAAAAAAATTAGTGGACTTAGCATACATTTTGATGTTGTAGCACCTATAGAAGAAAACGCCATCCATTCATTTATTCAGTATTTATTGAGCACCTACCATGCATGCACCATGGGGACTTACAGTTAGGAAGAAGACAGGCACTGTTTGGTAGTAGGGAGATATTTTGATTCTTAAAACAATGATAGGTGATAATATGTATGTATGTGTGTATTCCTAAATGTATGTTTCTGAGTGTGACTGTTTTTTGATGTGTCAGCTTACTTAGCTGGGCTAAACTCCGGGGACAAAACAGAGGGCAGCAGCCGTTTGGGAGGATACACATACCCTCTTTTAGTTATTCGATGAAACACACGGTTCTAGGTGTTTCTATGAAGAGGTATTGCAGATGTCATGAAAGTTCCTAAAGACTTGGCCTGAAACTATGGAGATTATCCTTAGTAAGCGAGACCTAATCAGATAAGCCCTTAAAAGGGACTGGGCTTTTCCCGGAAAAAGAGTTTCCCAACAGCAGCTGAGATTACAGTTGCTCTCCCTTTGCTGGATCTGTCCTCCCTGCCTGCCTGTGACAGCAGCTTGGGCCTGTGCCTCTGGGCTTCCAGGTTGCTTGTGCTTTCCTCTTCCTGCCTGCCTGCCCGCACATCTCAGAAATGCTTAGTCAGCCTCTACACGGTGTAAGCCAATTCCTTAGAATAAATCTCTCTCCTCTGTGTGTGTGTGTGTGTGTGTGTGTGTGTGTGTATATATATGCCTGTACATATGTGTATATCTATGTGTATACATATGTCTAAGTGTGTGAATGTGTGTGTGTATCTCCTACTAGTTCTGTTTACGTGGTTGACCTTTGATACGCTGAGATTTTACAATAATACGATCACTTCATTTACCATGCATTTTATGCTCAGAACAATTATCATCACTTGTGAAATTAAGACGATATTATTTATAAATCTATGCAGAAATCACCCAAATATATTTCATGAGGTCTGGTTGACCCCTAATTCATCATCTTTGCCTAGCATCTTAGGTTAAACTGTGAAAGTCATCTGGCCACAGAGTGAGTTGCCTGTGTGATTACACTGCTCGTGCTTGCAGCTTTTTCTGGCTCTGTTCTGGAACGGTGGTCTTTCCAGCTGGCTGGACAGGAAAGCAGCACCATGCCAAGCTCTGCTGGAACATTTTAAAACAACATTGCATATAACATAATTAAGTAGGGGTGACTGAAGACTTAATGTTTCACTAGCTAGAGTCAAGTCTAAGTTGAACACAGAAACTTCATCTTTGTTTTTTTAAAGAGGAGAAAATAAAATTTAAAAGAAAACTTTGGACTCTGTTGCAATTCTTTTAATTTCATCAAAATACAGAAAATTCTTTAACTCACTTGAACGAATTTTTATAACTTTGTTCATTATTCATTGTGAGAGAAGTGTATATTTGAAAAAAAGATAAAGTATAAGAAAGGAATTAAGAACTACCCATAGTAGTGGCAGGTACCTATAACCATATTTTTGCATTTTTTCCTGTGCATCTCTAAACCATCCTTCCCCTGCTCTGCTGTGTGTCACAGGAAGCTGAGCCCTGCAGACTCCTTCACTGGTTGCCTTGCCAAATGGCTTCTGCTAGTTTCAGCCAAAGGAAGGCCCTGGTGGGCAAGTGGGAGGAGGGAGAAACTTAGCCTATTTCTTGCCATTCTTCCCTGTCAAAGGGTCAGTGTCTGTCAGTGGTTCTAGAAAGCCCCGTCCTCTATAGTGTTCTCACAGGGAAACCCCTGCTTTTATTCTAGCTCCTCTGGAATGACGCTGCTCCTAACATCTGTCAACAGCATCTTTTTTTGTTTTGTTTTTAAATTTCTTTCTACCTTATGTGTGGTAGTGACTTCCTGATATTTGATTATTTTTCTTCAGCTGTCCTTTCAGTTCTTCCAATACCTCAATTAATGAGTTCCCACAAATGAAATTCTCCTATTAAACAGCCTGACATAGGTACCCATTTCTTGGCAGTCTTCTGATAAATCCACTTACTTTATTAATATATTGTAAATGCCTTTTCATGGCCATATGTTCTAAGACCTACGTCATATTTTTTTTTATCATCTTTATTAAGGGATAATTTACATACAGTAACATTCACCAAGTTTAAGTGTACGAGTTGATGAGTTTTGACAAACAGATACAGACGTATAACCACCACCACACTTATGAGAAAAACATTTCTGTTACTCTCCAAATTCCCTTGTGCTTTTGTGCAGTTAACTCTTTCTCCCTATTCCAGCCTCTTGCAAACACTGACCTGCTTTCCATCATTATAGTTTTGCTTTTTTAGAAAAGGTTTTATGTAAGTGAAATCCCACAAGATACTGTCTTTTGTGTCTGACTTCTTTCATTTTGCCTAATGATTTTGAGATTAATGCATGGTGTTGTATGTATTGGTAGTATTCCTTTTAATTGTTGAGTGGTATTCCATTGTATAAATAGATTACAGTTTGCTTTTCATTCACCAGTTATAGGATATTTGGCTTATTCCCAGTTTTTTGTTCTACTATGAATAAAGCTTCTATGAACATCAGTGTGTAACTCTTTTTGTAGGCGTGTGTTTTATTTATTTTGGGTATGTAGTTAGGAACAGGATCTTTGGGTCTTATAGTAATTATATGTTTAGCATTATAAGAAACTATTTTCCCAAGTGTCTATACCACTTTGCATTCCCACCAGTTTATGAGTTCTCATTGCTTCACATCCTTGCCATTACTTAGTGTTATCAGTCTTTGTAACTTGTTCCTTTTAGTAGCTGTGTAGTGGTATATTGTTGAGGTTTCATTTGCATTTCCCTAGTAACTACTGATGTTGGATATCTCCACCTGTGCTTATTTGTCATTTGTGTGTCTCTTTGGTGAGGTAGCGATTAAAATATTTGACTCCCTTTTAACAGAACTGCATATTTTCTGATTGAACTGTCATAGTCACTGTTGTATTTCACATACAACTCTTTTATCATGTATATGTTTTGCAATTATTTTCTCCCACCCTGTAGCTTGCATTTGTATTTTGTTAACATTGTCTTTTGAAGAGCAACATTTAAAAATTTTGACTTCAATCATATTTTAATGGCTGTATAGTATTCCATCTTAGGAATTTTTCATAATATGTATAAGTGAACTGTTTCCACAGCTCTACTGCTATCACTACACCGTTTTGCTCCTTCTTGTCTTCCTATCTTTTGTGAGTTAATTGTCATCTTATTTGGGGAAGTGCTATAATGATTCAAGATTGTCGTGTTTTTATCTGATGAAGATTAAGTATTTTGAACTCAGTGGGCATCTTTATATTTTAATTTTTCACTGGAAGCATAGAAAGAAAAAACAGTGCTTAAATCACATTAATTAATTTTTTTTCTAAGGCAAAAAGCATTATCTTTCTTTATCCTTTCCTTTTAAACCTGAGATCTTGGGAATTTTGTTTAAAAATGTTAAAAACTGGGGCGCCTGGGTGGCTCAGCGGTTAAAGCGTCTGCCTTCGGCTCAGGGCGTGATCCCGGCGTTGTGGGATCGAGCCCCACATCAGGCTCCTCTGCTATGAGCCTGCTTCTTCCTCTCCCACTCCCCCTGCTTGTGTTCCCTCTCTCGCTGGCTGTCTCTGTCTCTGTCGAATAAATAACATCTTTTAAAAAAAAATAATAAAAATGTTAAAAACTGTGACTTTCTTTAAAAAAATTTTTTTGAATGTGTTAAGATCATATTAATGCTTCAGAATAAGTGTGTATGGTCAATTGATCATACACACTCATTTAATTAAATGATAGTAAAGGGGTAGAAAGTTACAAGTGCAATAGGACCAACAGAATGAGAGGGAAGATAACAGCAGACAGGTGATCTCAATAGTTGTCATTTTTCATAACATGGAAATCATATGGAGAAGTAATAGCTGATTAACAGAGAGGAGGAAGCAACCCTATGGATTGTATAGGGAGATATTAATGAGAAACCAGCTGATTTCCTTTGCAGAAATTTGGAACCTAAGAATTAGCAAATGGTAGTGGTTTTGGTATGCTTGCTTGCAGGATCTTATAGCTAGACATACACCCTTAGCAGGGAGAAAAATGGAGATTTTAATCCTTTGAGACCTGACAGATCCATGAAAATAGATCCCGGATACTATACTTTGGATGTCCTTTTTTTTTTTTTTTTTTTTTTTTTTAAAATTTTTTTTTTTTTTTTTTTNTTATTTATTTATTTATTCGACAGAGATAGAGACAGCCAGCGAGAGAGGGAACACAAGCAGGGGGAGTGGGAGAGGAAGAAACAGGCTCAGTGCGGAAGAGCCTGATGTGGGGCTCGATCCCACAACGCTGGGATCACGCCCTGAGCCGAAGGCAGACGCTTAACCGCTGTGCCACCCAGGCGCCCCTGGATGTCCTTTTAGTAGAAAAAAACCAGCTTTACAATCACTGCAGTGGGGTCCCTCCTCCCACTCCTTTAGTGTCTACTTAACTTATTTGTGTTCCAGGTTAAGAATTAGTGAATGACCAATGATCACAAGACTTTTGAGGAAAGCTTTCTACCTAAAAAAGAAAAAAAAAAAAAAAACAACCCCATGAATCCGTAAGAAGCAGAGAATACGGGATAATAAAAACATCTAAAAACATCTTTAAGGAATATTCTAAATTGGATAAATGATACATACTAATTTAGCCAACAAAATGAAGATAGTTTGAAATAGATACATTTAGATGACAAAAACAAAAACAAACAAACAAACAAAAACCCTCCTGGAAATAAAAAAAAATAGAATAGCCAAAATTAAAAAAAAATTAGTTGAAGAGTTGGATGATAAGGTCAAAGAAATATTTCCAAATATTTCCAAGAATAATCCAAAAAGACCAGAGGGAAGCTAAAACCAGAAGAGAGGTTTGGGGTGTTCAGAGTCTTGCTAATTGAATTATAGAACCAGTGAAAGCAGCATGAAGGAAGTTATGATAGAAATAATACAAGAAAAAATTTTCCAGCTGAGGGTCATAATGACACAATCCTGCAAAATGAAAGGAAAAAAAAGCCAATGTTAAACCACATTATCATGAAATTTTAGTAACTTAGAAATAAAAAGAAGATTTTTAAACTTCTGGAAGGGATCATGATAGTCCACGTAAAAATGATCTGAATGGAACAAAATCTCTTAACACTGAAATTGGAAGCAGGAAACAATAAAACAATTATTATGGTATTGATAGTGAAGATGATTTTCAATTATCCACCAAGGATAATTGAAAGATGTTTTCAAGCATGCAAAAACTTCAGAAACCATAACTTTAACACTTACTTTCTTAAAAGGGCTCAGTTGATTAAGCGTCTGCCTTTGGCTCAGGTCATGATCCCAGTGTCCTGGGATAGAGTCCCGCAACAGGATCCCTGCGTCGGCCTCCTTGCACAGTAGAGCGCCTGCTTCTCCCTCTGCCTGCTGCTCTTGCGCTCTCTCTTTCCCTGACAAATAGATAAATAAAATCTTAAAAAAAAAAATTACTGGAGGCTATACTTAAGCAGCATAAGGAATAGACTAAAAAAGTGAAAGACACAGAGTTAATGAAAAGGCGACCCAACACAGCGACATTGGAGGATGTCAGTAAAGGGATCCTAGGACCTCTACAGTGCAGCAGGGCTAAAGAGCAAACAGTCCAGATTGAAATAAACTTTTGAGAGGCTCTGGAAGGAAAACTACAGTAGAAAACCGCAAAATGATGTATGATATTTTATATATATGCATATATTTATATAGATATCACTCAAGGCTGTATATAGTACTTTTCCAGATGTGATAATGTAAACACTAGCTTTTATTTAATGTATACTAACATTTATATGCCAGTATATGAAATTACATATGAAATAATAATACATGACTTTTATCTAGTGTATTAGCATACGCATACATATTAATTGAGAGTGTACAAGTTAGATGGGTAAGTGGAAGTGTGATGATGGTACTGCGGGAGGGAAAAAGGGGTTGGAATGAAAATATGGTTGGAAGTAAAAAATGGAAGACACACTCTAAGAGTTAACAGTCATTAGCCTGAAGGAGTGGAAATTGGGAGTAGGGAGGGATAGGAGGGGGTTTGCCATTTTCATTATAAACCTTTTAATACAACATTAATTTAGTACATGAATTACTTTGAAAAATTTATTTTTGAAATTATCATATTGTACACTTTAAATATATACCATTTTTGTTCAGAAAAATTCAGGCCCAAGATATGTATCTCCTATTATCACCACTAATTTCTGTCTAACTTCTAGGGGGACTACAGGAAATAAAATGAAAATCTTTTGATGAATCTTAAATGTGTTTACTTAAATCAACACTGCTTATACTTCAACAGCAAAGTTGCTTTAATGCATTCCTGATTTACAGTATCATTTTTGTGATTTTCAGTAAGTCACAAATCCTAACACAAGATCAGTCATTCAAGTCATTTGGGTTAGTGGTTAGTTTTAGACTCAATTTCTGTAACATTTCTTATGGTACAGGCTTTTAGATTCCTACTGTCCCTTGACTGTGATATACAGTAACATTAAGATTCATGTAGTGTATGTGACTAAATCTTAGCAATCACCCCAAATTGTCCCTTGGCAGGAAGAAAGAGTAACCTACATATTTGTTTGAAGTTATTGAATTACAGAATCACAGTGTGATTCCTTTCTTGGGTATGGAGTGAAACAGGTGCAAAAACCCACGTGTGGACATGTTGATGGAGCAGGTTATATTAACCTTTTCAACAAGACATTTGGGGCAGGCAGTTAATCTATGAAGCCATCAACTGGAAAAAGACATCAAATCCTTAGTGCTCTATTGAAGAACTGTCTGAAATGATATATATGTATATATATTTGGGTGGTAAGAAGGAGAAGAAAGACTCCTTTTGAAAATTAAAACAGTTGTTCTTAACCTTGTTTGCGAAAAGTGGCCCTAAAAAATTTTTCCTAGTTGATGGGAGTGTTTGCTTTACTGTGTCTGATGTGGTTGGATAAAATTCCTAAGTTAGGTACTCAACTACAGGAGAATGTAGCAACTTTGGGTATCTGCAGAACTGGCTGGCTGCCTTATAATATTATTTATAAGAGTTGGTATTTGAGACCAATAATGGGAAAACTTAAGTGGATAGGGAACTTTGCACTGGATCAAATGGAAGTTCTGATTTTCTTGCTGCTTATTCATTATTTCAAGGCCTCTAGATCATATTGACCTGAAAGAAAGTTCCGTATCAAAAGAGATGGGCCTCTTCTGAACAGTTTTTATTCTAAAGTTTATGTAGTTATTGTATTATGATGGAAATTAAAGTAAACGCTGGAGGAAGTGTTCTTATCGTGATTATAAAGACTGAGAAAAAGCTTTTTAATGGAGAAGGAAAAATGACTTTATTGCTTTAGAGGGAAAGAAACTACTTTTTTGGAGTAAAAAGAAAAGGAATCAATCAAGAAAGCTCTAGTGGTACTCTGAAAGAAGGTTGGAGGGCAATGTTGAAAATCCCAAAACAACGAAAAGTGCTGCGCAGTTCAGAAGACTAAATTAAAAGTTGACTAAAAAGTTTGATGGGACTGTGGATTCTGGTCTGCATTTTTCCATGTCCTCGATACATACATACAATATTGTATACTCCTCTAATTTGATTCATGGTGGTACATTTCAGATTTGGGGGACACATAGTTGATCCAGATTATTTTAAGTTAGAGATGTTCAGGTTGAGCCATAGAATACTCTCCATGGATCCACTCCTTCATGCAGATTTTTTTTTCCGAGGTGAAAGGAAGATTCAGGACTATTTTCTTGTATCTGAAACCTGACTGTTGTGTCTGTCAATGGAATGTTACCACCGTCTGCTCATTTACTGAATTTAGGAGTTGGCTTGCTTAAGCTTCAGGGCATATGGAGCCAGCAGGATTCCCAAAAGAACCCTTACAGGTTTGTACTGGCAAACCTCAAAGCAAAAGCTGAATATGGGATTACTGTGAATTGAGAAGTGCAACATCTGGGGACATAAATGGACAGTTTTTAATTGACAAGCTCAACATTCAAATGAAATTGTAATAATGTTCGCCAAATTTGGTTCACGAATGTCGATACTTATATTCAAATATTGGGACCTAAATGATTTTGTATAGTAACTGTTTCTGAAATTATTTTAACTTATAATAATGTAGCTACTTTTCAAAGATGGTGATTTATGTGTTCTAAAACATTTGGGTGATCTCTAGGACAGAGTTTCATGACTCTACACCTGTGTCTTTTCTATGCTTGGAAATCATTAAGTAAAAAAATCATGACTGGAATGCACTAGGATCCATGCTAGGTTTTCTCTTTCTCTCTCTCAACCATTTCTTTAGAAACGATAGTCAGTTTTGGGGTCTCAGTAGAACGGCTGGGTAGATTGTCTCTTACAATTCCCATTCTTTTGGTCTAAAGTCCCCTGAAGAGATTGATAGCTTTTAGCACTGTTGGAGATACGCCATTGATACAAACTTGTCTTTCTTTTTTCTCTGTTTTTTTCTCCTTTCCCCTCCTTGATTGGCCTAGATTGACACCAAATGTGAAGAATATTAATAAAGTGGTATAGGTATTAATACGGAAGTCAAAAGGAGATTTAATATTTAAAGTGAATTAGTATGAACACAGAAAGACAAATACATATGAAACCATAGTATCTGTACCTACTTTGCTAAAATTTTTGTATTTTGCACTTAAGGTAAAATTGCCTAGAGTGTCCATAGTGTTGCAGAATATTCTTCTAGCTTGTTCTTTCATTTATTGCCTCAACAAATTACTTTTTAAAGATTTTATCTATTTATTTGACAGAGAGAGACAGCCAGAGAGAGGGAACACAAGCAGGGGGAGTGCGAGAGGAAGAAGCAGGCTCCTACTGAAGAAGCCTGATGTGGGGCTTGATCCCAGAATGCCGGGATCGCGCCTTGAGCCGAAGGCAGACGCTTAACCACTACGCCACCCAGGCTCCCCTCAACAATTTATTTTTTAAAAAATAACTTCTATCTTTTCTACATTTTTCCATGTTAATTTAACGTCATTAATATGCAAGTTTAGAAAACATGGACCCTTTAAAGCATAATATTAATATTTTGGCAATATTGAAAGTCATGGGATATCGAAAGATACATGGACATGGAGACATGGCAAACTTCTTTCTGTGACCCTTTTGTATTCTGAGAGCCTAGAGCATAGAAGGAATTAACTGAAAGGACAATAGAGAAGGCAGTGTAATAATATAGATTATGAATTTTTCATGGAGGTTAAATGTTCTTGCTCCAAGTTGTATCCAGACATTGCTTCAGTGGTGTAGTAGAGTTCAAGTAGACACACGGGGTCTAAGCTTCTGGAAGGCAAATATTTGTATTAGTTTTATGTTGTCTGGTAGTGTAGGGGACCAAGGTTATTGAGGATGACTGGATCTTAGTACACTGTACCTCCCCTTTCCACGTGGAGGTGTGTTTTTGAATGGCGTATGGGTTTCTATCGCTTTTAAACTATTCTTTTACCCAGAATTAACCTCGACACAGAGCAGCCCTTCAGAGGGAGTGAATTATCAGTACTGATTCTAGCGGAGATTGTGATTTATTGGTATTTATTACTGTTTTCAGTAGAATAAGAATCAAAGTTACATTGTTGCCCATTTTCAAAGTCCCCATTGAAATCAATAAGAACAGTCACTAGTGGATACAGAATGTTCCACAATGTAAACCAACAAACACAAAAACATGTTTTGTTATTTGGCTCAGTAAAATGTATTTCCTCCTATTTTTTCTTTTATGTAACTTGCCCCTCCCCTGAAATTTTACTCTAGTTATTATTTTTTTTTAAAGAAAAATCTGTGTATTTAAACAGGGGCCTATCTGCTAAAAAAATGGCTTGAATTTTTTTTGACAGAACAAGTTTTTGAAACAAAATTAGTGTGCTAGAGCTTCATGTCAAAACAGTAAATGAACAGTTCAATATTGCTAATAACTGTCATTATGAGAAAAACATATGACATTTCAGGTTGGAGTGTCTCAGAATTACCCAAGAGCCTATTCCAGTTCAAAGACAAAGAAATACTGCAGTTATAACAATACAAATACAATCAAAATGCAGTGCATCACGGTCTACTTTTTAATTTATTATGAGACCTCTTCTGTCACAGTCTTCAACAGGCTGCACCTTTTTCACGTCTGCATCATGTAAGAATGGTGCCATTTTTTCTTCAACAGACAGTAAAATGTCACTGGTAAATCATTACCCTCATCACCTCAAATACCTCAAAGCTTGCCTGTCAAAAAGCAGGAAGAAATTCACATGACTACAAATAAGCTTATCATCACCAATCTCAGGAAATAGTGGATACTGCCAAATTGACAAGGATCCCAAACTCATTTCAAACTAGGAGAGAAATTGGCTTTCACCAGGTTGAACATACTCCTTGGACACAACAATAACCCTCCACGTTCCATGTTGTACTCATGGTGCCTTTTATTTTTCTCATAGTGATCATAGAGATAAACCGACACGTCTACAGTCTCCAAACAAGCCTTCCTTGTGACTAAAGATGCATCTTTGTTAGAAATCTTGGCACTCCTTCTGCATACAGAAATGAGCAGTGTTATTTGGACCTCCTGGGTTGTTTTCTAGCCAACCAGTGTCCTAGCCATAGTCATTCATTGTCTTCCTTCCTAAGCCATATAACAAAAGCAGACACGAACAGTGGTGTATCTAGCTCCTGGTACTATGTGCTAATTCTCTTCAAGTCAGAACGGTGCTAACTGTGCCAAGCACATATCTCTTGTTTGGTTTTCCTTTGCATAATTTCTTTAGTTAAAGATTCAAGTGATTCTTGGAGTGGATTTATATACCTGTTTGGAATACTCACTGACTTTTCCATTGGTGAATGTGCCCTTACATCTGTATGGGAAGCCAAAAGCAATTAGTATTCCAGTTGAGATCAGATTATAGCAAATGATATAAGCATATGGCCAAATACTCCTTTTATGCCAGAGTCTACTTACTAGTTTTCACTTCTGGAGTCAAAAAAAAATCAATTCTGTCAAAAAAGAAAATTCAATAAGAAAATCCTTTACTATATAACTGTAATTATAGATGAGAAATTTCTTTTGTAAAAGGAGAAAAAGAGCATAAATATAGTAACTCCCTTATAGATCATTCAACAGAACATGAAATAGCTATGCAAACAAAAATGACTGTATTTTCATTATTCCTTACATAGAAATTCACAAGGGAAGGGTTTGAACATTTTTTTGTTCCTGACTAAATCATTGTGATATGCCATCATGGTAGTTTATATACAGAAAAGGAAAAGCATTATAAATATGTTGGGTAAAGCAATAATTTAAAAACTGGATGCTCTTCTTTCAACACATTGATTCAATCGTTAAAGCTCCCATCTGTGAGCTGGTTTAGAAAATACTGAACTGAGCAGCACCCCCCAATGTCTTTGGCACTATAGAAGCCGTGTTCTCACTCTCCAGATTACCTGTTTAATGACCTGATTATCAATGTCCACCTCATATGAATTCTGCTTGAACATACCCAGGTATTGTTGACTTTGTATGAAAAATGGAGAATTGTTTGCTAGAGAGTGGGTTTACATTTGATTAACTTTATCGTTCTTCCAAGGCTGTTTTGCTCCTGATGCATAACTTAAAATTGTAATGCTGTACTCTTATTGGAATCCAGGTCATGAATATGGAAAGTAATTATTTTATTTATACAATAATTAATTGATAGGATTTAGTATGTTAAATAAAGTGTTGCATTTTTATAGCATTAAAGCTCCAGTGTCTTTAACCTTAGCATTCTTGTTCAAGTAGGAGAATGAATTAGCCTGTTTGCTAGCACCTTCTTCACCCCTGTGTAGCCTTTCAATGCATGGACATTCCACGGGCTTCCAAAAATACTTTCTTCTGAGAGGAGGGGAGTCTGGTGGTGATGAAGCATGCAAACAGAGTCAGATGCTCACTCTTAGATGCATTTGGGCAACTCTTTTTTAAACAAAAATCTTTAAGTCAAAATCTCATTATAAATAAGGTGTTAACAAAAATGAAGTAAATGACAAAAATTAAGCATAGGATCAGATATTTTTAGTGTCTTAAATATCATATTATTGGATGATAAAACTACTATGCCAAATGGGTTAATTCACTCAAGCTTCACTCACATATGTCCTCTTCTCGGGAGGGGATCCAGCTTGGATTACTATTAACACATCTAATTTCCCGAACAGGGAATTTTGACATTGGATTCGTTGCGGGGGAACGAGGTGGGGGGCGGGGCTGGTGAACTTATTAAGTTGTGTGGTTCATGATATTTTTTTCTGGTGACAAAGTCCTTAGTTTGTATCAAGTTTTCTAAAGAGCTCATGCCCCATAGGTTTAAGATCTCTGCTCATCACCAATAAAGGATCATGGTGATGACAGTGATAAACCACATTTTGTTCATAAATTCACTAACCCATATTCAGTGTTCAAATCTGAAAGTTAATCCTTTCTGAAAGAGTTCATTGTATTCTCTCAAGTTACACATATTCTTAAATTCCCACTCATTCAGGGGCTTGTCTGGTCTCAGTGTCCTGAGCTAGAAACCAAGAAGTCATTATTGCTGGATTTTGCTTTGTCACTTTCAACCACCGATCAGCCAGTCACGTGTGGATTCACCAACATACATAGCTCTCAAAATTTGCAATTTCTTTATGTCTTCAAACATCCCCATAATTTCTTACTGAGATGATGGTATTTGCTTCTAAATGGATTGCTGCATACAATCCAAGACAAGTGATTTTTCTAATGTACAAATCGGATTAAATAACACCCCTTGCTGTTCAAAACCTCTGTGCCTTCCACCTGTTCTCTAACGGAGATAGTGTTATCATGGCACAAATACAAAACTCTTATGATGTAATGTATGACAACGAATGAAGAACATTTTGATTTCATTTTCTTTCTGTTATGACTTTCTAAAATGAATTTCTGGCAATAGAACATCCTGTCCTTCACTGTACCATACCTTCTAAGTGACAATTAAGTATGGGTGCAGATGAAAGCATTTATTGCATGGAAAATAGCCAAATAGGGAATTTGGACTGGTAGGACCAGATTGTTCTCTGTCTTGGCTTTCCAGAAGAAGTCATGTTCATTTGAGATCTTAAGGGGATAGTGTGAGAATAGAAGGAGAAAGAGTGTTTTGATTAGAGGAAACAGCATATACCACTTTTCACACCATTACCGGGCAAATGTCTACCTTCCACACTAAGCTATAATTTCTTGAAATTAAGGACAATCTCATAGTAAATGTTCAATACATATTCGTGGAGTTTCAATTATTTCCAGTAGATATGCCTTTACTCCTCCTTATATTCATACCTTTGCAATGTAACTTTGCAGTACCCTCTATTAGAGGTAGTCTATTTCCTCTCCCCTTGACATTGGGCTGGTTTTGTGACTTCCTTTGACCCAACAGAATGTATCAGAAGTGATGTTTCAGCTCGGCACCTAGGCCTCAGGAGACTCTGCAAGCTCCAGTTTCTCTCTGTGGTTCTAACCTAACTTCCCCGTGAATAAGCCAGGGCTAGCTTGCTGGAGGTGAGAGATGACACAGGGTCAGAAATGAATCTTCCCACTTGAGGCCATCCCAAACCAGTCAGGCTTCTTTGGATCTGGTTGCTGCCCAGTCTAAGTTAGAAGAACCCGCCCAGCTCAAATTGACAACCCACAGAATCATTAGCTAAATAAATTACTGACTTTTTATTTTTTTATTTTTTATTTTTTTGTGTTTAGTGTAGTCTTTTTTTAAAATAATTTTTTATTATGTTATGTTAGTCACCATACAGTACATCCCTAGTTTTTGATGTAATGTTCCATGATTCATTACTTGCGTATAACATCCAGTGCACCATGCAATACGTGCCCTCCTTAATACTGACTTTTTAAAGCCACCTGGATTTGGAATAGTTTGTTAGGCATTCAAAGCTAACTTGTGCATCATTTAAACTTATAAAGCAAAATCAAATCTTGAGAAATAAATATTATGTTTAAATGTACCAGATAACTGAATTGACTGAATTAATTATTACCTTAGTACCATCCTATATTTAAAACTACAGACTTACAACTTGAAGATGGGACATTAGTTGGTTATTTGGAAGTCAGTCTGTCTGTCTCTCTCTTTTTCCCTTTGGAAGAACATTTCATACTCTGCCTCTCCTTTTATGCTCAGTATCAACCAGCAGTAACTGAGTAATAAGGACTTGATAAATTTTGATCAGGTATTTTGACAGTATTAAATATCTAGAACCATTTTGAAGAAAACAATTTCAGTATAGAAAATCTAATGTTATTAAATCCAATAGTCTGAGCAAAAACCATTTTACTTAGTAACCTATGTATCTTCATCCTTCTCGATCCATTCTTAATTAACAACCATGTAAGTAAACAAACATCTGTTTCAAGCTGGGCATAGTCCTAGATTCTACAATGGGAGAAATGAAGATAAGTGTCCTCCTTTTACAAGCTTGTAATTTATTTTGGGTGTCAGACCTATGACCTTGAATTACAAATTTTGAAATATGACCTTGAGCCTTGAATTATAAACTGTAATTCCAGGCAGAATAGATAAGGGCCTAATAACAGAGGTAAGAGCAGCAAATGAAGAGGATAATTATTAATCTGACTGAAGAAACTGAGAAAGACTTTTATGTACCAGTCAGTTTCTAAACTACACTTTGAATGATTAATGACATTTTCATAGGAAGAGAAGGTTGAAAAAGACATTGTGTGCTGGCATAACAAAATGAATGAAAACATGGAGGCTTTCAAGTATGTGATGCATGTAAGCAATTGGGATGGTGAGACCCAAGGGTTGAGGGGCTGAGGGGTAACGGTGGAAGACCATTTATTATATAGTGAGCTATTTCATAATTTTAAGAAGTAAATGTAAAATAAATTAGAGATGACAAAATAACTACCTTTTCAAAAGAAGACTTTGAGGGGAGAAAAGTAGAACATTGACACACCTAGAGGGGAATTTGGGGGAAAATGTAATGGAAATGATATTTTTTATAGCATGTTTGTAGACTGAAAACAATGATCCAGTAGATGGGGAAAGACTTAGGCGTCTTGTGGAAGAGAAACCTATAGAAGAGAAGTTCATGGATGGCTGACAGAGGGTGGGCTTCGAAGTACAAGTTGAGGGCTTTTCTCTTCTGAGGAGTTGGGGGCAGTTCTTCCATCAATATAGGAGGGAAATCAGAGTTGAAGTCTTCAGAGTAATGGAGGTTAGTAGATTTGTGGTGGGAAGAAGTTATATGGTGGAATTTTAGAGAAATGTGGGTCATCAGATCAACTGATATTCTGAAGTCTTTGCTCGTTGGTAGCTCGGCTCTTCTTTCCTGCAGCATCAGTGGTGAGGTAGTGTGGGGAGAATTCGTTACTCCAGTTGCATATGAACTATGGTAAACCTTTTAACAATACCCCTCCTGCAGTTCACAATGGCTTCCCATTCCCACTGCCTTTCAGTGGGGCCCTGTCTAGTCTCCACCAATCTCCTTCTATCTTCCACACCGAGACCAGTGATTTTTATTAAGCATCTCTTTTCAGTCACTCTACTCTTGAAAATTTCATGAGAAGTCTTCAGTCCCCATAAGATCAAATTCATATCCCATAGCATGATGTCTAAAGCCATTCATTCTCTGACATTTGCCTTTTCTATCTCATCTACTACTTTTTCGCCACTGTGACTTGTGCAAAAATCAGACTGATGTACTTATAGTTTCCCCAGCATCTCGTGCTGTCTTATGCTTCTGTGCCCTTGCCGTATGCTTTCCTCTGTCAATAATGGCAGGTATCCTTTTGTCTGTAGGTTGAACTCCTCATTCTGGAATCACTTCAAATGTTGTCTCTTCTGGGAGGTCTTTTTTGTCCTGTTGAGCAGAGTTAAGCAATTTCCCTTTCTGCTCCCATAGTGCCTTTCTCAGTTATGTTACAAAAATTGATTGTGTGGCTCCAGAAGGCAGAGACCTGGTTCTCTTCCATCTGTATATCTCCATACCTGACATGGTGCTCAGAAAATAACTGTTCAATCAATGCATAAATTGTTGAATGAGAGAAATTGAGGTTTTGATGTTCCTAGTGTGGGCAATGGAATGTATACACAGGGTTGCCATTACACATGAAAATGAATACACATGAGATTCAGGTTTGGGGAATGAGAAGAGGAATGATAGAGATGACTAAACAAATAAATTAGGGGTTTGAGTATCCAATGCATATGGAAAGGATGGGAAGACATTCCATGTCAGTAGCTGAAGGGCACGTAAGCATGATGCTTGAGGAAGTCACAGTACTACGTCTCTTCTCACCAGTCTTAAGCTTGAGTTTTCACTGTACACTGTGCAAACTGTATAGCTAGCTTTTTATTGTTTTTGCACTATCTACTCAGCAATGGGTGTTTCACCTCAGAAATATATAATGTGTATGTGTATAATTAACATGAGATCTGCTTGAGGAGTGGAGTGGACACACATTCATGGGCAATAATTTGGATTCTTTTTTTTTTTTAAGATTTTATTAATTTGTCTTAGAGTTGAGTGTGAGTGGGGGAGGAGCAGAGGGAGAGGGACAAGCAGACCCTGTGCTGAGTGTGGAGCCTGATGTGGGGGTTGATCCCATGACCCCTGAGATCAGGACCTGAGCTGAAATCAAGACGCCCAACTGACTGAACCACCCAGGTGCCCCAATCATTTGCATTCTTGAGGGTATTTATGCTTATCTTATTCTGTGTCTGAAATCTAGCCTTACCCTTACAGAGGTGAAGCTCCAAGTAACTGTCTAATTTAATTAATTTATGATAAGCTTGACTCTGTTTTTACCAGTGTATCTGTACTTCTCTCTCATTATCAGCATAATGGGATTCAGAAGGCTAGGATTACCAATGAAACCTAAGGGGAAGGGATTGAAGTGACTACCTGGCTTATTTCTTATCTAGACTTTAAACTTGATGGGTCAAGAAGTTCCTGTGGTTCACTTCCAGTCTAATTCAGCCTGCTAAACACATTGGTGCTAGGGATCAAAGACATGAATGGTAATGAACATGGTCACTATGCTTGTGTGCCCTCCACACAACCCCCACGAGCATTTGCAGCAGGGATAGTTGATAGGAGAGCTCGGGATTCTAATGACTGCCATAAATGGGCAGAGTAAGACACATGCATTTAGATAGGACAGGAATTTGGGAAGCAGGCTCTCCTGGGAACCTCCCAACTATGGAAACAGCTGTAAATTCTATAGATAATGTTCCACATGGAGGAAACACGGTTCTCGTGCTGGAAAATGGATAGGCAGAAACTCATGTTGGCAAGGATGGGAATTCATTTTCTGTGCCAGGACAGACTCTGTAAGAGCAGCTGCATGTCTGCTGGGTAACATCCCAGATGAAATAAGGAGGAATCTAGTCTTGGAAGGGCTGGAAATTTGTTTTCCGGAGAGGACTCACACCAGAACCAGCAACCTTTCCTTGTGTGTATATGTAAATTTGCTGACTGGGATGCCTTCACTGCCCTGTATTATCTTTTCTGTTTTCCTAAATTTTGGCCACGGATGAGAAGTGGACATATTTTTCAGCTTTTATTACAAGAACCCAAATTTGAGTATCCAGAATGTCCACCACAGGGGGCTTTTGTTATTAGGGGGATTTTCTTGATGTTTTATCACCAATTTACTTATTACAGTTCACAGTTCAAAGAGGACTTTACGAGAACCAAAATTTGTGATTTTTTGCTCTGGAGGGAACCCAGTTCCTAGAGGTAGAGGGAATTGTGAAAGCTTTTCTTGGCCACTAAATATGATTATTTGCATGTGCACAGAAAAATTGTTGCTTTGATTTTGAAAGATGTCTGGGAATTCAAGAAGAAAGAAGACCAATGGAAAAAAACGATTACTGAAGTCAATACAGAAGGTGGGGGAAAGCAAAAACAGGGCAGGAGATGGGACTCTTCCTACTCTAATGGTTTAAGCCTTATAAGGCTGAGCTGAAGAGGTAAAGTAACATCTGAGTGACCAAGGACCTCAGGAAGCAGGGTCAGTTCTGGATGGAGCTAGACAAGAGGCTGAACAAGCAAGGTGTATGTTACCATTAAAATAGGAAAAGTTGTTCATGTCTTAGTGAATTTCAAAGCTGAGAAAAGCAGAGTTTGGGAGAGCAGCCGGAGGGGAGTATCATGCCTTTTTCTCGTGGTTCCTTAGGGGGCAGTCCTAGAAAGAAATGAGCCAAATGCCCAATTCTGAAGCCTGTGGAGAGGGATTTGACCCAAATGTGGACATAATGTGGAGACTTGACTTTAGTAATTGGAAATTACAAGTTGAAAACATTTCTGTATAACAGTTGTGGTTATGGGAATGGCAGAATTGGTCTGACTTTGTACTCTGGTAGAGAAGTTCTGGAAGAAGAGCCAAAGATTAGAATGGCAGAGAATATCAGGGCCTAGAATTTAGAGGCTCGCATGCTGTCATGTGGCTTGCCCTGTTCACAGGAAAGAGGAGAGTTCAGAATAGAGTCTTCTCAGTTCTACGTTGGATTCAAGGACTGAGAGAGAAAGCTTACTGGCAGAGTGTCATCAGGCAAGGAATTCCGCATGATCTCATGCACACAAACGAAGTGCTCTGCATATGTGACGATCATCTCTCACCAGCATTGTCACCAGACATAAATGTGAGATTTCTTGGTCTAGACTTTAAAATAATAGAACTATCCTCAAATTGCAGGCTGCTATACTGATCATGTTTAGTCCTGAGATTGCATGTGTTTCCAAATCTTATGGGTGTTATTTATATGTATTTTGACAGCTCCTGGGAACTCTGAACAGATTGTGCTCAATTTGGAGGAGTCCGTCTTAACTTTCAATGGAAGTGTTCAAGGCGGCAATTGCTCCCGAGTGCAGTTGCTCGAGGAGACCCAGACCCCATCCAGGAACTGGGGTAAGACCCTTCAAGCTGAAATGGAGCCACATAGGAGAAGAGTCAATCAACCGTTATTGGGGAGGTACCTGCTTTGTGTCAGGCACTCTTCTATGCGCTCAGCGTCAAGATCCTTGTCTCCTAGAACTTACGTTCTAGTAGAATGTGGCAAACAACAAATATGGTAAAAAGAAATATGTGTTGGGGGAAAAAAAAGGAGTAGGTTAAGGGGGATTAGGATACTAAGGTGAAGGCAGTTTCCAGTGCTGAACTGGGCATTGTGAATAGGCTTCATTGAGAAAATAACATTGAAGCAATGACTTGAATGAGTGAGGGGTTAGCCTTCTGGGGGAGGTCTGATGGAGAGGGTGAACCTTCCAGAGGTGCATAGTGCATTAGAGGAATAGCAGAGGCCATTCTGGAGGGAGCGAGGAGTAGCAGGAGGGAGGGAGGAGATCTGAGAGGTATTGAGGAAGACTGTCCGCAACTGTAAGGATTTGGGATTTTAGTTTAATGAAATGGGGAGACACATGGGGGATCTGAGTGAAGGGATGACATGATTTGACATATTTTATAAGGATTATTCTCCAGTTTGTGGAGTTTGTGTGTAAGGGAGCAAGGGTAGAAAGATGGAGGCCCTGTCTCGTGTGGTAGCAGTGGAGTGGGTCATGGTGGGTGGGTGAGCAGTGGCTGGAGTTTGGATATATATTGAAGGCAGAGTAATAGGATTTGCTGATGGACTGACCTGCAAAGTCAGAGAAGGGAACAAAGTTTTTTGGTGTGAGCAACTGTAAGGAAGGAACGACCATCTCCTGAGGTGGGAAAGGATGTGGGTGCAGTAGGTTTGGAGTAGGGGGAACATTAGGAATTCAATAATGAAAAAGCTAATGTTAGATGCTTTTGCCCATTTCTGACACTTGTATCGGTGTGAACCGATCAAAGATTTATTTTGTTGAACATTAGTGTCTTTGTGGAACAAAGGAGTGGCCCGAGAAGAGGAGAGGATTTACGGTATTCTGGGATGGGGAATATTGGCATATTTTGTAGAGATGATGTCGTAACTCTTGGACTGAGGTGTTGTCTGTCAGCTACACTCTAACTTTGCTTTGTAAACTTGATTCATTTAAACACCGAGGTAGAAATAAACAGGAAATTTGGCGTGGTGGCCCTGTAAGCTTAGGGGCAGCCTGGAAAGCAGATTAAACATGTTATTCCAAGAGACATTTCTAAAGATCCATGGGACTGACCTGTCCATCTTGTTGGATCCAGGAACAGGGTGGGTATTACAGTAGCAAGCTTGCACATGCTGAAAAGATTTTAGGATATGACACCCACCTCCTCCCTATTAGAACAGGAACCCCTCTGGCTTATATTTTAAGCACATTCAGCTGAATAAAACATGCCCAATATGAAGGAGTGTCAAATATACAGACTGCACCGTAGGAGAAGGAGAGCCCAGGACTCCCCCTTCATTACACTTCCCTGATAACACTGAAGAATCAAATCTGGGCTATAACACAAATGAGTGAAGCCTTGTATAGGATGAGCAAAAGATGGTACAAGCCCTCGGATCACTATGAAATGCGGTTTTGGCAGTTGAAAGTCCCATGCATTGGTATGGCAAAATGTCTTGGGCCACTTCCGGCTGGGCGGAGTTGCTCTTGCCATTGGAAGGCTCAGCAGGCAGTGGAAGTAAGACACCAGGGCAAGGAGGCTCGTTCCAATGGGGACTTCTTTCTATGATTTCTCTTACTACCGGCTACCAGGGGCGGTAACCAGACTCCAGTACCTTCCTGCTTTCATCTCCAGACATAGTAGTCACAGATCCCAGACCTTACTCTACATCCAAGGACACTCTAATAAACAATTGCCATACCTTTAATGTTAGTCAGAAGTTTTAGTACTGTAATAGAATAAAGGATTAGAAATCTAATGCATTAAAATATTCTGTATAAGAAAATTTAATTTTATATAATTGCAGAATGTATAAATATGTTAATCTGTCTAATTTTTAAGATAATGAGTGCACACTTGGACTAGAAACACACAAGGTCTCAAATGAAGTACATTAGAACAAAAACATATTCAGTGTTAAAGCAGATGTAATCTCTCATTAAGCTCATAGTGGCCAAATAAGTTTCTTCTTAAGCCTTCTTATCTGATTTTTTTCTTTTATCAGCATTTTGGAGGCAATAATACACATAACTATAGCCACAGGACTCTTGCTATCAAGATTTAAAGGAGCACAGTTAAAAGGCCTCCCACGTGGCTTTGAAATGGTAATATTAAATACATTTGAGTGCCATACAAGTAATTAGCCATAGGTAATTAAATATGGTTCACTTGATGACTACAGCCATATTCCAGACTATGTGGAAGACTCGAACTCTCTGTAAATAAGAGTATGATTATTTTCATTTCAAAGACCAAAGCTGAAAGTAGGACCCCACAGAAGGTCTGTCACCCACTAGCTTGCACATGTGACTGTGTAAAAATAACTTTCTGAGGGCAAAGATCGATGGCGTTCTTTAAAGAAGAACATAGGGACTCAATAACTAATTAGCTTATGTCTCTCTGTTCCTGTAATTGCAAACCATGCTGGAATCAACTTTCTGAAAGTGTGAAATAGCTATTACTGTACACGGCTTGCTTCTACCACCAAACTCTATTTTTACACTTGGGATGTTTCTTTTCTATGGACTTAGTTCAGCCAAAAATTTATATAAGAATTCTCTCTTAGGTCCAAAATATAAATATAACATCCTTCTCAAGGATAAAACTAACACTTTTAAGAAGAATACGAGGAAAAGGTTCAGGTTGATGAGCTGAAAGTTAGAAGTCAAGAGCTCTAGACTCTTCTTTTTATCTTCAAACAAACCCATGCCAGTTCTCATCCTAGAATAGGCATCTCATAATTTACTTCATTTTTTTAACCTGCAAAATGGCATGGTAGACATCTATATACACAGTATCATTAACTCCAACTCATTGGAAAGATTCATGCAAGTGAATTGATTTAGAGATAGAGTCTGGCTTTATCGTAAGTAACATTTTAAAATAGACAGCTGGGTAGAAGTAACATAGCAACATAAAGATAGACTTGTATTTTCAGAAAACTTCATCACAACTAGTTGAAAAGTGGAAAAGAAAAAACCCACACGATCCAACCAGGTAATTTGATCTACTTAATATCAAATATTTTTAAATTAATTGTCAGTTGCACTGATAATAGAAATAGGGTCTTGTTTTTTTTTTTTTTTTTTTTTTTTTTTTTTTTTTTTTAGATTTTATCTATTTATTTGCCAGAGAAAGAGAGAGTACAAGCAGGGGGAGTGTCAGGCAGAGACAGAGGGAGAAGCAGACTCCCCACTGAGCAGGGAGCACCACACAGGGCTCCATCCCAGGACCCTGTGATCATGACCTGAACCAAACGCAGATGTTTAGCTGACTGAGCCATCCAGGCATCTCAGGGTCTTGTCTTTCCCTGCTATGTTCACTGTTGGCTGACAGTGTATAAAAGTGAGGCCACATTTGACATGTAGTCATGATCACAGAAACTTTTAGACCTAGTCATCTAGGATGACTACACCTGGATGACTGCCTCTCATTCTTCAGGCCTTAAATATCATGTCTTCAGATAGGTCTTTGTTGATACGCTTCTATCTAAATAAGCCTTTTCTCGTAGCTTTCTCTTTTAAAATCACTTTTTATTTTATTTTATTTTATCTTATTTTATTTAAGATTTTATTTATTTTAGAGAGAGAGAGACGCAGAGAGAGAGTGCACACATGCAGGGGGAGGGGCAGAGGGGGAGAGAGAGAGTGAGAGGGAGAAACCTAAGCAGATTCCATACTGAACGCAGAGCCCAATGTGGGGCTCAATCTCATGACCTTGACGTTAGACCTGAGCTGAAACCAAGAATTAGATGTTCAACTGACTGTGCCACCTAGGTGTCCCTCTTTCATTCCTTTAGAACGCTTTAACGATTTTTAATAATCATGTTTTTAAGATGTTTGGGTTAATTGTCTGTTTTTCTCCTCTAGGATGGATTTTCCATGAAGACCTTGCTTATCTTGTCTGTCAATATCTAGCTCAATGCTGGGCACATGGAAGACACTCAGGAAATAATTGCTAGATGTTTGGAATAATGAACAAAGAAGATAGAGCACAGCCAAGGTCAGTCAATTATGGTCATAGATAATTGATCAATTATATGTCAGTACAATGGGAAAATACAAAGAATTATATGTTCTCTAATAACTGTGTTTTTAGCTAGAGAAGTCAGGCACTTGAAGTACATATAGTTGTATAAGTACCATCATATAAACTAGGGGTGCAAAAAAATAACTATCTTTCCAAGCTTGATTTCTATTTTGAGAACTGATTCAGTGGGTAGAAACAATTAAAACAATTTGGTGTCATTCCCACTGAGTCAGGTGGCTGACATATAGACAAAGTGTTCAGTGGTTATATTAGTATACCAGTCTGATGACAGGTCATAGTCACGGTGGCCCCGGGTGAGATGCCCATCACCCATTATTTGATCTATCCTGGTCAGATAAAACACTTCGTTTCTGTCCTGAGAGGTTCCTCCAAGCGTTGTCTTCTTCCACATAATTGAGCCTTGCTCATCAGTCCCATGTCTGTATTCTGGCTTGGAGAAATAGGGAAAGACAGAGTGGAAGCCTTGTGATTTTTAATGGTTTGAAACAGGAACCATTTATTTGCTCCCAGTTCTGCTGGTCAGCAATTTGGGCAAGGCGGAGAGAGTTTCAGCACTGCTCCACATGGTGTTGGGTGCACTCATTTATGCATTTGTGGATTTTGGCAGATAGACTGGGGCTGGCCTGTTCTGAACCACTTCACTCACATGTCTGACAGTTGTGTGGGACTGTCGGCCAACCCATTTTAGTTCTCGTCCATGTGATCACTCCATATGGCAGAGGAGTCCCCCCAAAAGGTAAGACCTAATGCACAAGCACTTAACCAGATTCTGTTTGCACTGCATTTGCTGATGTGCTGTTGGCCAAAGGAAGTTACATAGCCAATCCCAGAATCAGTAAAGGGGAGAGGATTACAGAAGGGAGTGGACACCAGGAGAAGTGAGTCATTAAGGGAACAAGCTAGGTGATGTTTGCAGGCAACAATAGACTAGGAGCTATATCCTTTACAAATACTGTTATGTTCTCAAATATGATTAAGACAAACCAGTCCAGAGATCACATAATTAGAATGAAGAGGCGCAGGATCCTGGTTTTGTGTTAATGTTTTCATGTCGGAGGCAGTGTTCCCTGAGAGTTCATGGTTAGAAGCATCAGTATGAAATCCAAGGCAGAATAAAAGGCCTTGTTAAGTAAATCCTTGCTCTAAAAAAGTGATGCCACCAAATATTGAGAACAACAACTCACATTCATTCTGAGGAATAAAGAACACATCAGGAATTAAGCATTTGCAGCTACTTAGAAAATCATTAGTTTAGCAAATCTTTCTTATGTAATTGGTATTTGAGGCAGCTAAGTGGAAAGGGATGTTATTTTGCTTTTATTAAGCATCAAATATTGAATGCATTCACATAACACATTTTGAGAAAAATCACCCTTATCCGATAGGCAATCTTTACTGCGCCATGCTATCAAACTTTATTGCTCATTTTGCAGTCATGAGGGACAGTTCATAGTTTTAATGAAACAGGAAATATTTTGATTAGCATAGCAATTTTTATTGAAACATTTATAGTATCCTAAAATGATTAAGTAACAATAATTAATGCAACATTCATTTCTTATTGTAAAATAAAGATGGTTATTATCATCTGGCAGTGTAAGATATAATGGGTTGCTTTAAATGGAATCAAGTCTGGAAGCAGAATACATGGATTGTACAAAGCCGCTTCCCTAACGGGTAACCTGCTCACTCTGAGCGCCCAAGTTTCTCTAGGATTGCGAACATCACATAAAACCCAGGTGTTTTCTGGAAGTTACTGGAAGTCAATGGATGAGACTAATTTTGTTAAATAAAGTGAGACAAAAACCTCCACGGCAGAAAGCAAAGAGCTTGCTGAGTGTGTCTTTCAGTGATTGATGAAACTGGGTTCGATGATAAGATAACAATATCTGATCTAATCTAACCATCCGGCAAATCATTATTTCAGCCGTATCTTAGCATAGGAAAGAGAAGAGCAACTCAAGTTTAATGTGAGTATTTGCTATGTGCCAAGAACTGCTCTGATTTCTTCGTACGCATTATTTCCCTTACACACTGGAAAACTCCGTGTCGGCCAAATTATGCATGATATTGTTGACTAAGTGACAAAAAAGTTCTTAGACTTTCTCTGCCATGTTGTGTATGGAAGAGACAGTGAAGAAATGGAAAACGAAAAGGGAATGATTTTTATATTGCTTTCCCCTGAAATCCTCTGTTGTTTATTGTACAATTCTGAATTTCCTTAAAGTATATTGGTCTGCTACTCAGTTATCTTTACATAAGGGCATCAGAGGGTGAAATACACACTTAACCCTTCAACTCTGCTTCTATGTGGTCATTGTCAAAATTACGTATATGTTCAGACTTCAGCTTGATAGCAGATTTCCTTTTGAACACTATATGCTATATGCTTGGCAAATGGACATTTGTGAAGTTTTCAGTTTGGGGCTATTGCAGTAGTGCAGGTATGAATATTTTAGTGTATGTTTTTGGAAGAGTACACATTTTGGTTGGTTCTGTGCTCTCATGTCCAAAATATAAATATGTGCAAATGGTCATTTTGGTAGACACAACCAATTTTCTAAAGTGGTTACGTCAACTATATTCCACCGTCATGGATGAGAGTCTGGTTGCTTAATATCTTCACCAACATTTACAAATGTTTTCTCTTTTCCATTTAGCCATTCTCTTGTGCATGTGATTGCATTATGGTTTTAATTTTCTTTTCCCTCGTGGCCAGTGTACTAATCACCCTTTCATATGTTTATTGACTATTTGTGCACACTGGTTAGAATTTTTAAAAAGCACTTTTATTTGCATAAAGGGGAGGTACTTGGGGGGTAGTTTTTTTCTGATAGCCTCAGACAGAAAGTCATTTGTTCATAGTTGGTAAATTAACTGAGCCAGCAGGATTAGGTCCTGTGACTGGCCAGCTGAGTGGTCTGCAGTATTCCATTTACTTGGCATTTGTAATACAGTTGTCTTGTTTTGTTTCTTTAGAGTAAGACTGTATCATGAACATTTTCTGCAACTTTTCCGCATACAATAGTACAGATCTATTTAATTTTATTTAATGATTGAATAGTAGTATTTAATTTCACAGAACTTATCCAACCAGCCCCTTCTTGGTGGACATTCAAGTTATTTTTATTTTTTTGCTATTGTCAAAAATGCTTCAAATACCTATAAGTGGAATCTCTGGTTCAAAGGTGGTGCATATTTAAAATTTTTAATTAATGCTGACCAGATGTCCTCCAAAAAGATGGCATGAATGTAATACAGTAAAGAATTCTCTGTTTCTTACAACCACACCAATATTGGTTAATGTCAGTAATTTTATTTTTGCCAAACAGCTGAGTGAGATGATATATGTTTTCTTGAATTTACTTGTATCTTTTGTATTTTTCTTCTGTAAATTGCCTGTTCATGTTCTTTAGTCAGAGTTACATAGTTCAGCTTTTTCAGGGGCCAAGCAGTTGAAGTAAATAAAGGAACCAGGCAGGTGTAAGACAATGGGGAGCGAGGGGGTGCTGGAGAACTGCCTCACCACTCATTTCACATAGGATTCCTGTTTATCTTTTCGCTCATCCATTGCAAATACTTTCCTTTTGTGTGTTACTTTGTCGCGTCTTCCTCTATGCTTTTAATCTTTCAGAAGAGCCATTTTTTGGTTATATTTTGAATAAAACAAGTCAATTTTTAACTTTCAGATACTGTGTTAGAATTATGTCTTTACTTCAGTTTTAGTTTGATTTATATTGTTATTATGTTTCTCTATCCTATTAGGTTGAATTCATTTTTAGTCTTTTTTTGTTAATTAAAGGTTGGTTGTGAAGAGTTTGACCACTCTCCACCTAAGACATAAAAAAAATTCCAAAAAGGAGAATCAAATAATTTTTAAAAGTAGGTTGTGGCTAAAACCATATTAGAGGAAACTTCATAGCCTGAAATATTTTAAGCAGGCGATGTTCAAGTCTTTCTTTCACCAATATCCACAAACGCAATTGGCGTCATTTTAGTAAATTCCCATTAATCTTGACTCTGGGTATATGGAACTTTTAGTAATGATGACAAAATTTGAAGAGAGACTTCTCTATACTTCACAAATCCTTTATAGATTATCAGTTTAACTTATATAAACAGACTCATAGAGAATATATATATATATTTAAAAATCTTTTTAGAAAACTTGTTTAAGCACCTTCTGACAATTTGACCCTGCTTGTTAAATATGAATAATTTGTGCACTAATTACTGATAACTTACATGATTGGAAAAATCAGTTAGCACTTGGTTAATGTAGTTTAAATCTGTGTGTGTGTGTGTGTGTGTGTGTGTGTGTGTGTACATACATATACATAAATATATATGTAATGAATGAATGCTTGTAAAAAATGAGGGCAGATTGTTTTTATATGATAGTAAAAGTTAATGTGTTTCTTCTCTTTATTCAATTTCTGTTCTTCCTTAGAAAGCAATTACTGTTAACACTTAGTTGTATACACTTCTAGGACCTTCTCTGTACACTTATGTTTATAGAAACATGACTTCTAAATTATAGATATGGGCATACAGGTGCAGTTTTTAAAGTATGTAAATGGAATTTTATTGTGGCTGTTTTTGTTTCACCTATCTTTGTGATCTTTGCCCATTCGCACAGGTATGGGCTCCTCGTTTCTCTTACTGGCTTCATAGTATTCCACGTATATGCACAATAATGTGTTTATTGGAAAACATTTAGAGTATTCTTAAAGTTATACTTTGACAATAGTGTAATGGCCATTTTTAAAGACCTAGCTTTGTGCACATGTGAATATTTTGGGAGGAGAGGCCCCTGGAAATGTAATGCCTTGGTCAGAGGGTATGTATATTTTAAAATTTGGATTGATGATACTAAATTGTTCTCCAAGAAGCTCTGTTTTTACGTTCACCCTCTCCAAATGTAAATGTCCGATTTCTCATAAAGTATTCAACAGTAATTGTTGGTAATCTTTGTAGTTTTTACAGTAGGATAGGTGAAAAATTGTATTGTATTTTACTTTTGCCCAACTGAGAGTGAGGTTGAGCACCTTTTCCTTTGTTTATCATCCAGTTGTGTGTACTCTGTAAATTATCTATGCAAAGTGTTTACTTGGGTTTCTTGAGTAAAATAATTTGAGGTTAGCTTTACATATATGTAAATATAGTTCTACATTTCTACTGAGAATTTTTATTTTTCTGAAACCCAAAGCACAATATAGATGACATGGATTGTGACTCTTTTGCCTCTCCTCCTACTGTTCATATTTACGGGCTTGCTTCTAGTTGCTTTATAAACAAGCACGTTAATTTTTAGATCATCGAGATATATCCTTGACAGGAATTCATTTCGTGGTCACTACCCTGCATTCTGGTTCTTCCAAAGGTCAAGCCATTTCAATAGTCTCCCTCACTGTTGAGGGACAAATAAATATATTTCATCAAATGTGTTGAAAAAGTAAAATCTATTCTTATTTTGCTTTTCAAGACTGATATTAAGTGTTTCAACAAAAATTTCACAAAACATGGCATGGAATTACTTCTCTGAGTTCTATGTTTGGTACATAGTGTGGCTATTTCATTCACTTTAAAAAAGATACTACTAACTAATTAAAGAGGGACTATACCTAAGACTTTTAGAAGAAAGAATTGTCATATGAGGGTGTGGATATGAAAAAGAAGGTCCAAGTAGAGTGGAGAGAATTTGGAAACCTGGTTTTGGTCCTGTTGTGGCACTAACTAGTGATGTGTTGGTTCACTTCTATTTGTGATATGTTGGGGGTTGTGTTTGATAATTTTAATGGTTTCTTTTGTCTTTCACCTTCTGTGTTCCACAGTACGATTTGATGCCTCTGCTTTCTTAGCATGCTGGTATTCAGAATAAAAATATTCTGTCGAGGTCAGTGAAAGGGTGGTCACTTATCCTCATGAAAAGACATGTGGGCAGTGATCCAAAGGCAAATCTGACACATGCATGCACCACCATTACTAACCACACAACATTTTGTACTCTCTATTGAAAATTGCATTTTTACAGAGAATTGGGGACTACACCAAACATTCCCAACTGGCAGTCAAATTTGTAGACATTTCAAGCTTAATTCAGCAGTGAAATTTGTCATTCAGAATGACTGACATCCTTACAACTCCAAACCTACATCTTAATTTATTATGTGAAGGCCAACCATTCCTTGTCATTTTAAAGCTGACTTGATATAAACTTTTAAGCTTCAAGAAATATAAAAATATAAATACAAAAAAAGTAAAAGTGTTCTCTTTTGAAATCGACAATTCAGATTTTAAAATGTGTCTTAAACATTTTAAAAGAAAGCTTCCTCCCACTGACATTCTATCATCTATCACCTTGTGATCTCTAACTATTCTTGCTGAGGGGACCCTGCATGCCACTTTTGGGTCTTGCTGGCACGCATAGAAATTCTGAGCAGGGGCGCCTGGGTGGCGCAGGCGTTAAGCGTCTGCCTTCGGCTCAGGGTGTGATCCCAGTGCTCTGGGATCGAGCCCCACATCAGGCTCCTCCGCTAGGAGCCTGCTTCTTCCTCTCCCACTCCCCCTGCTTGTGTTCCCTCTCTTGCTGGCTGTCTCTCTCTGTCAAATAAATAAATAAAATCTTAAAAAAAAAAGAAATTCTGAGCAGAATTACCAGACCTAGAGATGATTATGTTAGCCATTAAATCATAAAGGACTCAGGGACGCCTAGGTGGTACAGTGGGTTAAGCATCCGACTCTTGGTTTCTGCTCAGATCTGATCTCAGGGTCCTGGGATCAAGCCCCATGTCAGGCTCTGCACTCAGCAGGGAGTCTGCTTGTGATTCTCTCTCCCTCTCCCCTGCATCTTTCTCTTGTATACTGTCCTTATCGCTCAAATAAATCTAAAAAAATCATAAAGGACTCAGTTTTCAAAAACTGGAAAATCTCTACTGTGCAGATAAGTTTTCTTCATTGATATTGTTATTTTTACAATTGAGGCAAGTGCAATAGACAGTAACAAAAGGTGCCCCTAAGTGCACGATATAATGTGATTACAGCAGCCTGCATACTATTGTTTTTAAAAAAGACCTACATTGGTAAAATGTATATATTTTACACATGTATTACCTATTACCGAGAAAAATGACATGTATCTACTCAGTACTTATGTATAAAACAGGAACCCTAAAGTCTTGAGTATGTCTCTTTAAGAAACTATGTCTCAAAACATCTTTTTAAGAAGTGACGACCTTTGGGAAAAGCAGAGTTAATGCTATAGTAAGAAGCTCACTGATTGTAAGTGAGAGGGTGCCATTGTGAATTAATAGATATGTCAATATACAACATCTTTGAAAGGAAGTGCACTTTACTTCACTTTCAAGTGAGGCAACATGGTAGAGGTCAAGGGTATCTGACAAATTGTTAGGAGATGTAAATTCTGGTCCTGGCACGGTACCTGCAACTCATTTCATGTTAGAATAGTAAACTTTGAGGGCCAGCTTTCCCTTATTTGTAAGATGAGGCTGGATGTTTCTTGAAGTCTCTTCTGCTCTAATATTCTGATTCCAAGAGACTCACGTTCATCACAGTGAATTCTCCAGTGCAGAAGCTACCAGCTGGAAGCAGTCAAAGCACTTTTGGGAGCAACTATCATATTCCCCCTCATTCATTTATTTATCAAGTAGTATTAGTTACTTAATGTATTCCAGTTACACTCCAGGCATTGGGAATAGAAAATGAATCAAATACAGTCTCTGGCCACAAGAAACACGCAGTCTACGAGGACTCAGCCACGTAACAAAAGAGTTTTCAGATACATAACATATAGTGCATAAGGGATACGTATGGGGGAGGGGGAATCCATGCCACCATTTGGTTGGATGAAGGGGGAGCGGACAGAAGAAAGTTTGAAGAGGAAGGAAGAACTGAATAATCTCTCTGAGTTTGC
Organism: Ailuropoda melanoleuca; assembly: GCF_002007445.2. NCBI lineage: Eukaryota > Metazoa > Chordata > Mammalia > Carnivora > Ursidae > Ailuropoda > Ailuropoda melanoleuca. The sequence goes on along the minus strand of NC_048231.1, from coordinate 91,714,503 downwards.
TAGAGGGGTGGTGGATGGTAGGCGAGAGTGGGGAACTTAAGATTGCACTGAAACCTTTACTTACCTAGGGAAAATGACAGTTTTAGGCTCAAAGAGAAAATAAGCATTTGTGAATTAAATTCCACTTCATATGTCGACACCAAGGAGTCATGGTCATTAACTAATATGGTGATGGCCTCTGAGATGTAGGAAGGTGTTCACAACACAGAGGAGAGTGGTAAGTTGTCCTTTTAGGGAATTTTAGAAAGGGAACTTCGTAAATTTGTAGTTAACTGCTTTTCTTTTTTTTTTCTCTTCTTTTGTGCAGGTAATAAGTTAAAACATAACACAGAAAGGTACTCCAGTTCCATGTGTTATTTAAACTAAATCAAGAAAATAGATTGCTTATTGCAGAGATGTACCTTTGTACCTACCTATATATGCACCAAAAAGTATGTTTTATTAAATAATAATCCCAACAGAACAGATTATGACTAGCAGGTTAATGTTTGTTATTTAACACCCAACTAAAAAGCAGGCACTAGAGCTACAGTGAGCTGGTCATTAACCACTGTAATTTCTTAGGGTTATTGCTATTGTATCATGAACATATATAATGGACTAACAGTTTTATTTGCCGTGTACGTTGTGTTTACCGTACCCTACCTAGATAGTCCCTATAGCCCTGCAGAGACTGTATTTCCACAACAATATTGGACGTGATAATGGACCTGTTATTCTTTTTTATTGGTGTCAATCATTTTGATGAGAGGATATCTGAATGTGGCATGGGCCTTAATAACAGGGCTGCAATGTGCCCTTGAGCTGCTCAGTTCTGGACTTCGTGTGCTATACACATCTGCTTGTCTTCCAGACTAGACTGTGAGCTCTTCTGAGGGTAATAACCTCGTTTATATTATTACTATGTATGCTGCCCTCTATCCCCCTTCTCTTCTTAGACCTGATGGAAGGCTTCCGGTTTCCATAAGATGATATACACCAGTGTTTGCTAAAGAAATAACATAAATACACAGCATGTGATAACTCTGTGTAAAACAAATAAGGATTTTATATTCTTGACATTGGGATATGAATTTATTAATTAGCAGACTAGCTTGAAGCTAGCCAGCCTTGAATTTGAATCTGGTTCTGCCCTGTGAGGGATGGTAAAGTAGCAGCACATGCTTATCACAGGCCTCTTTCTCTTCCATGCATAGTATCAAACACTTCATCTCATGGAGTCCTTACGACAACCGGGAAACGTATGCTAAATAATCCCTTTTACAGATGGAAGAACTAAGGCATAGACATGTTAATTCCCCAAGTTCCCACAGCTAGTAATTACTGCAGCTGGGATGTGTTTGCAAACATTTTTCCAGTGCTTGCACACTACTGCTTTCTTGAAATTCCTATGTGCCCTTGGATGAGTTGCTAGCATCTCTGAACCACCATTTTTCCATTTCTAAAAATGAGGGTGTGACAGTTAACTTTATGCGTCAAATTGGCTAGACTATGATGCCAAGCTATTTGGTCAAATACCAGTGTAAGATGCCATGGTGAAGATATTTTTAAGATGTGATTAACATTTCAATCAGTATACTCTAAGTAAAGCAGATTACCCTCCATAATGTGGGTGGGCCTCATCAGTTAGTTGAAGACCTTGAAAGACTGATGGCTTTGGAAGCACAAAGGATTATGCCTCCAGACCTCAACATAGAAATTCCACCTGAGTTTCTAGCCTTCAAACTCAAAACTTCAGGCAATAGCACCTTGCTGGGTTTTCCAGCTTTCTGTCCTGCCCTTCAGATTTCAGATTTACCAATCATGTGAACCAATTCCTTAAATAAATCTCTATGTATCTCTGTCTCTGTCTCTCTCTATGTATACGTACATATGTGCATACATTTATTCTATTGATTCTGTTTTTCTGGAGAGCACTAGCACAGAGGTGAATAATACTTATTTCGTGGATATAAAAATCAATATTGGACGAGGTAATTCATGCAAAAACACCTACCATTCCCAACCACTCAGTGTGGGTTTTGTTATATTTCTTCTCTATTTTCCATCTCTTTCCCTACTGTCTTCTTTCATGCTTGCTTTTATTTTTTCTTTCTTTTGCCTTTTCCTTGTAATACAACAGTTTCTTTATGGCATAAAAATAATATCTTTTTAAATTTACTAACTGTATCGGCACAAATATTCTATTAAAAGTAGAGTGATAGTGCATGACCATTACTGCCTACAGTGGCATTTACATGTTTGCTTTCACAAGTGAGTAATGATAATTCATATACGCCACGTGGCTGTGAGTAATTGCTCCCTTCTGAAGATAAAGGTTAGAATGGTCTGTAGCCGTCATAAGTTATTCACTGTGTGTGTACAGTTTCAAAATATATTTTCCAAAGCGTTGTTCTGTCTCTATTTTCATTTAGATATTCCTCATTTTTATGCAACGCAGACTTTACAATGGAAAAGCATTTTATTGTTGATTTCTTCATTGGATAAGTAGTATGGTGAATTTGACACTCAATTCACTTTTTCTTCCATAACGAATTAGAAAATGCTGGGAGTTGTGAGGTCTCAATATAGGGATTGAGAATGTGTGTAGGGATATAAGATGAGAGAGAGCAAGAGAGACAAAGGAGGGAGGGAGAGAGATTTGAGAGGGCAGCAGGAAGGCTCTTTTATCACCGAAACTATTACCAGCATCTAAATTACTGATACATGAAATTTAGTTTACAAGAAAGAATGTTTGCTTCCTAATACTCTTGGGAAGGCAGCACATGGATCAAATTCCCACTAAGATGTCAAATGTAAGCTCCTTCAGGACAGGGACCATGTATTGTTCACTGCTGTAGTTTCAGCTGCTAGCATGTAGGCGCTTAATAAACATTTTGATTGGATAAATGATGCTGGAATCGACTCTGGTGTCGGAGTGTGATGAGTTAGGCGGGAGCGTGGATGTACTAGAAGCTTGGCGGCAGAGGTGGGGCAATCAATGGTGTGGAAGGGGGCAAAGGAAACACAGAAGCTTTGTAATAGAATAAGCCAACTTGACACATTTTATCATTCTGTCACCAACAGATCAGGACGTTGTCAGCTTCCTATCTCTGTTTACCTCTTAGATATATACTGTGTTGATGAGTCAACTGGCCAGCCAGCTATGCTGCCAGTCACAGCTGAATTGAAAACAGCCCCTGTGAACAGCCCCTGTGAACAGCCCCTGTGAACAGCCCAGGCAGCCTGGTAGGATGGCAGGCATCCAGGGACCGTGCACGGTGGCTTTCCCTGGCTGGGATCTTGCTCTCTCTAGTGAATCCAATCTCCCTGCCATTCCTGAGGCCATATCTGTTGTGCTCACTGCTGCAGTACTATCCTGAAGGAGTTAATGCAGCTTCCAGAAGGGGCCTAATTTAGAACCTGGCAACAGCTTAGCCATCGAAAGAAATATAGCTCATTGCATGCCAGGTGATATAAATTTAAGTTAATGTTATATGTGATGAAATGTCCTTTTAGATATTATGTGTAATTTTGAGTATTAGGAAGTCCCAGTAGGCTACTTTTTTTAGAAATCAGTCTACAAGATTTCCCCTTATATCCCTTCTTTTAAAACCACCAAGAAAAGGTTATATGAATAATCATATTTTTAGCAGAGCAAGTAGACTAAACATATAAAAAGTTATTAATAATAGACTGTGAAAATATCTATCACAAAAAATAATAGCCAAAAGGTTAGCATATATTATATAAAAAGCTCACCCTTCTTTGGTTAAAAAAACAAACAGTGAATCTCCCCTAAGAGTTTGCTTAAGCGGGATATAATTAGTTAGCACGCATATGGAAAAATAGCCAACTAAGCTACAAAGAAATTAAATTTAAAGCATCTACGACATTACCTCATATCCTGTCTGTGCCGACCTGGAAAAATTACTTAATCTCCCTGCTTCAGGTTTTTCATCTGTTAAATTGGGGTAAAGATCTGACACAAGGATACTATGAGCATCTCATGTATTTTTGTGCATGTATTAACCATACCTGAAAACTGCTGACACACCTCCTGGCTAAGAATAAGGCTCAATAGGGGCGCCTGGGTGGCACAGCGGTTAAGCGTCTGCCTTCAGCTCAGGGCGTGATCCCAGCATTATGGGATCGAGCCCCACATCAGGCTCTTCTGCTATGAGCCTGCTTCTTCCTCTCCCACTCCCCCTGCTTGTGTTCCCTCTCTCGCTGGCTGTCTCTATCTCTGTCGAATAAATAAATAAAATCTTAAAAAAAAAAAAAAGAATAAGGCTCAATAAACTTAGTTGTTATCATTATTATCCCAACATTTAAAAAAGTGATCAGATAAGCTAAAAAACATGCTGTGAGAAGTGCATATGTTCATACTGCAGCTAGCAGTATAAATGGGAATAAGCTTTTTGGAAATCAATATGAAAATGTGGTTTAAGAATTGTAAACTTTTATGCTCTTCACAGAGTAATCCCAATTAAAGCTTATTTATCTTAAGGAAGAAAAGGATTCAGAAAAATTCAAAAATAACTCTATGTACATTATACATATCCCTCACACTACTCCAGTGCTTAAAAATGTCTCTTTCTATGACAAACTGTTATGTAGTCATTAGAAATAATAATTACAAAGATTATTTAGCCAACCAAAAAACATTAGTATGTTGAAGCAAATAATGCAAATAAAATTTAAAAATGGTCCCTGTAACAAAGACAATGTTTTCTGATTTTTCATTATCAATAGGATCCCCCCCCCCACCCTCTTTGGCTCTGGGATACAGAGCAGAACAAATAACTCCTCAGAAAGGAAAAGGCAGTAACATGGAGGACATGTCTTGTGAGTGTGATAGTTGGAGACGGGGAGTTAAGGGAAGTGAAATAACGAGGCCATCCTATCATTGCCTCCCCACTTCCCCCCAGGCTAAAATCGTGGAGAGAGTAGGTGTTACCAGATACAGTGACAAGGAAGCCGAAAGCAAAAGAGCCTTTTGTGTCCTACTTTCCATATGGAACTTGGGGTGGAGGAAGAGGAGAAGTCTGCCATGCCTAGTAACCTTACAGCCACATGACGCAGACCCAGCAGGTTGGGAGTGGTGATGCGGTAGGCTTGCACAGAGGCGCACTTGTGAGTTAGAGCCTCCACGGGCTCCCATTGCCATGGAACGGGCCCCAAAGTGAGAGACTGTACAGTGTGCACTGTGGGAGAATGAGAGAATAGCTAAAATGAGAGCCTTTCATGAAAGGTTTGCCTTGAGGTGGAGATGATCTTGACACATAATCCATGGGAGGGTCACTTCAACCAGGAGCTACTTAAAAGCTGTGACCAAAACCCAGAAGGTGAGCTTAAGGTGGTGTCAAAAATAGGAGAGGGTTGCCATACTCAATCTGAGGCAAGAGAACAAGTCACAAATGCACCACTACTTGCTTAGTGGACACCAGTGTGAGGGGCATTTGGTAGGCAGAATAATGGCCCAGCCAAGCATACCCGCATCCTAATCCCTGGAACCTGTAAATTCACTACCTTCATTGGCAAAGGAGGGCATTGCCGCTGTGACTAAGTTACGGATCTTGAGATGGAAATTATCCTGGTGAGCCCAACGTGATCACAGGGGCTCTAATGAAGGTCCAAAAGGAGGCAGGAGTGTCAGGGTCAGAGGAGGAGATGTGATGATGGAAACAGAGGTCAGAGTGATGTGGTCATGAGCCATGAAATTGTGGGTAGCCTCTAGAAGCAGCAAAGGGCAAGGAAACAGGTTATCTTCCAATGCCACCAGAAGAAATATAGCCTTGCTAAAACCTTGATTTTAGGACTTCTGCCCTCCTGAACCATAAAATAATACAGTTGCATTGTTTTAAGCCAGTAAATTTGTAGTAGTTGTTACGGCAGCAATAGGAAATGAATACAGGATCCAGGAGAAAGCCAGGCCAGCCTTTTCTCCGCGGAAACCAACAGTGATACATAAGGCACCATGTGAACTCCAAGTCCAGAGTGCCCTGTGTTCGTGCGAGCTCACCAGCACTCCCATCCCCCAACTGTCATATTGGGGAGCGGTGGATGGTGGAGTTGTGCGTGGTGAGGGGAATCTCAAACTCAGTTTTTACCTGAAAGATACTGACCTACTAGGCATAGACTTCTCATAATTGTCAAGTTTACATTTTTCCTCCTCCTACTTATTTGGAGGAGGCTCACAGGAAAATAGATCGGTTGTATCATGAAATTGGGTAAGAGTAGGTGGCTACGCTGCTGTGAGTCTCTGCTGTGATCACAAGTAATGATAACATGACACTGACTTTGCATCTTATGCCTGGGAACACCCAAGCCCTCCACGCGCTTTACTTAATTGAATGTTCAGAACAATCCTCTGGGGAAGGTACTGTTACTGCCTTCTTTTTCACTGAAGCAGGAACTGAGGGATCAAGAAATTAAATAATTTACCAAAGGTCTTACGGGTTTTAAGCTGCTGAGTCAAAATTTGAATACAAACAAGCCTGAAAGGAAATAGAGGAAAATGAAAACAGTTTGATTTTTTTCTGTTGGCAGGATTGCGGGTTTGTTCTTTTTGTTTTATTTTTTGTTTATGGCAAAATGAAGCCATGATCACACTTTTTTTTTTTTCTTAAGTATTGGCAGTTTCCAATCCGTGAACAAGTTGTATTCTGAAATTACCAGCCAGGAGAGTTGGAAAAGCATGTGGTTTGTAGACAAACAGCTGCTGGATATGAGTCTCTACTCCAGCACTTATTAGAGATGGTACACTGGGCAATGTACTGAACTTCTCCGAGTTTCAATTTTCTTATTTATGAAATGAGGATAATAATACCTGTATTGAAGCCCTTTTTGGTTTTTTTTTGTTTTTTTTATAATAATTTTTTATTATGTTACATTAGTCACCATATGAAGCCCTTTTTGAAGTATAGTGCCTGAAATATAGTCACTCAATAAATGCACTTTCCTTTTCCCAACAAAAGCTTTATTTTAATAGTTATCAGTACTGGCGACCTGGTTTCTTATTTAAAATGATAAAATTCTTGAAGGTTAAAATTGCAGATCAGTAAACAAATCTGTGTCACTTAGAATTTGCCAGGAGTACTAGGAGTGCTCTTTCAACTGTACATACCTGTCGGTCCTAATATTGCTTCATTGGGAAACGAAATCTGAGTTGGAACTTGGTGGGACAAGAATATGTGCTGTCGGGCCCCAGACCTGACTGAGCTCTGCCCTCTGCCCTCCTTCTTCACTACCCCCAGCCTTGGCAATGTGCTCTCCATTAATAATGTTGAAAAGTATAGCTGGTGGTGAGTAAGGAGTGAGAATGGGCATTAAGGCATGGGGGTAGGACAGAGCTTTTTCCAAAAAGAGGTTGGGAAGATACCCCTGGGCAATTTTACACAATTCTCTGTAGCTGCTGTAGAGAAGAGAAACATTCTCCTGGGGCTCTAATCATGACTAAGTATCACTGCTTCCATCGCTGGGTTCTCAGGCCTTGGAACAGACTCTGTAGATCTCTCATGGCACATCTAGGTCATTCATAAAATCTAACGCTTACAGTGGATTCTTGGGCACACACTGGAATACACAAACTCTTTCACCAAGCTTATAGTCAGGCGCTATCTATGCACTTACCTGTGAGAACTTGGTATGGCTATGCAAACATCACTGTTTAGCAGCCTTGATAGAATCAGCTAATCAGGACATTATTTACCACCGAGTATTTTGTGCATGTCGTACCCAAAACCCGCTCTGTTTTAAATGATGTTAACAGTGTGTTTGGTTAAGAGGATAGGAAAAAAAAAATTAAAAAGAAATCATGGAGAGAATAAAGAAACGCATTCAGCCATAAGGCCTGGAATGCAACTGAGCAAAATTAAAAGGTACAAGAAACGGAGGAAGCACACTGTTAGATGTGATCTGAGAAGAGATAGAGGGTTGATGGAGTGCTAATCAATCATGGTATCTCAAGCAGTCCTCTGGCAATGGATTCCGATATTTCTGCCCTTAGGTCATTGCCATGAATTCATAAAAGGAAGGTAAACAGAGCATTTCTGTTGCACTTAAACAATAGCCACACACAAGAATGTTTTCACTCCCCTGCCACCAACTGATCCATAAAGATCTGTTACTTTTCAAAACTCTTAGGTTGGCATCGTTAAATGAGTTTTTCTTTTTTCCTTCTTTTTTTCTAACTAGAGAACCAAGTCCCTCTATTTGTACTGTTTCCTTTATCATTGTGACTACATTCCTTCAACTGACCCACCTATGCATGTGACTCCATAAAGCATTGAGTGAAGACTATCCCACTTTTCACACTTCTCATCTTCAGTGAAGACATGACAAAAGTAATGAAGTCAAGATGAATACAAAATAACACTAGCAAGCTAGTTTTAATCATTTGAGACATCAGTGTTCTCTACCTTTTTTTGCTGAAAGCATCATTTCGGACTATTGCTTTAGTAAATTCTGGACAGCTGGTATTTGGGTTGATTACATGATAGTTCAGGGAACACGGCTAAGGAATTATAACATTAGAATTTAGCAGGTTTAACACACAAAAGCAATCATCAGTAGGAATCTGTGAGTTGTGGATGAGACTTGCTCTGTGTATCCAGGTTGTGAATGTTGGAGGGAAAGGAGCAATCCCATATCAAGAAGATTAGCACCTAGAGTTTAAATGAAAAATTTCAGTGAGTCCTGGATTAACACTAAGCCTTCGAGTTAACAGCTTGATATAATGCAGCAATTTTCCACTTATATCACACAGTCCATACCAAAATACATAGCGACAAGTAAGCCCGAGGTATCTTCAGTGCACATTAGATCCTCACAAGAATCTTTGCCTTCACAGACCTGCCTTGTTTGGTGTATATATGAAGGACAGCCCCAAGAAACTAGGGCTGGAGATATTGAAGGGAAAATTCCCAAGAACACTGGGCTTTTTTATTCCTCTTTTCTAGCTTGTCAGTCACAAGACCATTTTTGTATTGCAAATAATTTGTAAATGGTATAATAATTTGGGGAGAAATTACTTTCAGAGCATTGTATGTGTATTTTGTTAACCAAGAAATGGTAACTAAAAAAAGGAAAAAGAGCATGTCAGGACCACAGCTCTGAATTTCTGTACCTCAAAGAATTATGACCCTGTGCACCTGAAAACAAAGGTTGGAGGTCAGTGTGCATAATTTGAAAGCATCTGGTAGGAATGCAGAAACCGCCTGGCTGCTTTATCTGCATGGTGTCAAACATCTGGATGTTTGGAAGTGTTGGTTATTGTTCTGGCTCCTTTTTTTCCCCCCAGATATTTTATGATTTCTGGATACAGTCACTAGTCGAATTCACAGAAAGTATAGGCTGAGATGGGTAAATATGAATAATGCCTTCAGGCTTTTTTAACTTAAAGGGGAAAGATTAATGGTACTATGATTAGGGTCTGGGGCAGAAAGACTCTGAAGGTATCTTCATATTCTTTTTCCTTAACTACATTTGTGATCCTTCTGAGCTCATGAGCTCTCTTACTAACTACTGGAAGGTCATGTTTGGTGAGTGGAGAAAATCAAAATGGAAAGACTGCGATAGCCTCACAGCTGTTTTAAAAGGCTTCGTCATTTCGCAGAGCCACATAGGCATTTAAGATGGAATATTTTTCTCAATCACGGCTTTTTCTGTCCTTGCCTTCCATGATGTTTTCATTTATTTTTTTAAAATTTTTTTCTAATTTTTAATTTTTTTTAAATATTTTATTTATTGGACAGAGAGAGACACAGTGAGAGAGGGAACACAAGCAGGGGGAGTGGGAGAGGAAGAGGCAGGCTTCCTGCCGAGCATGGAGCCCGATGCGGGGCTCGAACGCAGAACACTGGGATCACGACCTGAGCGGAAGTCAGATGCTTAATGACCGAGCCACCCAGGTGCCCCTGATGTTTTCATTTATGTTAGAAATAAAGAGATGGGAGAATTGACAAAAGGATCTTCAGAGACATTGAAGAAATAAGAACCAAGTTGTCACAGCAGCAAAGCTTTTATATTTGAGTGTTGTGGCAGAATGAGAAGGATTTCCAGAATGTTCCTGGGATGCTTGTTAAGTGCTTTGTGCCAGACTCCATGCTGGGCCATGCTGATTCCTTGTGAAACACTCCAGAGCTCCAGGCAAACAGGTGGAGATCACAGAAGAATTGCCTGGAAAAGCCTGCAGTATGGACCTGGATGTTAGGAGGGAGCTGTGATACGGTGGCATTAGGCAGCGAGTGCTATGTCACCACTTCTTCCAAAGTGAAGAGTGATAGAGAAGATTAATTTGAGGGCTAAAGCAGGGATCCAGTCAAGGGAACTTAAGTAAAAATCATATTGCATTTCTTATCCTTGCCGCTATCACTTTTGTCTCCTTGATGGGGCATTTGTCCCACAGGACTGAATATTTTCTCTTTAATAATGATAATAATAAAAGGTAGGCAATGAATGATATGGACCCTGAAAACTTCACATAAGAAACTTCTTAAAAGCTCCCCTGTGATCAAGAAAGGGGCTCAGATCACACCAAATTGTTTCATTGGGAAAACAAGTTAGGAGAAAATATAAGAGTTCCATATGTCGCTTCAGATAGAGTTTTCTTGGAATTTGTTTGAGGGCCAGTACTGAACAGGCTTGATGGTAGGCCAGATGATGTGGGAAGCAAGTAGAAGGAGAATGGAGGTCTAGAAGGCACAGAGGTGGCATTAATAAACGTAAGGAAGACTGTTAGAATTGTGCAGGCCGGTGAAAACTTTTATTTGTACTGTATGTATTTTAGCATCTGTTATTCAAAGACGCATTTAGGAATTAAGATTTACAGCACGGAAGAAAGCACCTCTAAAATATCCATATGGATAGATTAAATTGCAGGGTTCTACAGCGCAGTACTCGCTCATTAATGTTCTCTGCTGAGGAAAATTTCGTTCCTTAAGCGGGTGGAAGAGCGGGAGCTGCTGCTCCAGTTTCCCTGAGTGCACTCGGAGCGCGATATACTGAGCACGGGCTGTTGTCCCTTATTTATTACGCCAGCTCTCTGGGCGATTAGTCTTCTGGAACCTCACCACACTAGCCTATTTTCCTGTCCCTGTACCTCTAGGAATCTTATAGCCACATATTAAGATGGAAGTATTTGTGCCTCAGTGTTACTATGGTACCAACGCGATACCAAAGTGGGCGTCCGGCATACCGTCCAGATGGAGAATTTACAGATGAGATTTTGGGGAACTTGTTCCATGAGTTTTGGATCCCTCAACCAGATTCAGGATATAAAAGTCGGTCAGGGTGGAAAGAAGAAAGGATTTGGGAAACTATTTCTTTGTATAGTCAGTGCTTTGATGCGACGCCCCACCCTCCAGTCTAGGGAGGGGGTTCCCGTGGGACCTCTGTGTTCCCTGTGGTTTGGAGACCTGCAAGGTTGGGCTGTCACTTCTATGCCTGCAGGAAAGAGGTGGCTGCTGTGGGTTCCCCTGCTCTCCTGGTGTCTATCAAGACAAAAAAGTGAGGAGATGTTTTTCACGGACCAGATGTAGATGAAGAGAAGAGAGAGATGGGTAGGATTGCCTTGGGTCTGGTAAAGTAGTACAAAGTAGGAGAACAAAGGGCCCCCAACAATGAGAATCTGGAAATAAATGCTCCATCCTCTGGGGCTGAGGAAGGAGTCATAAACTGGCTTTCCACATCTACCCAGGTCCAGTGAATAGAAGTCAGAGACTCCAAGCAGGGGAATATCCAAGGAACTTGCACTGGGGCTGCAGGGTCCCCAGTTAACCCGTGAGGCCAAGGTTGCACAAAGCTTGTGTTAAGTGGTATTTATAGGCACTTTGTAGCTTTTCCTACTCCTTCCTCCATCTACAAGAAACAAACCAGCAAACTACGATGAGTTGAGAGCAGGCGTGAATCACAAGGCAGAGAGAAATGAAGAAGGGCACACCTTTTATCTCAGGCTTCTAGCCTGAGAAAGGGGTAAATTGCCAGGAGAGGATTGTTGCCTTTAATTAGTTTTTGTTTATTTTTATTTTTAATGAGACTGTTCATTCTAATTTCTGATTTAGATTGCATTTGCAGCAGGTCTTAGTGCTGCCTAACACCTAGGACTGAACAGAAAGGTCATGAGCCTGCTGCGACTTGCTTCCTGGGGCAGCTGAAGATCACCCACATTGAATAAAGTCTGAAAGGATGGTGGGAGATAAAAATAAAGTTGTGTCAGGAGTTGTGTTGCCCACATATCTAAAGACCTGTACTGAAATTTCTCTGGGTGTTTTACTGCTCATCCTTTTGGAATCCTGCTTCAGAAGACATCGGTTGGCGTAGTTACAAGGGAATCAAGCTGGGCCTGTGCTGTGAGGCGCCATATTAGAGCAGGAGCTAAAGAAAATAATCAGCGGTACTGATCTTGTCTTTGTTTAAAATTCTGATATTTTATTCATCATGGACTTATTTGCATTACTTTTGATTTTTTGAAATCTGTAAAATATTATTGATCTTGAGTCAAGATATTGGCCCCCACCCCATCACATTTTGTGCCTCAGATGGGTGTCTTTAGTCTCCCCCTGGCCTTGGCCCTGTTTGGAGCAATTAAAGTTTCCAGGGGAAGGAAACCTGGTTTTTATTCTTTGTAGTAATTGTCTTTTTCTCTCTCTTCCTCCCATATTATCATTTGCTGCCAGATTTTTTTGTGTTTTTTCCCCCAGACTCCTCTGGAGATTGGAAGTGTCTTCACTTTCCAGTCCCTCCACAGATGTCTGTCTGGGCATCCGCCCCAGTAAGTGACATCAGTGTTGCTGCTTGGTATAATGTTACAATTATAAATGTGGTCAAAAGGTCATAGAAGTGGGGCGCCTGGGTGGCACAGCGGTTAAGCGTCTGCCTTCGGCTCAGGGCGTGATCCCGGCGTTGTGGGATCGAGCCCCACATCAGGCTCCTCTGCTGTGAGCCTGCTTCTTCCTCTCCCACTCCCCCTGCTTGTGTTCCATCTCTCGCTGGCTGTCTCTGTCTCTGTCAAATAAATAAATAAAATCTTAAAAAAAAAAAAGGTCATAGAAGTTTTTCTCTAATAATAGAAGTATTTAACCTATGTTCTAAATCAGAGGTTGGCAAACTTTTCCTGTAAGAGGCCAGAGAAGAAACATTTTAGGCTTTGGAGGCCCTATAGTCTCAGTTTCAACTATTCAGCTCTGCCCTTGTAGCACCAAAGCAGCCATGGGTAGTACATGAATGAATTGGAATGACTGTTCCAATAAAACTTTATTTACAAAAACAAGTTCAGGGAAGACTTGGCCCATAGGTCCTAGTTTGAAAAGCCCTGTTCTAAGCTGTGATGCTATCACCCAGCTCTTCTTTTTTTTTTTTTCCCCTTAGAGATAGTTTAAAAAGGAATGAGAAAATTTCAGATAATTGCTTTCAGAGATCTTTATGCCATTAAGATATTTTTTACTGTGTGAGCATTGACTTAGCTTGGTTTTCAAAAGTTAATCTATTTTTGATGTGTAAACTTTTGTCAGGTAGTAAATGGGCAACCAATATTTACAATAATAGCTACCATTTATTCAGTATTACCCTGGGCAAGACTGTATATATATATATATATATATATATATATATATGCATATATATAGATAAATTATGTAAGTTAATCCAAAAACAACTGTGCAATTCTTATTACCTCCATTTTAAGGATGAGATAACAAGGGTCAGAAGTCAAGCAACTTGTCTAAGGCCATAAAGTCAATGTTTGGTGGATCTGAGACACAAGGCAAATCTCAAATTCCACAGCCTCTGAGGCCCTGAACCTGTGAGGCCCTGACCTGTGTACTAGAGTCTTCTGGCTGGACAAATATCCAGGGTAGCTTCCTTAGAATGAGTTTAGGACCAACCTGGAAGAAGAAAACAAGGAAGTCTTAGTCTTTGGTGCTACAAAACCACCCAGAAATGGAATTAGCAAGCAGGGGGCAGTTATTTTGATAACCTCACACGAAGGTTGACTGAGAATGGGCTTTGATTCTATGAAGCTTAGGGAGCTCAAATTGGAACCTTTTTCTTGCCTGTTGAAGTCGGTATCTCGTTTCATCCTTAACCGGGAAAGTAAGTGACCCCAAACATTTGCTATATAGGGTTTCCTGAGGTGGCTGTCTCGTGCCTTTTCTGATTCCTTTAACTCTTTTTGATGGAGAATGACCTCAATATGCTTTTGGGGCTTAGGCCTGCACTGACAAGGTTAAGCATTACTGGAGTGGCAAGAACTAAGGGAAGCTAAAGGAATAGGTATTTGATCTCTGGATTTGGAAAAACAGCACACATACAAGTGTGTGTGTGTGTGTGTGTGCGCGCGCGTGTGTGTATGTGTGTGTGAATGCATGCAGTCAGCTGTTCTTTGATAAATATTCTGCTTTTCTTGAGTATATAGACTGCCCTTTAGAATTAGTTACTGCCAGCTTCTCACTTTTCAGAATATTAGATATAGTCACCTCTAAACTTATTTATTTTAATGTAATGCTTTATGATTTAGTGAACTGTTAATTATGAGGATGATACATAAGGAGTATAGGGATAAGTTTCAGCTTCAATTGAAATAAAATGACCACACTGGCCAGCTTTGCTCTCTATGTGTCCAGTATGAGGAATACACTGGGGAGCACAGTATGTATGCTCCTGACCTTGGGCCATATACCTAAATGCAGGCATTAGGCACAATTTCTTAGAGTCAAACTGCTTGTTTGTAGTAAAAGGAAGAAAAGTTTTCACTTTTTAACAGGTTGCCATGATATTAAAGTGCTCTTTGCGGAAATTCTAAAGATTCAGGAAAATGAGCTTGTGAGAGTAATTGGGGGAGAAGTTCTGAAGAATAAAAATTTTGGCCAAATATAAGTTCCTAATAGAATGAAAACCCAGAGCAGTGAATACTTAGGAAAGCTGGAAAAGGCAGGAGGGTGACCTTTCTAGCTAGTTGGCTCTGTGATGTGCCGTCTAAACTTTTAAAGCTCTCCAGTGGTGGGCAAGATTATGCAAAAATGGATCATTGATTGTATCAAAATGAATATCTTAAAATGTTCATTTTTATGCTTTAACATTACAGGGCTTCTTCATTAAACACAAAGCAAAACACCATCTCATAATTAGTTTAGCGGTGGCCAGGATATTTTGTGCACATGTTTGGCCCAGCTTGTGAGAACATTTCAAGACCTTTTCTTTCTTTCTTTCTTAATTTTTTTTTAAGAATTTAAACACTTTGTTTTGATCCTATCTTTTCATCTCTGGTGCCTACTGCATTCTGTATACATTTTCCCTTAATAGTCTTTGAACTGGTAGCAAAAAAGTTTCCAAAGAAGTCTGAGAAAATTAAAGATGCTACTAAAGAAATGTCTCAATGTTGGCAAATTATTTCCAGCATGTTCTGGTTTCAAATACTGGCCTTTTCTTCACTCTCTCACTAGAGATTGATGAGAACAGATAGGAAACACGAGGGAGTTGATAGAATCCTATGGTAGTAATCTTTTCTTTACTTTCTGTCAGGAGAAAGATTTTGCAGATGAATGGAAATTTGTCAAATTTTATTTTTTTTTCTTGTGTTTCTTACATTCATGGCAGAATGCTTAAAGCCGTCTAGCAAAGTGTTCTTCGTATGTAATCTCTCATCTCGAAAGAGTAGGCGACTCTGTCGGACTCTGCCTCCTAGTCCTCCTGCCCCAAGCATCTTCTTCCTCTTCTGATCCTTGAAATTTGTGCAGTAGGGTTCTCTCATGTCTTGGGAACCAGTTACCTCACTTACTTTAAATGTGTTCCCTAGAAAAACCAGTCACTTCACTTGATTTCAATCATTACCAAATCTAAATCGATTCGTTTGTCAGCCCTGTAAGCTATATGGAGACCCCATGCCAGTGGGAAATAGAAAAGGCTGAGGTGGTGGAGCAGATGCTTCTAGACCAAGTGAGCAGCTGATAGGGCAGGTGTGGGCAAAGCTTGGTTGATGGGGCCCTCAATTACAGCAAAGGAGTTGGTAGTTTAAAGAGTGTGAGGCAAGTTTGTATGTTTCTGTGCACGTTTGTGTGTGTGCGCACGCTCGTGAGCCTGCACGTGTGCGTGTGTGAATTCTAACTTCTGTATATTTTGTTTACATTATAAAGGTGCCTTTAGGAGCCTTTTTCATCCATCTGTACCTAGGCTTTAAGTGTTTGCATGTCACGGAGGACGTATGAGTCTCCAGGTTTAGGAATTGCTACAGAAACGAGTTAGACTTTCTGCCTTTGCTGACATCATTTGTGATCTTGATGGCTTTTTTCCTGAGGTGGCAGCCCTGGGAATGTGACATGTCTCCTTTTGGTCTTGATCACTCAGGCTTCTGTGTTAAGCACTGTGGACACAAAGATTGAAAGCCCACAACTTTACCTCTGGGGCTGTAGGCCCAAATCTGGGAATTAACCCATTAGGGAGCAGGCAGGAGCCTACAAAGGGTGGGAAGATCAATAAACACGTTCTGAAATGAGGCAATATAAAGAGGTTTTTTTTTTTTTTTTCCCCTTGGTTCATAAATAGGATCTTTTGGGATCGTGGGTTTATTTTGGGGCCAAAGTCCTTGGCAAAATCTATAGAGGCCAGAATGAACCCAGTATGGCAGTAACAGATGAACCTGGAATTTCATATTCCCCCCCTTTCCTCCTACTTTTGAGCTATCCTCTGTTTCTAAGTCTCTAACCCTTTCTGTCCTTCTCTCTCGCCCCTGAACGTCTTCCTCATTCACTCACGCAAGAACTGTAGTTATTAGAACTAATATGTGGCAGGCAGTGCTCTAGATAGTGGGGAGGAGGAAATAGATGACTCAGCCTCAAAGAACCCAACGATGTATTTTTGCTCCGCAAGAGCTAGCAGTGTATCTTCAACTCTGAGCACCCCCCACCCTGCTTAACTTACTGCTCTCAATCTTTTTCTTGAGCACTAAATTTGTTGAAAAAGTTGTCCATATCCACTATCTGTACTTCTTTGACTAGTATGTATTTCCCAATTCAACCCATTTAGTTCCAGTGTAACTATAGTCACTAAAGTCACTAGTGACTAACTAGATGCCAAATCCACTGGTCATTTTTTAGCTAATTCCCGCTTCTCCATGGCACTTGGCACTATTGGCTACTCTTTTCTTCCCGAAACTCTGCTTGTCTGGGATCTTCTATCTCAACATGAATTCTTATTATTTTTATTTGTTTTCCCACCTGCCCTTTTATTGTTCATGTACGTCAAGGTTATGTTGCTGTCCTTTGACACACAAATCTATCCTAGGAGATCTCATTCACTCTAAGTCCATATGAGGGTAATGATATATCAATAATTGCCATTTATTGAGTTTGTACTCAATCCTAGAGGACTTATATATTAATTATAATAAGCAGTTATACACCTATTCATATATACGGAGTTAATTCTTTCAAAAGCATTGAAAGTGCAGTCATATTCTCCCCATTTCAAAATTTAGGAAACTGAATCTCGGAGATACTGAGTAACTGGTTCAAAGCTACACAGCCAGTGAGTGACGGAGCTGGAATTTGGGATCATCTCCTATTTGCAAAGTCCCTCCTCTTTCCATGGTGCCATGTTGTGTCTCTGTATTCTTGATTTTAAGATCTACCTCTGTGTTTTTGATTGCCTGCTGATGTTCACACCATCGATGAAATAAACCCTTATGGGATGCCCTCGTGTGAGAGGCCCTGGGCTAGGTACATAACATGGAATAGACCCATTTCCCCTTAGGGGATTTCATTTCTGCAAGTAACTAAACTGCAGTCTGTTCAAAAACAAAATTGTCTTTCTCCTTTGGAAGCCAGATCTGCATGTCTGCTATGTTTCCCGTGTCCGTAGCTTCTCAGTCCTGGCTCCGTATCACCCTCATCTGTGAGATTTGTAAAAAATGCCAATGCGTGGCTTTCACTCCAGCCCTACTATTTCATGATGTGTAGGGGTGGCTCAGGGGCATTTGTATTTTTATAAAACTCCCCAGGGGGTTTTGACATACAGACAGGTTAGAGAACCATTTCCCATCTCAAAACATAGCATTTTATGATCTCTTGGAGTTCTTCCATGAATTTCTTTGTAACCCCTTCCCCGTATTCCCCAACTTTCTGCAGATGCCATTTCTCAAGTGACTCTTGAAGACCTCACTTTGTTTTTCTTTCATTGACGTTACCATGTTTCAGATACTCCTCATTTTCCCTAGATACTGAAATAGCTTTTTAATAAATCTTTCTGCCTACTCTTGAGTAGATCTATACTCCCAGCAGAGTGATATTTTGAGAATTCCTACTTAACGATGCCATTACCCAGCTAAAAACCTTCAATGGTACCTGTTAGCTGTAGAATAATTCCAAATCCTGTGCTGGGCATATAAAGCCTTCAACAGTGTATCTGTTCCTGTTACATTTTTGCAACCTGATTCCATTTTTGACCTGAACTCCTGCCTTGGTCCTTTCTCTACTTCAGTGGAAAAATTTGCTTATTTAATGAGTAACTGTATGATGGGTTTAGGATATAGCCACTGTTTTTTGCTTTTTGCAGTAGGACAAGATGGTATGCAGTTGTCAAAACAAATGACAAATATGGACTGCTTTCAGAAGTATTTTGAATTATCTAGCTTGTTAAGTGAAAGAATTTCCTTTATAGCTGAAGGACAGTGTTATTTTCAGTTTTATAACTAATTGATGTTTACTGTGATGAACTCAGGTTCCAATGGAGATAGGGCGAAAAGAACAATTATCCCTCCCACTTGTTACGGAGAGGACTGGGTTAGCAACTACCTCTGAATTAGTCATTCACTTCTCTGAGAATAAAGTAAAGGAAAAACTGCATTTGGGGCATTAAAAAAAAAATTTGCCTTCTCCCTTGTGCTGTGCGCTCTTTTAAGATGGTGCTTGTACTGCCGCTTTCTCATTGTGGCTCTTCCACCCAGAAACAGTGCCCAGCACAGATGGGTGTCCAGAAATATTTTGACTACCCCTCTGATTTGCATTAATATAAAATATTCCGAAAGAAGCGGCAGTTGCCCCCTACTTCTTCATCGTAATGCTGATGCATCTAAAGGAGACTAATTGTATCTTTGAGATTCTGCCTGAGTGACTTGTACAGAATTTCCAGCTCTGGCTCCGTTGCTCTGTTCACAACTGTGGAAGGAAAATGATGAATGGAAGGAGGACTCCCATTGATTTTAGACAGTTTAATAAATGTATATTTTACATCATTTAAGAATAAGTCTTAAGTCTGTGGACTGCCATAATATGCTCTAAGCACTTGAATATTGATTCAGTGGGAGTAGAATCATCTCTCTAGTAATGACTTAACTCTGTGGTTCAGAAGAAGACGTACAGAAACATGACATATTCATTCAATTGTAAGGTGTTCTATAAAAGAGGGAAGCAGTTCTTTCTAATGCCAACCGAAGCAACTGGTTTGTACTCTGATGTGAGTGATCAGATAACCTTTCTCATTAACTTTACTTGCCAAACTCAGGAAGTTATTAATGGACATAAAATGATCCAGTCCTTTTAAAAATCCAGCCACTGTACTCATCTCATGACCTCTTGCTGCAGAGAATTCCATATACCCAGCTAATGAAGTATGGTCTATTATTAGATTTAAATTTACTGCCTACTAATTTCATTGAGTGTCTCTGCTCTCATATTATAAAAGAGGGTAAAAGGGAAAAACTCATTCATTTTCATTGTGCCCTTCATTCTTTGGAATCCCTTACGTCATTTCCTTGCTTTTCTTATCAAAAATTTGTTGGCTTGCACTTTGAAGAAGGGGGGATTATTAGGGAGTTTCAAAAAAAGTTAGAATAGGGACACCTGGGTGGCTCAGTTGGTTGAGCTTCTGCCTTTGGCTCAGGTCATGATCCTAGGGTTCTGGGATCGAGTCCAGCATTGGGCTCCTTTCTCAGTGGGGAGCCTTCTTTTCCCCCTGGCTCCTCCCCCTGCTAGTTCTCTCTCTCTCTCTCTGACAGATAAACAGATAAAAGTCTTTAAAAATTAAAAAAAAAAATTAGAAAGTTGGAATATAACGATGAAAGCCCTTTCACATATTTACTTCTGGGAAAAAACCCAACCAGAATCAACAATGTGTGTTAATTCAGATTTATTTCTGGGAGGATCTACATGCCTGGCTCCTGGTTTTTAATTCCGTCTTGGACATTGTCTCTTCTGTATCCTGGCAGGTTGTCAAATACCATTGGGGTTCTCTACTGATGTTGCATTGTTCATTTCATGTCTTTCATTTCCCTTGTAAAATTCTGGCTGCCTATAAAGTCACTATGATGGTCCTCTTGCTTGTATGTTTTTGAACAGGTAGAAAGGTCTGTAGCTTTGTAAGGAGAAAGATGGCAAAGGAGGACTTATGATTGAAACATACTTGACTTTTAACTGTAGTGTGTGGATCCTCCATGATGATGAAACCAATGAAAAAAAGGAAAAAAAAAAAGGACTGGGAAGCAAAGATTGTATGGGATCCCTTGGTGGCATATTACTGCTTGACACTTTTTATAAATAATTTTTATAAGAAGAGACACCCTCCCCTCAAGTATTTTACTCTTGCTCAATCCTCTGTAAAGTCACAGAGAGGCTGGAGTATAGGAAAGACTGGATCACTGACTCTGTTCTGTTAGTAAGTCCTTCATCCCTAGAAAGTGGTGCTAAGCTTCCTAGAGATTGTGTTGCTGTGAACTCCAAAAAGCCACAATTTAGCAGAAGGCATATAGGATTTAAAGAAAATAGTTCATTTGCTGAAATCACAGTTTCTTTGTATTATCAACAATGGGAACTTATCTTTTTTCCTCTACCCATTTCTGAAATTGTAACCTGTATAATACTGACCATTAGCGATGTGTCCTACTGCTGTTGCTTAAAAGACATTTCATTGCTCTGCTCGAATGGGGTCCTTTCTCAGGACTGGGAGAAACAACCAGTTCAGATGAATGCTGAGCTTCCAGAGTAGATGCTGCTGAGAGAAGACCACAAAGAAATCTGGCTCAAGAGACAGAGCTGCAGCTTTAAGCAGCCTTGTCAGAACCACTGAGAAAAGACTAAGATCCATCTGCATTCTTCAGCGTGGACATTGAAATAGGGGATGGATGTCCTAGCATAGAGGGGAGCACATGAGATGAGGCCAGCATGGATCCGGGATTAGGCTCCAGCTCAGGCCTGTCTAGAAGGTATTCACAGTTGGTGGCACCTTTCCAGATGCCTTGAAGGTTTGTTGGAGTTGGCCTCCTGAGCTTAACTTCCCCAGCTTTCCAGTGTTACAGTAAAGCTGCTCCTACGTGAAAATCCTAGAAAGGTTTCTTGAACTTCATCAAACTCTGACTGATGAAGTATTTGATACTGGAAATCAGGTGTTACTGTAACAACCACCTGAAATAGCTGGCAGTTACTTAGTTGAACAACAAACAGCAACAAGACTGATACAGGAAAACGAAGAGATAGTGGCACGTGTTGTGCAAAATATTTTAGAAATACTATCACCTACTTGGTATTGACAGGTAGGCTTTGCACCTTCTCAGCTTGTAGCTCTAGGGGAAGAGTCTGGAAAACAGAACCACAGCACTGCGTGCTTGCAACTGTGTACAAGTTGTACTGTTGGGTATTAGCTGCGGTGGCAAGATATTTGGGAAAGAATTATATAGTTTGCAGGCAGACACAAAAAGAGAGCTTCCAGAGGTTCAGGGCCTTACATTCCGGAAAAAGCTCCTGCTTCTGGAAATGTTTTAAAGAGCTTTGAGTGACAAAGGTCCAGCTAAACTTAGTTAAATGAAGTGGCTTGGAGAAGGTCAGGTTGAGGACATGACACTTACTCCCACCGTTTCGTATAACCTCAGGGTAGTCTCTGTTGCATTGAGAACCACGTGTAGAAAGAATTTTGGTTGTAGTTACTCGCACTTGGAATTGGCTAGAAGCAAAAGAATTAGAAGCCTATTGTTAATGACAGAATTATTTTGACAAAGAATCCATGAGTCTTTACTAGTAAGACTTTTGTTCAGTGCTCAAAACACCTGTAGGGCCGCCAGCCTGCCATGAACAGGAGACAGATTTCAAAGGCTATAAATAGACCTCAAGTAGGGCAGGTTTCTGTCCCCATCTCCCCCTTACTTCAGGTGTTGCCAAGTAGGCTAACGAATAAGGAGGCACCTCCCAGAAACAAGCCAGAAGCCGCTAAGAACAATGGCCCGGGTGGCTCCTTCTGGAAAGCAGAATCAGGGCTTACCTGTGTTAGGAGCCTCTCTGTTCCCTGGTTGAGGTTTGAGATATCACAGATTCTGCCAGAGGGATATAAAAATTGCTATGAAGCAAGTTGCGTAGCGATTCTTTGTGTCCACGTTCTTCTCCTTTGGATGAATTCTGTCCTTGCTCTAGTATTTTATACTGTGAGAATACAGAGGGAGCCTAAGCTTTCCATTTTTAACCCAACAATTGCCAGGTCTAGAGAAGCCACACCTAGACCATATGGAGGATCATACAGATTGTCCTAACATCCGGGGCTCTAAGCTGGATGCCATGACTAGACGGGTTTTCTCCCTCTGGGAGGCAGGGAGTGAGCTCTTTAAGTGGGAAATAAGAGGAAAATGTCTGGGAATTTTCTGTATGGGTAGATTGTGCCAGGAACAATGTGATATATTAGCACACACATTTCTTCCTCATGGGCAGTGAGAAAACGATTGCCAAGTTGCCTTGCACATAGTTTGGAGGCAGGAGACTGAGTTCTGCATAATGAAATGAACTGCAAACATCCTCTAGCTTTTCTCATGCAGTCACGGTGGTTAGCGGTGTCCTGAGATGGAGGGAGTGGAGTCACGGTTACTGCCAGAATCCCAGAGTAAGCCTTATAATGTTGTGCCACTGAGTGTGCCCTATCTTGACTCGTACACCATCCAACTCAAGCTAAATACTTGCCACCTGGACATGCCCAATTGCATCTTTGCCTGCAGAAAATAAACAATTTGAGCTCAAGTTTTACCACTTCGGGTACATTTGACTTCCTTGCG
This sequence comes from Ailuropoda melanoleuca, assembly GCF_002007445.2. Lineage (NCBI taxonomy): Eukaryota > Metazoa > Chordata > Mammalia > Carnivora > Ursidae > Ailuropoda > Ailuropoda melanoleuca. The sequence goes on along the minus strand of NC_048231.1, from coordinate 91,691,504 downwards.
GTTCTAGTTGTGTTACAATGGTGAAACGTGCACATCTTCGGATGAATATTACTGTTTTCATTTTCTCACTATTTTAATAAAATATCAGAGTGAAAATTAGTAGAATTTTAGAGTGACTGCTCAAACCACTATCGAGACAGAATGCAACCTAAATTGTTGGCTGGCGGGGAAGGCTAAGTGAAAAATCACTAGCCAGCAGACATAAAAAACAATTCTCCCCATGAAAGGCAGTTCAAAGCTATCATTGTATAAGATGGCAAATCGTGGCACACCTGGATGGCTTAGTCAGTTGAGCCTCCAATTCTTGATTTTGGCTTAGGTCATGATCTCAGGGTTCTGGGTTTGAGCCCTGAGGGAGGGAGTCTGCGTGAGATTCTCTTTCTCCCTCCCTCTTTCCTCCTCCCCTGCTCACACTCTCGCTCTTCCCCTCTCTCTCTCTCTCTAAAATAAACAAACAAATCTTTAAAAAAAAAAGATGTCAAACTGCAACTTTACTCAACAACAAGGACTACTTCTAAAATAAATCATATACTAATTGTAGTGCAGAGAATGAAATCAGTAATTTTCTTCAAGATATTTTATAACTTTTAGGAAGACTTGGTTTAAAACCCCTTCTAGGCATGGCTGTACCTAGAAACTCAAGTTGTGTAGACCCACACTGTCCACTCGAACTTTCTGCAGAGACGGAAATGTTCTGTGTCTGTGCTGTGCAGCATCAGAGCCACTAACCACATGTGGCTCCTGAACAGTGGAAATGTGGCCGGGGCAACTGCAGAACTAAATTTTTTAACTTATTTAATTCTTAATAATTTAAATCAAAAGAGTTTCATGTGACTAGGGGCTACTGACCTGGACAGCACAGGTATAGAGCTTATCTGGTTGAGTCTGCTGCACAAAATAGGAGGAAAAGCCTATAAAATACACGTAACTTCTTGAGGCTTATTTCTTACTCGGTAAGTGCACATTATACCAGGTCAACTTTAATGGCCATTTTATAAAATGTGTTGAGGATTAAGACAAGAAAACACAAGTGAAGATTTTTTTAAAATAAAACAAATTGGTAGGTTAACAGACCTCACGCGTAGTTTGTAGAACAACAAAAAACTTATCTTTATTTTTTAAAATTTAATAATTAAAGAATAATACTTTAGAATCCTAAGAATAATCTCAGTTGGGGAAGGAATATAACATGACCAAGGTAAACACAGACAAATCATCTGGTTATTGACTAATCAATCCATTTTGTGGAGCGTATTACAGCTTTTCCTTTAACAAGAATCCAAAGAGCTGCCCTCCCGTGAGGACGGGAGCATTAAGTATTGCAGAAGCTCGGACTATTGAAGAGTTGCTGGTCATATTGATTTACACCCTCCTTCAACCTCCTTTCCCCCCACAAGGGGCCATTTGGAATACATTGTGTTGGAACCGACCTGTGAGAAGAGTAGTGAACGGTCACTGTTGTCGCTCAGTTACTTTATAGGCACCTGAGGCTCAGCTTATAAGGGGCAAACTAGCAACCCAGCTCTAAGTTCCCTGGAGTTTCTCTTCTAATAAGTTTGAAAAAGAAGCAAAAAATATCCATATTCTTAAAGGGTGGAGGAATATTACACATAGGAAAAGGGAAGAAGCAGAGTCTAGCATTTTACTCCCAATGATTTTTTTCCCTGTCGACAGGAGTCCTGCAGATGGAAAACCAGGAAAAACAATTTCCTTTCCCTACCATTCTTTTCCCTCCTGCCTGAAAAATCTCTAACAGGTTTTTCAGCTAATGGGGAGAGCAAATTTGCCTTCTGCTGTGAGTGGGCCCTTTTGTATTCAACTTGGCTCTCATGTTCATTCCCCTTGTTCTGATTACTCAGGGGTGTCTGCCTCTCCCCCCACCACCCCGGAACTCTGCATAAAGAAGACCTCTTCCTCAACTATGAAAGACCTACCAGAAGAATACCAAGAACATTGTTCTGGTAAAATACTCTTTTTGTAGGTCTTTAATATTTGATTGAGATGCATGTGCGTTTAGTTTGGTAAAATAAAGTAATTGGTGAATTAGTTATCACATTTAAATTTTAATTTAGGGCTTTTAAGAGAACATCTCACAAGGTGTTGAAATAAAACTCAAATATCATCAAGGAGCTCTGAATCATAAAAATAGAACATCAAGTTCATTTGTTTCTAACCTCCTCCTTTTACAGATGGTGAAAACTGAGACTCAGAACGGGGGGGGGGCACCCAAGGCTAAATGCAAAAAAGGGATGCTTGTAGAATCTGTTTCAGGAAACAGGCACCATATTCCTTATTTTCAGCCTTTATCGTGTAAACTGAGGACTGTTTCTGCTGGGTCCTTACTTTCGCACCGCTGTGTGGACTCACCATGATCAGTGTTATGTCCTATCTGACAGTGCTGGGCTAGTCCATGTTCACAGAATCATCATAATATTGACTGCATGGAAAATTGTGTGAAAGAGAATTTTTACATGCGGGGGAAAGCTTTCTGTAACATCTCATTCACTTTCAAAGTTCTCTCTACAGGTTGATGAGTACACACTTCTTATTACCTCAGTCCCTTTGGCTGAAATTTGTTTCTACACTATGCAGTAAAGGTACAATTAAAAATAAACAAACAAACATTAAAAAAAAAAAAAAAGCAAACTACTGACCTGAAGGCTCATACCCATTTGTTTTCTCAATCAATAGATCCAGGCCCTACCTAACTGTTCGTTTAGACGTATCACTTGCCTGTGGGAAGCCTGTTTATCGCCTCCTCGTTTTATTGCATTCAGAACAATAGGATATGATAAGGAAGTCTTTTCTCAATGTCTGGACTTTGAGGAATTTCCAGAATTGGCCAGCTCTGAGGGGATTTCCGTGTACTGCTGAACATCAAGGAGTTCTGTTTTCATGTGGTAGAGCCCTCAGAATATTTAAAGCAAGGCCTGGGAATGGTGAAAGTATCATATTAACAAATCAAAAAAAGAAAAGTGAATGAATGGTCGCATCTCAGGATCTAAGAAAGCAGATTTACAGAATCCATTTAAAAACTCAAATAGTAAAGCAGGAAGCTGGATGGCCAAATTGTGTTCTGAGCTACGGAATTGTCACATACATTTTCTTACAGCATTATAGGAGTGGGTCTGGCAAGTCTGAGGACTTCAGTGAGTGCCAATAGCCCAGATACCCGCAGAGCTACACCTCAAAGTGCCAAGAGAAAATCCATTCATCCAGCAATAGCTGTATCTGTTTGCAAATTAATTTACTTGAATAAATTCCCATTCCCCAGAAAACAAATTCAGAGGACACACACCCTGCTGATAATCCAAGTAAAGTGTGTTTTACAGATGGGAGATTAATACGGCCAAATGTTTGATGGCACTTGCTTAAAAAAAAAAAAAGCGTTCTTACTAATAAAAAGTAGCTGCGAAAAGGAAAAGCTAGCAGCCAATGGTTGCTGTAGTATAGGAAAGAGTGTGTTGGCATGTCACAACTCCTGATTTAATGTGTGGTGTGTGTGTACTGGATGGACATATGGCAGTGAGTAATAAAAATAGGAATAGTGGTAGTTTAGAGTAGATGAAAGCCATTATTAAGTAGCCATTCTTCACAGTCTTCCCAATTAAAAAATATACATTTTTTAAAGATTTATTTATTTATTTTAGAGAGAGAGAGAGAGAAAGAGCAGGGGGTGGGGAAGGGCAGAGGGAGAGAGAATCCTCAAGCAGACTTTCCGCTGAGACGCCCCACTGAGCATGGAGCCCAACACTGGGCTCAATCCATTCCCATGACCCTGAGATCATAACCTGAGCCAAAATCAAGAGTCTGATGATTAACTGACTGAGCCACACAGGTGGCCCCAAAGCATACATATTTTTATCTACTAAAAGTGTGTTTGAGTTAATAAGTTTTCTCTCTCTTCATGAAAGTACCCAGTTTTACCTTCATGTCAATAATTGCTTCGAGCTAATTACTCTCCTGTGGTTTAATGTCTTCTAACACCTAACTGAGAATAGTCCGTTGAGGAACCAGAGAGTTTGGGGGGTTGAGCAGGCAACTACAAGAATAGATAGTAAGGGGCCGGCAATACATGTACGTAGGATACCAGTGAGCCAGAAAGTGAGAAAAGAGCATTGAAAATAAGGTGGGAAGAAATCAAAGGAAACCGCGTCCTTTTAACCAACGTGGCATGAACACTTTTCCTGAGTGCTGCCTGTGCCTCATGTTAATAAACTGCTAATGCCCAATCAAGTAGATAATGCCGACAGCTCTATGGAAAGAATAAATTCATAAAATGCAAGAGATAGGGCTAAAGAATTATGTAACAAGTGGGATATTCTTTTTATAAAAGAGGTAGATCTAACTTAATTGGAGCCAAAGTTAGTTTTAAACTAATGATAATTTACATAGTTCAGGCAAATTTGATTTTTAGAATGGGGAATGAAGCATGAGAGACTATGGACTCTGAGAAACAAACTGAGGGCTTCGGAGGGGAGGGGGGTGGGAGAATGGGATAGACTGGTGATGGGTAGTAAGGAGGGCACGTTTTGCATGGTGCACTGGGGTGTTATATGCAACTAATGAATCATCGAACTTTATATCAGAAACCAGGGATGTACTGTATGGTGACTAACATAATAAAAAAACATTAAAAAAAAAGAATAAGTTTTAATAAATGGTGTTTTATTTCTTTCGAGTGCAGACACTAACTAGAACTGGATTTGCTATTAGCATCTCAAATGCCCATTAAAGGCAAACTGACCTCTCTGGAATCAGGCAGACCCATAACTTGACCTGCTTCTGGCGATGCTCCCCTCCCTCCTGTGTTTTCAACACTCACCACCTCAACAGGCAGGTGATGGTTGGGGTCCACACGGACTAATCTCATCATGGCTGCTTCACATTCAGTAAGGTCAGGCCCCCAAGCTCATTTGTCACACCTCTTATCTAATAGCCACATGACTCCAAGCACTAACTTCCCTGACCCCATCTGCCGTCTGTCTTCTGCTTTCTGAACCTCTTTCACGTTGGACCTCTGAACATCCCCTATATCCTCAGTCTCTGCTGTGATTGTTTCATTCACCTTGTTCTCATGGGAACCTTGCTCTTCCCTGGTGCTTTAACCATGAAACCCTCTTAAGGGGTAGCTGTTTTCTCCCACAAAGAGATCTCCACAGGATCAGAGGATGAGGGAGGAGCCCTCTTTGGTTCCCATTGATATCCCCAGACCAGGTGTTCTCCCTAAAAACATCCAGGGTTAATCTCATATGTATATGTTATCCTTCCTTAATGCATCTGCTGCTGTCTTCAATCCCCCTTTCCACAATCCTTCACCCACCTCATGTCTTCTCTTCCATCTTTATCCAGCTTATATTCAGTGCTCATTATGATCACTGTCTTGCATAAACTCTCATCTCCCTTGCCCTACCCTCACCTTGTTGTACCTGTTTGGCCAGCTTCCCCAGCTAGCACTCATCCCCTGTTCTGCCCCAGCACATGAGTGGTCAGACATTACTGGAGAACATCGTGAGCCTTGGTGAGCCTGAATGCTGCCTCGAGTCAATGCTGTGTTTCGTTCACTACATTCACGATTTTACTCTGCTGGCAACTATGTCCTATCTTCCCTCCCCTCTTTTTTCCCATTTTCACTCTATAACAATGTATATACACTCTACTTTCTCTGCCAATTCTCTGAGTAACTGGTCTTTTTCCCAACTAAGGCTACTCAAAGATATCAGTCCAGCAATTTTCATTTCTCTCTGCTGCATCAGGAATTCTTCCCGTCTCTATTGAATAATTTCCATCAGCCTACAACGTGCTGTTATTTCTCCAATCTTAAGACAAATTTTAACATCTTCCCTCAACCCTACATTCCTCTCTTACTACTTACCCCATTTCACTGTTTCCTTTTTTTTTTAAAGTAAGCTTGAGGCCCAGTGTGGGACTTGAACTCATGACCCCAGATCAAGAGTCATATACTCTACCAACTGAGCCAGCCAAGCACCCCTCACTCTTTCCTTTTATGGCAAAACTCCTTGAATGGGATTTCTACACTTGGCTGACTCCAATTTCTTTCTTTTTCTCTTGAAACCATTCCAATCAGGCCATCGTCTTCCCACCTCACTGAAAGCAGTCTTATTAAGGGTTGACCCTTGAAGATCAGTGTTGGATGGTGTTCACATTGTTAAATCCAATTAGTTGATTCTTAGTCTCCACTGACTTGACCTCAGAAGCATTTAACACAATGCATTATTCTCTTCTTTTTTTTTTTTAAGATTTTATTTATTTATTTATTTGAGAGAGAAAGTGTGTATGATGTGGGGTGGGGCAGGGGCAGAGGCAGAGGGAGAGGAACAAGCAGACTCCCTGCTGAAGACAGAGCCTGATACAGGGGAGCTCAATCCAAGGACCCTGAGATCATGACCTGAGCTGAAGTCAGACATTTTACTCACTGAGCCACCCAGATGCCCCACATTATTCTCTTCTTGAAAAACTTCCTTCCCTTGACTTTCAAAAAACACACTGAATTTTTTTTCATATTCTTCAGCTGTTCCTTCTCTTTCTTTCTCTCTCTTTTTCCTTTCTTCTCCTGATCTGTAATGCTGGAGTCCCACTAGACTTAATCCTTGGATATCTTTTTCCTATGTCTCTAGGTACCAGATCCACTTAGATATTTAACAGGCATTTTAAATTTAATCTGTCAAAGCTGGGCTTCTGATATTTCATCTTTTCGTTCACCCTAACCTCCTCCTTTCACAGGCTCAGTTAATGACTGCTTTATTTTTCCACTTGCTCAGGCCCAAAATTTTGGAGTTACCTCTGCCTTCTGTTTTTCTCTCACACTCATTATTGAATCCATCAGCACATTATACTGGCTTTGTCTTCAAAGTCCATCCAGTGACCACTCACCCTCACTCATGACAACGTTATCACTCACCCAGAGATTGCAACTGCCTCCTAACTCGTTTCCCTGCCCCTCAGAGCAGGCAGAGCGCTTCTGTCCCTCCTCTCATGGAACCCCTCCAAGGGACAACTAAAAGCTGAATGATGGCACTAGGGTACTACCACAGGGCCTCACCCAGCCTTAGCTCTCTGTTCTTCTCACCCCTTAGTCATTCATTCACCTCCAGCTATACTGGCCTCCTTGCTGTTCCTTTCTGTTGGCCAAGAACCTAGTAATGGCTTGTAGTAAGCACTTAACTAAAAATATCAGCTGACTCAATCCGATTGAGAGATAATGAGAGATACTGTTGCTTACGCAAACACATCCAACAAAGATATCGTTAGAGCTTTGCTGGCCTCCATGCCTATGTTTTTTCTATGCTGTGAGTGATGCCACTTTTACTTTGGAGGATGACTGTGATTTGGTCACTTTAACTACCAAAAACGAGCTTTCAGCTTTGAGGATTCTTAGGAAACATTCTTTCTTGAGTTTACATATAAACCATCGAAGGGCAGAAATTTCAGATATTTTTCTTTTCTGCAAAAATGTGTGTTGACCATTTCAACCCTTTAAGACATGGGTGGCTAATTTGATTTTATTTCTCATAGGGTAGCCTTGAACTGTATCTCACCCCCTTGCAAATACCGCCAGCAATTATCTTGTTTGTTATAACTTTTTTCCTTAGAAAAGAATAGAGGTTTTCCACCATTATTGAACTTCTTATAGATTTTGGTTCAAAGAAAACCTTTTGAACTCATAATAGGTTTTGAATTCATGAATCCTGAAATGAATTTATGGCTTCTGGATAACTTGTCCTAGCTATGGAGAAAGGAAAGAATGCTCCGAACACAGATAAACACATGAACCACAGTTTCAATAAATAAGTAAGCAGTGATTCTCCCAATTGCTGCCAGCTCAGAAAAGATTAGTCAGAGGGCTGCTTTCTAGTACTTGGATTCACAAATTCTCCTTGGAATTCAAGGACACAGGGGCTTTTTATAGTTAAACAGGTTAGAGCCGAGAAGAGGGACACATATCACACAATAGGAGTGTGTCTGGGGAAGACAGGATGCATTTTCTTTCAGATCTAATTTTCCTTTCTTCTTTTCAGCTTCCTCCCCTCCACAATGACTTCCCCACAAAGCAGCTTCCTGGGAGAGGCTGCTTCAGCTTCCTAGCTGTGTTGTGACTCAGTGCACAACAGGAGCCACTTTCCTCTCCCAGCTGATAATTTTGTCGGGAGACCTGGTGTGAAAAGTGTTCCTCGTTGCCAAGCCCCCCACTGCTGAAGGACCCAGCCTCTGAGATAAACGACGGGTTATTTTGTTCTCCTGGAGAGCTTGTTTCATCCTGTGGTGTCTTTCTTTAGAGAAGAGACTCTCTGTTGTTGTTTGCGACAATACGAAAACATGCTCTGGGGCCAATGAGGAAATTTGTGGGAAAACAACTTATTATTTTAAATGGTAATTTGAAGAGGGATAATTGGCCTTTTTCTGATCTTTCTTGAGGAGACTGCATTTCCATTTCTCCCCCAGACTAATTCAAGATAAATGAATTTGCAAGTTTAATGCAACTCATTTCCTTTGGAAGCTTCCTGGCTTTACAGATGCTTATTCTACGAGAATACAGACTCCAGAGTTCTAGAGGGCATAACCAATAAAAATGATGGCAGCGTGGTGGCTGGAGTATGAGGCTCAAAATACAGATTCCTAAACCACACAGCAACTTGCGGGGCACTTTCCAGACCTTGTTTCTGAACGGTTGTGTAGACTATGACTACCTGACATGGAATCCTAAGTGAGGCTTCCTCTCCCCTTATACTGGGAGCAGAGGCAAACAGGTGGAATGAGTGACTTCATTTTTCACTTTTGTGTTTAATTGAATTAGATGATCCCATTTACTGATTGACATGGAATCTTGTAAACATAGCCTGTTTAGCCAAACAGTGTTTTGACTGTTTGGCATTGACCTTGGTAGCCTAAGTAGTAGAAGAAGAAAACAGAAAGAAGGAAGGAAACTGCAAAGATATGATGCACATTAAAGGGAAACACATTTTATAAATGAAAATAAAAAGCCATTGTAAAGTAAGCCCTTTTCAGGGGGAAGCTGTTTCTCTATTATATAGATAAAGTCTTAATATTATCCAAGTCAGTATCTCCTGTAATGATGTCAAGGTTAGGGGGCATCAGAATCACGAGAGGGTGGAGACTTATATACTTAGGTGGGTCCCACCCTTAAGTTTTTGGGTGCAGTAGGTCTGAAGTGGAGGCTAAGGATATGCATTTCTGGCAAGTTCCCAGGAGATGCTACTGCTGCCAGTCCTGTGACCATGCTTTGAGAACCACTGATTTAATCCGTTGTGCAAACTTTCTCCCTCCTGGGATGTTTATCATAAATTGCTTTTGAAGGATAATATAAACTCTTTAAGACACATTAAAGTCCTTCTTTTCAAGAATTTATATGCTGTATTTTTTAATCACCATTCATATTTTATATTTAATTAAAAAACAATGGATTTCAAAGATATTTTAGAGATGTGAAGTGGGAGACAACATGGAATAAAAGTGTTTCCCAGACTTGAGTAATATATGGACCCATTTAAGTTTTTTGTATAATCTAGTTTGTATTTTTTAAGAAACTGGGTGGAAGTTCATTATGCTTCTGTAGCTTATAAATCTATAGTTTATAAGTAAATTATAATTTATATTTATAGTTAGAAAATAAAATTCAACCAAATAAAGGTGAAGATCTAATTGGCTTTATTCAATGATTCATGAATCAGGTGACATCTCACTTAGCAGATAGAAAGGAGCTCTGAGGAGCTGTACAAAATGGAAGACTTTTATAGGAAGAAGGGGAAAAAGAGTGGGTTGTTTCAGGCAAGGTCATCGTCCTATAGGGGATTAAAGGGGTCTGTCAGGGAGATTACCTCACTAGTGCTGACCAGGAAATTCCAGAGTGACCTGTTAAGATTACATTCTTGAGAGGGGCTGAAACTGCATTTAGGTAAGTATTAAGTCTTGGTTTGCTGACCTGGGGCTTAGCACAATTGACTCCATTTTGGGCCTTTTGTTTCTGTTTAACAGTATGTAGATACTGATATATAAATGCATACATCAATTATGTAACTTATAAACAAGCATAAATGTATATAATACTGTAAAATTATAATTTGAATTCAAGTTGAACTCGAAAATATGAAAACAAATTGAAATGAACAACTTTAACTTAATGTGACTAATGATGCTATTTTGAAGAAATTAAAGCAATATTTGCATTGTAACTCTGGCAGGATCTTTTTTCAACATGTCATACCACAGTGACTGTGTGGGAAGACCCACATTTTTCACCCTTTTAAATTTAAATTCCTGAAAAATGTTCATTCAGTTAGTATAATATGTCATGATTTGGCCTTTTCATGATTTATTACATCATTTACTTATTAAGTCTACCTGTTTTTTGTTGTTGTTTTTTTTTTTTCTTTTTCAAAGGTCTCAACAATTAGAATAGTATTTTCTATTACCGATGTAAGCATTCATTCATTCAAAAGTGTTTTATGAATACCTGTCCTATGTTTTGAAGTGTTGTTATAGGCATAGGAGAAAAAAAAATCCAGAAGAGGGACCTGCCTCCTGGAGTTACCGTGAGGGGGCAAAGTGAGGGGTGGAAGAGGTGAACGACGAGGCTGGAAAAGTTGATCATGTGGATTCTCATGAAGTGAGGCAAGGAGTTTTGATTTTCTTTGAATGGCAGTAGGGAATCATTGGAGGATTTTGTTTAGGGTTATTTTTAAAAATCTGGCTACTACACAGAGAATGAGCTATAAAGGAATGTAATGTGGATGCTAAAACTGTGGCAATGCTTCATTTTAACTTTTTCATCCAGGTGAGCTGTGACATGTCATACGTAAATTTATTGGATGTGTATGGAAAATGCACGTTGTCCACCACGTTTTTATTATTTAAAAAAAAAGCTGAAAATATCATAGAGAATACTGAAACCCCTCAATATAGCCTCAGGTTCTGTGTAACAGACTGTTTTAGAACTTATATAGGCTTTAAAGTCTGACTGGTCAACCGTGGTTGGGCCACTTAAGCAAGTTGGTTAACCTTGCAGGATCTCTTTCCTCCAAAATGGGACTAATAACATTTCTAACTCAGGGCTGTTGGGAGATGTATGTGTGTGTATGGTGGGGGCGGTTGGGTGCATAGAATCTTTACACAGAGATTTGAAATAGTCACTTTACATATATTTACATACATTTAAATAAAGGTGTCGAGAAAAGTGTAACACAAAATAAAAGCAGGTTAAAATCAAGAGGACCAGGGCAGTTATAATTATCATAGGTGAGAAAAGAAAACCAGGAACCTGGGGTGCCTGTGTGGCTCTGTCCGTTAAGTGGCTGCCTTCAGCTCAGGTCATGATCTCAGTGTCCTGGGATGGAGCCCCACATGGGGCTTCCTGCTCAGCAGGGAGCCTGTTATCTCTCTCCCTGCCACTCTGCCTGCTTGTGCTCTCTCTCTATCTCTCTGTCAAATAAATAAATAAAGTCTTTTAAAAAAAAGAAAAAAAGAAAACCAGGAACCTGAGACTGGGTCAAGATGAAGGCTCCTTTCCCTCAGTCTTGGCTTCCTCCTACTTGTGCTTTTTAAGCATGCTCTTAAATAGAAAACTCTCACTGAGGGGGAAGAAAAGGCTTTCCAATTCCCTGAGAGGAATCAATTCACTTCTGTGTAGTTATTCTTGTTTTGTAGATAAGGAAAATTTTCATTCAAGAGGCTAAGCCATTGTTTTAATCTCTGTATTAAACTCCTGGTCAACCCCACACTTGTACTATTGTCAGTGGACCACTGAATTCTGCCTCTTGGTGGAATTATGATGGTGGTAGTTCCATAACCATTTGTTACTGTCTACATGCTGACTTCCATTTGCTTTTAAATTATGCCATAATTCAAGTGACTATAATGCCATTCTCTGAAGAATGCTTAAAAAAGGTGTCTCCAAAAAGGCTTGTGAGATGGGAGTACCCTGGTCAATTTTTAGAAATAAGGAATAGGAGATGGAGGAAGAAAGAAAGTGAAATTGAAAGAATATTCTAGGGGCACCTGGGTGGCTCAGTAAGTCAAGCATCTGACTCTTGATTTCAGCTCGGGTCATGATCCCAGGGTGGTGAGATCCATCCCTGTGTTTCTGCACTCAGTGGGGAGTCTGTGTAAGACTCTCTTTCCCTCTCTCTGCGCCTCCCCCCTGCTCTCCTCTCTCTCTCAAATAAATAAATAAAATCTTAAGAAAAGAACGAACATTCTATATTTTCTTAATGCTCTGCATCTTTGATAAAAAATTTTCATAAAAAACTTTATGGTAAATATTGTTGCAGAATATATATATTTACACAGAGAGAAACAAAGAAATTTTATTTTCTCCAAACACCACCAGGCCTGTTCAGTTGCTTCACTGTCCTTGCAATTACTTTTGTGATGACAATGAATAAACTTAACTCTTCCACCAAATATGCTTAAGGATAATTTCACACCCCAGTGCAATGCAGCTGCTTCTGCCATGGCCAGAGTTTAACAGCTCAGAGCAAGAGCACGTGGGAGCATCAGAAAAGAAGCATAACAGACTATTTCAATTTAAAACCATGGCATCAAGAATATTGTGTGTTATCTTCACATTCAGACTTTTCCCCCCCACTGAACAATTCCAAAGGGACAAGAAGTCCTAGTTGTGATATGTTTAGCAAAATGTTTCTAATAACTTTCTAAATGAGTAGGTCTTTTCAAGATCATGGTACATTTTGCCCGGAGTCTTTTTCTCTTTTAATTTTTAAATTCAGGTATGTTTGGAGCATGTTTCCATTTCATTTACTCTTAGCCTACCAAGCTGTAGTAGTCGAAGAGTTATTTGATGTTGGAGAAGTCCTATACATTTTTTATAAGCCATGTTAAGCGTTTCTCTTTGAACCAAGAAGTTGCATTTTTGCCATCTCTAAGTGGAAATAAGTCTGTAAAAATAACATAACTAGGGTTTCTAAATGCAAAGTTACTAAGAGGGGGAAGAAAATGTATCTCAGTATCTTTTATCACCCAATAAGGGGATATGCATCTACAAAGACCAGAAGGTGTTCCATTCTTTAATAACCTCCAGAAACAAATGGAATTTATGAAAGGCTATTATATCATTGAAGCAAACAACCAGTCACCTGATGGTTCTATCAAAAGATCAATGTAAAGTTTTAAAAAATGGGGTGGAGTGGTTGGTAAATGGTTATTCAATATCATGCATACATTTCTGTGACCCGACTTTGTTGATAGACTATTTCGCTTCTTTTTTGCATAAAAGGATTGAAATTCAGGGACTACTTCAGTGGTTTAGTCCCCTGTTCTTCTTTTTCATTCTATTCAAGGGACTATCCACTGTTTCTTACTGATGCGTTTAGAAATTTTAAAGCCTAGGGTAACCTAAACAACAGCTTATTCTCAGTATTTTCAAGGCACAAGGTTGTACCCAAAGTAGTATAGACCCAAAGCTGTGAATGAAAGAGCTTAAAAATGTTAACTGATGAACATATAGATTTTACAGTGGAGAAAGTAAACCTACCTGCTCTGATCTAGGACAGGCCTTAATGAGTGAAAACCCAGAGAGTTGCCCCTGTTGTGGGCATGAGGACAAGATGGGAAAGCTGGAGGGGAGAATGAGGCCTACCTACAACCTGAGATGCCCTTTCAGGAGAGGTCAAATCTGGTTTTTATTTTTGGCACTGAAGTTTACTTTTCAGAAATGTTCTTTATAAAATCAGATCCCAGAGCCATGGTTCTGGTTGAAGGAGGGTGATTATAGGAAGGGCAAAGGTCTTCCCTTGACTTCTTTCTTCTGCCCTTTGACAATGGCTTCTTAGCCCACTACAGCATTCCTGACGGGTTAACTTGACCACCACTGTGACCAATGGCAACTCTCTCATTTTATAGGTGAGGAAACCTGAGGTAACAGAAAAGTAGCAATATTTTATTCATGTGACAATAATAAATATTTTTTGGCAGAAACTAAATTATTGTCCATTGCATTGTGCCAGCAGTTGACAACCTTTTTTTTGTAAAGGGCCAGATAGGAAACATTTAGATCATGGGCCATATGGTCTCTGTGGGGATGACTCAGTTCTGCTTTGGTAGTGAGAAAGCAGATGTAGACAATACATAAACAAACGGGTTGGCCGTGTTCCAATAAAATGTTATTTATGGAAACTGAAATTTGAATTTCATATAATTTTCATGTGTTATAAAACCTATTCTTATATTCCTTTTTTTTTAAGTGTTCAAAAAAGTCAAAGTCATTCCTAACTCCTAGAACTGTACAACAATAGGTGTCAGGCTGTGTTTGCTGATCTATGCACTATAGTACCTCTTTATCCATCTTAAATAGTACATTTCATGCAGTACCTTAAAATAGTTTAGACCTTCTTTGGGGTTCATAAAAGTGTCACTTTTTCCCCCGTTGATGTTTCCTATTCAACCACTCTGTGCCCTGATCTGTGTATTCTTTGTGTGTTCTCCCCCAACCACATCTTATTTCTCTATAGTGTTCCTGAGGGTTCAGAGCCATTTACTGAAAAGTTAGGATTCTCCTGACTGTTTTGTGAGTGAGAGTGTGAATATATGAACCCAATCAAAATCAGAGGTTAAGTAGGTTGGATTTCCCAACCATAACTAATCCCCCCAACCCCAGGGACTCTGTTCGGTGAGACTTGGCTTCCTGCTCTTTCAGCGCTCATGATGTATACTCTGCCTCATTTTCTCAGCTATTGTCATCCTGAGCTGGATTTTTCTAAGGATGACAGTCAACAACAACAGAAGTAGCAACATTTGTAATAAGGCTAGTAAAATAATAACTAACATTTATTCAGCAACCATTATGAGATACAATATTACATGATAGGTACGGCTGTAGAAACTATCCCTAGACCTCCTGGGACAATCCCAGCACTGCCACTTGCTAGCTGTGTGATATTAGGCAAGTTGCCGCTGCCTCTGTTTCCTCGTATGTAAAATGGTGATGATGATGGCAGTGTATACCTTATAAAATTATAAAACCAAATGACTTAATATATGTAAAACTCTTTAAACAGTGCCCAATGAATGGTAAGCACTATGTAAATATAAGATGGTATTATTATTATTATTATTATTATCATTGGCTAGATATAATTTCAAGTTCATTCTTTTCATATTCCCTTGCAATTCTTCTATTTCTTCACCCTAGAGTTAGGCATCATTAACTTCAGACAATAAAATCTAGACATTGCCCATGTCTACAATGAAAATAATAGTTAAGAATTATCCAAGATCTGCAAAGAACTTCTCAAACTCAATACACAAGAAACAAATAAACAAATCATAAAATGGGCAGAAGATATGAACAGACACTTTTCCAATGAAGACATACAAATGGCTAACAGACACATGAAAAAATGTTCAAAATCATTAGCCATCAGGGAAATTCAAATCAAAATCACCCTAAGATACCCCCTTAAGCCAGTTAGAATGGCAAAAATAGACAAGGCAAGAAACAACAATTGCTGGAGAGGATGTGGAGAAAGGGGATCCCTCCTACATTGTTGGTGGGAATGCAAGTTGGTACAGCCACTCTGGAAAACAGTGTGGAGGTCCCTTAAAGAGTTAAAAATTGAGCTACCCTATGATCCAGCCATTGCTCTACTGGATATTTACCCCAAAGATACAGACGTAGTGAAGAGAAGGGCCATATATGCACCCCAATGTTCATAGCAGCATTGTCCGCAATAGCTAAATCGTGGAAGGAGCCGAGATGCCCTTCAGCAGATGACTAGATTACGAAGATGTGGNCAAAATCACCCTAAGATACCCCCTTAAGCCAGTTAGAATGGCAAAAATAGACAAGGCAAGAAACAACAATTGCTGGAGAGGATGTGGAGAAAGGGGATCCCTCCTACATTGTTGGTGGGAATGCAAGTTGGTACAGCCACTCTGGAAAACAGTGTGGAGGTCCCTTAAAGAGTTAAAAATTGAGCTACCCTATGATCCAGCCATTGCTCTACTGGATATTTACCCCAAAGATACAGACGTAGTGAAGAGAAGGGCCATATATGCACCCCAATGTTCATAGCAGCATTGTCCGCAATAGCTAAATCGTGGAAGGAGCCGAGATGCCCTTCAGCAGATGACTAGATTACGAAGATGTGGTCCATATATACAATGGAATATTACTCAGCTATCAAAAAGAACGATTTCTCAACATTTGCTGCAACATGGATGGCACTGGAGGAGATAATGCTAAGTGAAATAAGTCAAGCATAGAAGGACAATTATCATATGGTTTCTCTCATCTGTGGAACATAAGAACTAGGAAGATCAGTAGGAGAAGAAAGGGATAAAGAAAGGGGGTTAATCAGAAGGGGGAATGAAGCATGAGTGACTATGGNGGAATGAAACATGAGAGACTATGGACTATGAGAAACAAACAAACAGGACTTCAGAGGGGAGGGGATGGGGGAATGGGATAGACTGGTGATGGGTGGTAAGGAGGGCACGTATCGCATGGTGCACTGGGTGTTATACACAAGTAATGAATCATGGAACTTTACATCAAAATCAGGGATGTACTGTATGGTGACTAACATAATATAAAAATATTACTATAAAAAAAGAATTATTCAAAACTTATAGAAATCAGGCATTAATCTAAAGTATTTCTATGCATTGAATAATTTAATTTTTGTAATAATCCCAAGATAGATAATATTACAATGTATTTAAAGATGAAAGAATGGAGACACAGACAAATCATTGAGCTAGCCCAAGGTCACATACCTGGTAAATGATAGAGTCATTACTGAAAGCAAAATAATTAAGAGTCAAACCTGAATAAATGTAGGTTGGAAGTTCACATGATCATATAACTAAAGTCCAGTGTCAGGCGAATGCAGGCTTTCATAGTTACTGGAATATTAAATCTGAGAGGCATCTCTTGAAACCTAGAAGAGTAAATTTTAGAGAATGACAAGAAAGTACTGCTTTATATTGTGGACAGAAAAGCCACAGAATTTATTACTTTAAGAGGCTGTAGAGGCTTCAGGAAGACAGAATAGAGATATTTGGGATTCTTCACCTCATCATGTAAGATTACTCTTTGGGGGAAAGGTAATAACACTCCTAAACACTACTCCCCCACTTCCCCCCGCTCCCAAACACTACTTGTTACTTCTCTAGATTAAAGAATGACACTTTGAATAAAATATGAGACTGATTTAGAATAGTAATTTTATACTATTTTTGCCTTAGTAAGTTTCATGTTTTCTTTTTTCTTTTTTCTTTTTTTTCAATTTTCTCACTCTTGGTTCCACCCTCATCAAATGAGAAGTTGTCAGAGCAACAGGAGGTGGAAAGACACCTGGGATATTGGATCCCAGCTTAACAGATGCTGGTGTATTAATCCCAGTTGGGAGTCTCTGTTTCCACGTCACCTCCAGCACTCCTTGGCAAGAGCCAGCCTCTGATGATTGACAATTAACTTGGGGTCAGAAAGGATTGTTTTGGGAGCATCTAGAAGAATTTAAACACCCCAGTGGGACAACTTCAGACATCTTAAACAATCATGGGCTTGAAATCTAGGGGCACATTAATGTGTTATTTGGATCAAAATGTTTCCCATTATATTTTCTAGCTGTTCAGAAAGACTGCAACTTCAAAAGACATTAATTAATTGCTGACAGTTTTCCCAGCATGCAGTAGGAAAAAATGAACAAACAAAAACTAAACAATTTTGGCTAAAAAAAACTGTGTTGTTGAAAAATACTTTTTTTTCACCTTTACATATAAAGCATTTTATTATAGAGTTTTCAAATAATCCCAAGAACTTACACATATTTCAGCCTATAAAAGCATAATTTTCTTATTTTCTCTTGTGTCCAGTTAACATGTCTCTTACCCTTGAAGTCAGGTAAAGATAATGTCTCGATATAATAATTGGTTGTGAGTTACTCACTTCAGTGAGTTCTTGTGCTTGTTTTCATTTTGTGGTTCGTACTTTAATGAATGGCATCACTAGAGCTAGAGCCTCCAAATCAACTTTGAATTATCCACAGTCCACCAGGTCCACACTGGCAGTTAATTCTTCCTCAGGAATGCAGATCTATCATCCCATAGTCATTTACCTTACCAGAAGCCTGATCATTATAATAACTTTAAAAGACAGACTCCATGCCACTTCTTTTTTTTTTTTTTAAGATTTTATTTATTTATTCGACAGAGATAGAGACAGCCAGCGAGAGAGGGAACACAAGCAGGGGGAGTGGGAGAGGAAGAAGCAGGCTCATAGCGGAGGAGCCTGATGTGGGGCTCGATCCTGTAACACCGGGATCATGCCTTGAGCCGAAGGCAGACGCTTAACTGCTGTGCCACCCAGGCTCCCCCATGCCACTTCTTTTTTGAAAACCTTCTTTAAGTCATCAAGGTAGAGTGAATTACTCCTTTATCTGTACTTTAATGCCATATCTTTTTAAAAAATTAAACAAAAATTTAAACAGGTATTGGAAGTCGGAAGAGGTTTGAATCTCAGCTCTGCTGCTTACCGTGAGCAGGTGATTTCATTTCTCTGAATCTCAAAACGTATCTGTAAAGTATGACATCGTGAGGTTTTTATAAAGATGACGTGAGCTATCATAGGTTAGTGTATTAGAGGTGATCAATAAATAGTTTTTTTCCCCACTATTCACTTTCCCCCACTATTTACATCTATTCTGCCAGCTAGGATATAATTGATCACGATTGGATGTATTATTGTGTGTATATGTATGTATGTTGTATGAGCTCCTTGAAGACAGGGGCCTTCCAGTACGTAGTCAGTGTTAATAAACATGTGTTGAGCAGAAGAGAGTCCTAAGTTCTATGTCTTTCATTTAATTGCAATATTAACACTATGGTCTCAAGAAGATCATTAACTTTTTATTTAAATGGATAAGTTGAATGACTTACTTTATTAATTTTTTATTATTTTTCTTTATAATTTTTTTCTCCAAGGCTTGGTTGGGAAAATCAATCTGTGTGAAATTATCTGAGCTATATCTATTAAAATACTCAGTTAAAGTGAAAACAATGAATAAAAACATTGAAAGCAACAACAGTATTGGGTTTTGGTTTTTTTAAGTCAGATGTTTGGCATTATAGAAACTAGATATATATAGATGTGTGCAACTGTAAAACTAAGTTTTTTAAGGATAGGTATTTCATTTTGAAAATGATGAGTCTTAATGTTAAAATTATTACTCAAAGTGCTAAGAGCCCAGATCCATTAATATTAGAAACGAGTGGTAGAATCTAATGTCAGCAGCTAATGGCTCCATAATATAAGGGACATATTTTAATTAAAAGTAAAATCTGCAGACTACTCATGATTAGTACATTAATGGTTGCCACCCAGGAGTGAAAGGAGGAATGAGTGAAGGAGAGCCCCTTTTGGCAAAATAGAACTTCTCCAATCTAAGCCAGTTTACGTCAGTAGGGAAAAGCTAATTTTATGTGTACTTTAAAGAGAACCCCAGACTGACTGTCATCATGTCCTGAGGACCTGGGCCTTTTCCCTGTGACTTTATCCCGCCCCCTTTTTTGGTAGGTTCCTAACAGAACCATAGTTTCTTGAAGGCCAATGCCATTTTCTATGCTGCTACTCACTATGTCTTGTTCAGACTGCACATTCCATGAGCTCCTAAAAAAGTCATTGCTTCTCTTTTGTGTCTTTTAGTTACTTCATCTTTACTGCATGAACAACATGTATCTACTAATGCCTGGATTTTATTAAACCAGTCTCTCTTTCTCTAATTGTCCACAAATATAACACAGAAGACTGCATTCCCATATGATTTCAGATTTCTAGGCAGAGAGAAACCAATTAGTGTCTTGTAGGGAAGAGCATCTCGTAATAATTTATCATCTGTTATGCATTTTGGGAAATTTTTATTTTGATAACATTTTACACCTGCAGAAAAGTTGCGAGAATAGTAAGAGGAATTGCCATATACCTTTACCCCAGATTCAGCAGCAACTGTTACTCTTTGTTCTGTTCGTTCTGTATCTGTATGTAGATATATAGCCCATTATGTATTCATATTTACACTTATCTATCATTTATGTATAGTGAATTGCCATTATTTGTGGTTGACACGTTCTATAAAGCCACTGTGAACACTCAGTGAGTGAATCCAAAACCATTGCTCCTAGAGGAAATATGGGATTAGGTTCCTGTGAGTCTTGGGTCACAAGTTTTTTTTTTTTTTAATCAAGTGATCAGTACATAACTTTGTTTTATGTGTGTTTTTGTTTAAAGACACCTTATTTAATATATAAAAAATGATATTATTTAAAACATTTGATTTATTAACAAGATAATATAATTGACGGTGTCGATTCATTAATACTGAACCTTAGACCAACAGCACTATCACTCATGCCTGAAGGAAGCTTATTTAATGCATGTATTTTTCTGGAAGGCACAGTACAACTTCCTTGAGCTTGGGAACGCTAGACAGCACTTCTGTTCTACAGTGGACGGTCATTTTAAATATCAAAATCACGAAACACACAAAAATGCAAAACACATGCCACTAAATAGACCGTAAAAAGGACACTTTTTTACAAGATGAGAGCTGAAAGAAGGCCGAGTGTGTCTGATTTCTGCCTCAGCTGGGAACATGCAAGTCAAGAGACTCAAATTCTGTGCTGCTTTGTCTCTGTCTGTGAATGATCGCTAAAGCACTGTATTGATTTCAGGGTTACCAATAAATTTAATGAGTAGGCAAATTCACAAATACAGATCATTGGCTGCATATATATTTCACCCATATATTTATGTAAACATAGCACTTTCCAAACTGTAGGAGAGAAACTTGGAGATGTAGGTGCTTACCCATAAATAAGTAAGTTTTTTCCTAGGAGCAAAGATATTCTCTTTCATAACCATAGTACAATGATAAAACTCAGGAAATACAATAGTGATATAATATAATCTATATTCCATATTAAATCTAATCAACTGCCCCAATAAAGTCCTTTATAGCTATTTCCTGTTTTCCGCTGGTCTAGAATTCAGTGCAGAACATGCATTTCCTTTAATTCTTGTATCTTTAGTCTTTATCTGGAGCAGGTCCTTATTCTTTCCTTGTCTCTTTTGATTTCGATATTTCTAAATAGCACTGACCAATTATTTTGTAGAGTGTTTCTCAGAGTGGGGTTTGTCTGGTGTTTCTTTATAATGAGATTGGTGTGATGCCTTTTTTTTAAAGATTTTATTTATTTATTTATTTATTTGGCAGAAAGAGAGCACAAGTAGGCAGAGGGGCAGGCAGAGGGAGAGGGAGAAGCAGGCTTCCCACCGAGCAGAGAGCCTGCTACAGGGCTCCATCCCAGGACCCTAGGATCATGACCTGAGCCAAAGGCAGCCACTTAACCAATTGAGCCACCCAGGCCAACCAAGGGTTTGGGCAGATTTTAAATGCAGAATTTTACTTTCCCATACTTTCTCCTTTCCACAGTTTCTTTTAACATATTCTATGTTATATGGCAGCCCCAAAGCCAAGCCAGTAAGACTCAGGCTTTTTGCCTAAGGTCCAAACATCCCACATGTAGAATGAGGACTTCCCTCACATGAAAAGTTGCATAAATGCGAACCTACCAAGTGCATTTTCCTATTTCAGACGTTGACTCTTCCAGTTTCTTTCTGTTTTTGACCACTTGTTTTCTCAATTATGTCCAGTGTTTGTAATTTTATCTGCAGTTTTCATCCATTTCAAGCTACTCTGCCATTACCAGAAGCAGAACTCCATTAACTTTTAATGAAGTAATATTTATTGTGTTTTTCTAATTCTAAAAATAAACCTTCCTTGTAGAAAAATGGGACGATACAGAAAAAATAGAAAAAATAATTTGTAATACATTTACCCAATAATAACCACTATTAACATTTTGAAATGCATTATTAGAGTTTACTCTCTCCCATTTTCTTATACCCACATATTCACATATTCAAAATTGGCATATATCTACTACTTTGTATCCTAATTTTTTCATTTATCATGTCATGGACATTTCCATTTGATTACATACATTTTGTAATGACATTTTAATTATTAAATAATATGTTCTAATATGGGTGGACATCATTTATTTAAATATTAGTGTTGATCCCTGAGATTGATGCCAGTTTTTATTGTTAAATAGGTCTGTGAAACACATGTATCAATGTTTTATAGTATCTTGGATTATTTTATTAAGATTGATTTCCAGAAATAAGGGTAGTATATCAAAAGTATAAATATTTAAGGATTCTTGCTTGTACTTGATGTTTTCAAGAAAGTTGTTTTAACTAATTGATGCTTCAATTGGTTATGTATGAGAGTTCTGCCTCACCACAACTTCTGTACATGCATGCATTATTGTAAACGATCTCCAATTTCACATGGGAAAAGCGATAACTCACTGTAGGTTTAACTTGCATTACTAGTGAGATTAAACATTAAACACGTTTATTAGCCACATGTAACTATTTTCCAACTCTCTATTTATCTGTTTTACCTTTTTTTTTTTCTCCTATTTGGGTTCTGTCCTCTTCTTACAGATTTGTAAGGGTTCTTTATGTCTTACTTATTAACATCAACTACATGCCAGATACTGAGTGATTGAAACTTTGTGGTGGACAAGGTGAAGTACAGTTTCTCCTCCTTGAATCTTAAACATCAAGGGCTATATGAAATTTTGCCTATATTCATTAACTTTGGTCAAAGATACTTTTTTTTTTTAAATCAAAGTAGTCCATGGATTTGGTAACAAATCAAGTAAAATAGAAATACTAGTTCTACTTCCCTCCTTGCTCTCAGATCCATTCTTTAAAGGCAGCCTCTTCTGATGTTTAGTTCTGTGGTTCAAGAAAACATGCTTGTTTTTCTCCTTCCTTCACTTAGAAGCACTAGACAATATTTAATAACCACTGATATGGAAGGTGAAGACGTAAATCATTTGTACTGCCTCCTTTCCCCCTTCTCCTGTCAAGGTTTCAGATTTACACTATTTTTAATTTTCTTTTAGTTATTTTTGTAACTTAAGATGATTTAAACCTGTATTTTTTGATGCGTCAAATTTTAAAAATACAATCTTATTTTGCATCATGACAATATTATCTCTTCTCCTTTACCTCACCATGTGTGCTTTATTTCAACATGAAATGAATTTTATTTTTCCTACACTCAAATGTTTAAAATTATGCCACATTTAATTTGCTTCATATTTTTATTTACATATATTTTTAAAATTTTCACTTATATCTTGGAGAACTTCCAGATTCTCAATTACAACTGCATAGTATTTTACTGAATGGCTATTTCATAAGTACCCTATATATAAACATTTACATTGTTTCCAATCTTTTGCTATTATAAGGTTAAAATATATGAAATTACCAATTTTTATAAAGTTAATGAAATATTATCATTTTCCCAAGTATCAATCTTATACAAAAAATGCTGTCTTACAATATATTCCTAGAAGCGTAATTTTGATAAATTTTGCCCAATTTTTTCCCTATAGCATTTGTATGTGGATTTCTAATTTCTCCTACCATTGCTAACATTATTTGCTCTGATTTTGCAGTTTTGCCAATTTGAAATATTAAAAAATGGCATCTATTTTTAGTTATGATACATTTTTATTACTATGAATAAATTTGAGCATCATTTCATATTTTAAAGGCCAATTTTATTTCTTTATTTTGCTGAACTGTATTAATGTCTTTTGAACTCTTTTTACTGAGATATATTTGACATATAACATGATGCTAGTTAAGGTGCACATGTTGACTTGGTATATTAATATACTGCGGTGTGGTTGCCATTGTAGTGATAGATAGCACCTCTGTCATATCATGTAATTATCATTTCTTTTTTGTGATTGGAGTAATTAAGATACAGTCTTTTAGCAAGTTTGAATATTATACAATATTGTCTATAACCACTATGCTTTGCATTGGATCTCTAGAATTTAGTCACATCTGTTTGCAAGTTTGTACCCTTAAACAACGTCTTTCTTATTCCCCCACTCCCGAGCCCCTAACTTCTATTTTACTCTCTGTTTTTATGAGGTTGGCTTCTTTAGACTCCATATGTAAGTGATATCATACATATTCATCTTTCTCTGTCAAGGTCCATCCACGTTTTGGCAAATGGCAGGTTTTCCTTCTTTTTCATGGCTGAATAATATTCCATAGTGTATGTATAGCATGACTTCTTTATCCATTCATCTATCAGTGGACACTTAGCTTGGTTCCTTATGTTAGCCATTGTGAATAATGCTGCCATAAACATAGCAGTGTAGATCTCTCTTCGATATCCTGTTTTCATTTCCTTTGGTTGAAACCCAGAAGTGGAATTGCTGGATTGTATGGTAGCTCTATTTTTACTTTTTTGAGGAACCTCCATATTGTTTTCCAGGCATTGCTGCACCAATGTTATCTTGCAGCCAGTGAACTGACCAAACACCAGATGTCAGATTGCCTCATTTTCCTCTGAAGGCAATTAGTTTATTCTATAAAGAAGCTTTTAGGATCTTCTTTTTATTGTTAATGTTTTGCAGTTTCATGTACCAAGCATGGTTCCTTTCACATTTGTTTGGTGACTCTTTTTTTATTTGTCTTCAGTCTGATGATGTGTCCTCCTTTAGCTCCAGGAAATTATTTTCTGTTATTTTTTCGGTGTGTATCCCTCTCCACTCTTTTGCTCTTTCTTTCTAGAATTCCTACTAGCTGGACAATGGAAAACCTAGATGGTTTTTTTTTTTAAAGATTTTATTTATTCATTTGACAGAGATAGAGACAGCCAGCGAGAGAGGGAACACAACCAGGGGGAGTGGGAGAGGAAGAAGCAGGCTCCCAGTGGAGCAGGGAGCCCGATGTTGAGCTCGATCCCAGGACCCTGGGATCATGCCCTGAGCCAAAGGCAGACGCTTAACGACTGAGCCACACAGGCGCCGCAGAAAACCTAGATGGTTTTATTTCTCATCTCTCTCGTGTTTCCTGACTCTTTAACCTTCTGTGTTCTGTATTCTGGGAGACGTCTTCAACCTTACTTTCCAGTCATTCTTCAGTTGTATGATAATATGTTTAATCTCTGAGATCATCTTCTCCGATTATTCCTTGTTCATAGCTTTATGTTTTTGTTTTATAAATATAATACTTCCTCTGATCGCTCTGATTACATTCAGTGTTCTCACAGGCCTTTCCTATTTTCTTAATGTTTCAAAATGCCGCTGAAAATTTTTATTTTGTCCTTTCTCTTGTATGCTTCTGGTTTTCATCACATACCTGGCATTTCATTCCAATTTCTCCATTCACACTTAAGAAAGATACAGGTTTTCTAAGCTACCAGGAGAGTAAGATGATTCTCTAGTTATTTTCTCTGAGGAGCTCTGTGTAGGGTCCCTTTGGTGGGTAGAGCTACATGATCTAGAAAACAGACTGCAGACCCCATTCCACAACCTAAAGTCAACACCAATAGCATTTTATTTAGTAAGAAAGGGAATGGGGGAAAGGATGCTTGCCATGAGAATCTGACCTTTGTCTGACATTGATTTTGCTTGTTTTAGAGAATAGCTTTTGGAGTTTTGCCTGGGGAGATAACGCTGGCTGTTTATACTCTGCATTTGACTTTATGGGATGGGGAGTAAGATGGGAGTTTTGACTATTCTAGTTGCCTCATATATAACTCATTAATTATTTCACTGTAACTATAACTAGATCACAATATATGCTTACCCATGACATTCCCTAGATGCATACTCAATTATCCTATGTTATAAGGATGCCTGGAATCTGGTGATGTATGTTAATATAATTGCCTTGAAACCTCTGTGCTCCATGGCTAATTTATGAATAGGTTCTGTTGATTTTATATTAATTCTCCCTCAGCCTTCTAAGTAGCTAGATCTTACTTTACCTTACTTTCTCAATTTTTCTCCTTCCTATTAGGGGAAAGGGACTCTCTTTTCCCCAAAAACTAAGCATCCGTTTCCTTTTCCTTTTTATTTTTATCTTGGATTTTGGCTTTTCCTTTACAATTCTGGCAGACTGCCTCTACATAGAAGTTACTTTAATGACCCAATTTCAGTGCTCCTTCCAATTTACATTTGGCTTCATGGAAGACTTAATTAAGTAACAAGGAAACTATGATGAAAATATAACAGAGAGGACATCAGGGGGGATGAGCAAATGGGTTTTAGACTAGGCTACAGATCATTCATCAATATCTGTTCCTTACTTGGATCATCAAGACACTTAGAGACTCAAAGTTTCTAGAACTACAAAATAAAACATGTGTACTAAATAATGATAACAAGAAAGAAAAACTGCTGACTTTATTTTTGTTAAAAGTCCTGCTCTTCCTTATTACACATATGCATAATGTGGTAATTTTTAAAGCCTAGTGTCTTCTGAACGAGCCCGTTGTTCATTTTTTTTTCTCCTATTCTCTTCTCTGGTTCCTTTCTGGTTACTGGCCATTTCACGCTCATACCTTTTATTGCTTTTCTTGACTTTAGTCCAGACCTGCAATTTCCCCCATCTTTCCTCCTCTACCGAAAGTGCTCCGTTGGAATTCTTGATAGCTGTTCCATTGTATCCCCTCTTAGGCATCTTCCTAGCCTACATCTGGAGGCTGTCTGCTCGCTCGGAGGTCAGAAACCCCATGACCGAGCAAGAGTGGAAAGATTGAAATCCAAGGCAAAAAGTCTGTTAATTCTCAACAATTAGTTCTAGTCATTGGCTGAAGGAAACAAAATGCGAATCAGTTTTAGGACTCTGAATAAGATCATATACTTGGCTTGTGCAAAAGGATGTAATTTGCTGTACAAAATGTTGAGCACAAAAGTGTATGTAGAAGAAAAAGTGCTGGACCTATTGTGATGTTTAATGTAACATTTTAAATAGACAGAGGAGTAGCAACAGTATAGCATTACTTGTAAGTGCTGCTGAGAGTTTCAGGCTGTGGTGCCCGTGGCTGCCTCTGGTGAGAACTATTTGTTAACATGGCTTGTTCTGGTGTCAGACAACCAGAGGGCTCCTCTCAGCTGTCAATTTCTCTAATGAAGGAAGAGAAGAACATGCACTAGATTTCTGTATTGACTTTTCAAGAGCTAGTGCAAACCTCCAGGTGCCAACCTATAAATACTTTTGAAAACAGGATTGAGAGTCTCTTTCATATTGGTGCTTTTAATCTATTCACACCAATATCAACCAAGTAAATAGAGCAGAACTTCAAGAACAAAGCATGCTTTTGACTATTAAGTCTAAAATTTACCTTTATTATGTATCTTTATAGGATTTTGTTTGGAAAGGTGGAGAGGGTTTCCATGACTGATAAAAATCTTATCTCTCTGAAATGTTTGATTTATACAGATTCTTTCCATAACAATTATATGATTTTAAAAAATTAAACTACCCTTCTTTGCCAAGATGATAGCAATCTTTTTTAGTCCATCTTATAATTTATCTCCAAAATGCCTGTCTTCGTAATATGCCGATCATTAGAGTAATGCATATTTGATGACAGTGGGTAATAAATAACATTTCAAAGCCTATTTCTAGGCATTGATTGATGTACGTATTGTTTTGTCTGCTGTGTTTAATGGCCACGTCTTACTTTTTCTAGTTTTTTTAGCAGCACCTGCTGAGGAGTAAATGAGAACTGACCTGTTTTGAAATCCTCTTCCAGAAATAAAACTCTCATCCTATTACTTTTGTGGCTGGGGTGAGGATTTGGCACACATATTGTCATTCATTTGCAAATGCAAAGTCACCCACTTGAAAGCCTATTCACTCTGAAGAAGATAGAGTCTATCAAACAAGATCAAGGGTACTTTTTATAGACTCACAAACATCTCTCTTTATGTACATACATAAAAGGAGCTGATAAGAATAGAATTTCTCTCACTGGGAAAAGTCCCTTAAGTAAAAATACCCAGTTCTATGAAATTTATTGATCATAAAGGGGAAGTTTTCTTGCAAAAGTGCCACTAAGCGACCAAGGCTCTATTGATACATAACACGTATATGGCTCAGTACTATTGCGAAACTCTCTGTGCACTCTCTCTGGGAAAAAACCAGTTCAGACAAATTCTTAATGAGCACTTTACCCATTCTTATATCACTTGCAGATAGCCACTTGGCTGTTTGCCCAGGGATATTAAACCCTGGGGGGACGGGACAAGGCTTCACTTGGGGTCTCAGTCCGCCTGAGCTGTTATGGCCTGCTTGAAGCCCTAGTGCCAAGCCCCTCCTCACGCTCGGGCTCTGTTCCCACCAGGCACAAGCCACAGGTCAGTGTGACCACCAGTAGGATTATGTCAGCAAAGTGGAAAACATAGCAGTCCTATCAGTTGTCTAGCTCAATTTGTAAATTTTTTCCTTTCTAGCACTAACTACTCACTTTTTTCCTTATAGGAATAGTCTGTGAGTTCAAGTGCTGTGCAGTCATTGGGTTTGTTTCTTCCTTTCCCGCTGACTTACTTTTTTTTTTTTTTTTGGAAACGCAGTATATGTCAAATAAGGGAGCATTGGCATCTAAGTTCAGGAAAGAAGAATAAAAAGGATAGAAGAGGGAGAAAAAGGATCAAAGCTCGTGGAGACAGACTAAGAATTATATATAAATGCAATCTGAGAAATGGTCACTCATATACAGGATTTAAATAGGTCATCTCAGTGTTTGCTTTAAATTCCAAAATGGCTGAAAACACTCAAGGATTTCTATTTTATTTGATTGCCAACAAGGAGATAGGCAGGTTAGCTTTTTTATTTTATTTTTTTCTTTTTGAAAAGATGTTTACTTTCTTAATTCTTATCTAACCCCTGAATTAGGTAAAGAACATACTCTGGTGAATAAGATGTTGCATATTATTTTTCCGGGATCCATCCATGAAATGTTTCCAAACATGAATTAATAATGATTTCTGGTCTCTCTTTGGTAATTCACTCTTCCTTATTTTGCTACTTTTGTTTCTTTGGCCTACAAGTCTCTAGAGATGGCATAGACACCAAAGGCATTTTCTTTTCAGCCATCCTCATGTAATGGTTTGAAACCATTAAGTTCACTCCTTATTGTCTGCAAATTCATTTATTTGCCAACCTTTCCTCAGCTTCAGTCAATTTCCATTATTCAACTAATTCCTCAACCAATCAGATTAAAAATTATATATTTACTATTAATACATGTCCAGTACTAGGTGCTATAGTGAATTTCAGAAAAATCTCACATTGTTCTGGTTTTGGTGGACACATTACCATATTTGATTCCAACCTGGCCACGGAGTTTATTCTCTGCAAATTCTATGTGTCGTGGTAGAAATTCATAACTATCCGACCTATTCATTTTCCTAAAGTGTGTGCTATGAGGATAAGGAAGTGACTGAAAAAACTAAGCATTTGGGCTCAATAGCTATTTAAATTGGAGGGTTTTAATATTTTCAAAACAGGCCCATTGACATACAACTTACCTTTATTGGTCATCAATGTGTACTTATAAATGAGAGTAAAGATGTGCACTGGGCATTTAAGTAATATGTGTACCATTATAAACACACATGTATACATAGATAGACACACACAGATAACATATATTCATACCTATGGACATATACAAAACATAATTTTATATAACAGCTCTGAAGGGGTAGTCCATTGAAGTTTCCCCATAGAATTATATAATAAAATTGAAACACAAAAGAAGTAATTTGTCATGCTGTCAATCTCAAACACCAGTTCAAGCAGGTGCTTTCTTTCCATCCTAAGCATGTAATTCTCTTGTTAACACTTAAGCATCATTGTCATTTCCACTGAGATCTTGAGGGAAGTACTGCTTTTCATTACCTTTTATATCTTAAACATCTTCTAGCTTGGCTCCCGATCTACATTGAGTGAACTATGAAATTTGAATATGAAATATGAGCATTTAGGTACATTCACTTGTATGAAAATTGTCATCTCTCTGGTCAGAAGATGCGTCTCTCAGGATTGTAATACTAGATGCATTATTAAATGATCTGGGATAATTCATATAGAGGAAGAACAGAATACCACCTAACTTGCAATCATCGTCTGGGATAGTAACTGTCTTAAGTGGTAAAAAATTACTGTCAGTGCTTTCTAGAGCCATTAGGAACTTGCTGCACCCTGGAGTGCCGTGAGCCATAAAAGCAGAGTGGAGATAAACACACCCCGGGGTGTCATAAGCTGTGAAGCACAGATGTGTTCACCCATATTATGATAACTGTTGCTTAGAGAAATCCTGTTTTTAGTGAAAGAAGTAAAAGGAAAAATGCCTTTTCCTATGCAATAAAGATGTAGCAATTTAATCTCTCATTTCTTAAGCACGTGGGAACATTGGACTGGGAAGTGTTACATAGATATATCTTTCTCTTTAGCAGCTCCTTTCAGTATTGCAAAAGAGCCTCTGAAAGTGATGTTTTAAGGCTTGACTGTACATTATGTACAGTCACTGAACAAAGCAAACCAAAACTCCATCCTTAGCATCAGGGCTTTGAAAAAGTTATCTGGTTGGTAAATATTGCCAGACTTCAGTTACTTTCCTTGTGTATGGGAAAGAGAAATAACAGAGTTTCATAGCTTTTATATCTGCACAAAGCTTGAGTCAAAAACCTTGGGTTTATTTCTTGGCTCTGCTCTTGGCCAAAAGCTAATTTGTGCAATTCACTATAAAAATGAAGGCTGTGGGGGCTACAGGGTGGCTCAGTCGGTTGAGTGTCCGACTTTTGGTTTCAGCTCAGGTCATGAACTCAGGGTTGTGGGATCAAACCCCACTTTGGGCTCTGCACTCAGCACGGAGCCTACTTGGGACTCTCTCTCCTTTTCTTCTCTCCCCCTCCCCTCAAATAAATAAATAAATCTTTTTAAAAAATCATTTAAAAAAAGAAGGCTGTAGGGGATAATCTCCAAGGCCACCTATAGGTCTGACATTCTAGATAGATGCTCACCTATCTCTCTTTTAGGTCAAATTCATAGTAGTCCAAGTATAGCCAGACTTGATTAAATTGGGGGTTTATACTCTCAAGCACTGCTAAATTCCAAATTTTAATCAAAGTTTTAGCATCAGCTGAACACATAATTTGGATCTCCAGTGTAGACATTATCTCAAGAAGATCCTCACTGGTAGGTGTCAGACCTGTTGGTGTTTCACTTAGCAAGGTGAGATTGAAGCGGTATTAGACACAATTCCTCAAGGCAAAGCTGATGTACGTGATTGTGTTTTTGAAAAATATTCTCAGTTTCTTTTGGATATCTCAAATGAAAACAAAGGGTATTCGTATGGCTCCTAAAAAATACTTCTAAAAGTTGTTGGCATTGTAAATGTGTTGCTACTTTAATCAGAGACAAAGTGAGCAGATTTCATGAGGTAGTCATGGTGAAAATATCAAATTTTATGGTTTGTCACAGACTAATAAGCAAATAATATTAAGACTGAGCAAACTCTTTTTCAATAACTTGAGTGATTATCAAAGATTACACAGGGCATGTTTAGCAAAAGAACAAAAACTAATAAATATGAACATCAATCTGTGAGCTGTGCCTCATTAATTCTTTACACACCAGTGAAATTGGAGTAAAGCAAGAAATATTCATTTAACCAGGGACTTGTGTAGAGAAGTTTTTAAAATACTCTTTTTCATTAATAATTTAAGAGAATAATTGAAACTGCTATTTCAGGAAAGTGAATTGGTGTTGCCTGGATTTGGCGCTGAAAACACTGTTGTGTTGTGAAGAATGAAGCTGACCCAGAGCCTTTCCCTCACCTCCTGGAAGGTGATCTCGAGGTTCCTGAAATGTCCTGCCTGATAGGAGTATTGTTTTTGGCTGGGGACTTTGGTCACTAACAGACTAATGATGTGATTTATGATGGGGCTCATGTCATATCAGTTCTGGAGACTAAAGGTATTAGCCTGATTTCCCAGAAGGTTGGAGACTAATGGTCAGCCATGTAGGCAGCATGTGACCAGTATGGTATCTGGACACCAAAGACTGGGTGGGCTTTTCTGGTAGGCAGTACTCCATGTGTGTATTGTTACTCGTCATATAGCTGGGAGGAGGGAATGCTGTCCTTGACTCTACAGGAAGAGGACAGCTCGAAATTCCTCATTTGGATCCCTCCAGGACTCTGTCTTATGTGTCTTTTCCCTTGCTGATTTTAACTAGTTATCTTTTCCCTGGAATAAACTATAACCATGACTAAAACAGACTTCAGTCACTTTTGTGAGTTCTTTTAGTGAGTCACTAAATTTGAGGATGGTTTTCAGAAACCCCCAAACCTGCACTTGGTGTCAGAAATGAAGGCAGATTTGTGGGGACTATTTCCTTAGATGTTGTAATTTGGCTAACTCTGGCTGACTACCTAAGGCTGTAAATAAAACTAAAGCAACTACAAAAATAAGATAAATCAAATACACACATGCGTACACACACACACATACTTGCTTGTGTGCATACACACAAGATAAAACAAATGTGTGCATAGAATATACATATTATGTTGGGGCACCTGGGTGGCTCAGTCGGTTAAGCATCTGCCTTTGGCTTAGGCCGTGATTCCAGTGTCCTGGGATCAAGTCCCACATCAGGCTCCTTGCTCAGTGGGGAACCTGCTTCTCCCTCTGCCTGCTGCTCCCCCTGCTTATTCTTTCTCTCTCCCTGTCAAATAAATAAATAAAATCTTTTAAAAAAATAAAAGTATACATATATGTTCACATATAGATGTTTTGTAAAATTATCATTTTCGCTTGCCCCAAATCACTTCCCCATTTTTTCTGATAGCAAAATTCTTCCTTCCTCATGGTTACATTCTGTACCCATCCACCTCCCCCTCCCAGGTAGTCACATGACCTAGCCTTGGTTAATCAGAATTCTCCCTCAGGCCCTGTTTTCCGGAATAAAAGTATTGGTTTACATGACCAAGCTAGAGCAAAGTCCTCCCTGAGATTAGTCTGCTGGAGCTATTAAGGAAAAATCTCCCTTCTTATCTAGAGTTGCCAGAAGAACAAGATACATGCTTGGTATTGCTGATAGCCATTTAAGCATGTCTGCTACATGCAAAGAGGTGCTACTTTTAAGAATGAAGAACCCCATACAGGAAAGAAATGTCAAGAAATAGAAACCCAGTGGTACAATTTGATTTGATTCTTGAGTACTACACTTATTGTGTTTCCTAACTACCTGAGCCCATATTCTCATTCTGCTTTTTGACAGAGTAGATGGAAAGTTTTTTTTAAGATTTTATTTATTTATTTATTTATTTGAGAGAAAGAAATAGAGTTGGGGGTGAGGGGTAGAGGGAGAGGCAGGGAATCTCAAGCAGACTCCCTGCTGAGCATGGAGCCCCATGTCTGTGGGGCTTGAGCTCAGGACCCTGAGCTGGGATCATGACCTGAGCCAAAATTAAAAGTTGGTCGCTTAACCGACTGAGCCACACAGGGACCGCTAGGTTGAAGGCTTTTTGTTTTGTTTTGTTTGTTACAAACTCATACTAGATACTGTCAGCTATATATATATATA